>NC_090648.1:376965100-377308225 GCF_040937935.1 Hyperolius riggenbachi
CAGGCAGCACAGATAGTCACCACGGCACAGTTGAACCATAACAACCGTGAGGTTCCAGGAAGCGGTCGTACTGCCGCAGTTGTGGCCTCCCCACAATTCGGACAGCACAGTTTACATCCCAGACACCTCTAAAAAATTACACAGCAATTGCGTTTTGGGCATAATAGGTAGCAGTAGCAGTGGCCTGTGGCACTCTGGCGGTGGGAACACAGGCAGCAGGAGACAGGAGGAGGAGGAGTGTAACGTGTGGCAGGCAGCACAGATAGTCACCACGGCACAGTTGAACCATAACAACCGTGAGGTTCCAGGAAGCGGTCGTACTGCCGCAGTTGTGGCCTCCCCACAATTCGGACAGCACAGTTTACATCCCAGACACCTCTAAAAAATTACACAGCAATTGCGTTTTGGGCATAATAGGTAGCAGTAGCAGTGGCCTGTGGCACCCTGGCGGTGAGAACACAGGCAGCAGGAGACAGGAGGAGGAGGAGTGTAACGTGTGGCAGGCAGCACAGATAGTCACCATGGCACAGTTGAACCATAACAACCGTGAGGTTCCAGGAAGCGGTCGTACTGCCGCAGTTGGGGCCTCCCCACAACTCGGACAGCACAGTTTACATCCCAGACACCTCAAAAAAAATTACACAGCAATTATGTTTTGGGCATAATAGGTAGCAGCAGCAGTGGCCTGTGTGGCACCGTGGTGGTGGGAGCAGCACAGGCAGCAGGAGACAGGGCAATGCAGCAGCAGCAGCAGGTGTAACGTGTGCCAGGAGCATGCAGGAGATTGTACCATGGCACGTAGCGTTGGTACCACGGCTGTAAAAAAAAAAAATTGTGAACCAGGCTTACTTAACAATCAGAAGGAGCCAGGAGGTTGTGGTGGTAAAGGGTGGTAATGCAGGCATAGTGATTCTCAGCCACTTCATGTCCCCCTCTTGTCAACAACAGGGGCCAGGAATTCACCAACCACCCAAGCCTGGTTGATTTTGAGAAACAGACAAGAGTGCTTCTCGGTGACCACGCCACCGGCCGCACTGAAGCACCTCTCTGACAGCACGCTGGAAGGCGGCCAGGACAGCACTTCCATGGCGTACTGCGCCAGCTCGCTCCAGATATCCAGGAGCTTGACCCAGTACTGCCAGGGGTGTTCAGTGTCAAGCCCGTTGTAGGACCCCATGTAGTCTGCCACCATCCGGGTCAGGCGCTGGTTCTGGCTTTGAAAGGAGGAGGATGCTGCAGGCACCTCCTCTGTAGACAGCTGTACCGGCATGGTGTAGAGCGCCTTTGTCAAAGACAGCAGGTTTGTTGGGCGCCTGCTGCTGCTGGACACAGGCACCTGCTGCTGTGCTGGCTGGACTCTGGCAGCAGGGGGAGTCAAAGGCTGGGGGAAGGCTTCCTCCAAGCACTGAACCAGGGACTGCTGCAACTCCCTCAATCAGCGCACAGGGTCTCCTCCTGCAGGCAGGAACTGAGCCAGCTTCCCCTTCAGCCGTGGGTCCAGCATCATGGTGATCCACATGTCCTTCCGAGCACGCGTCTGGGTCCCTGCGCAGGCAACGCAGCATGTGCACTGCCATGGGGAAGAGGGACGCCATCTCTGTTGACACATCATCGGCACCCCCAGAGCCGATAGTGCTGTCCTCCTCCTCTGACCCCTCAGCCTCCTCCTGCTTTCTCCACCCCCGCACCACTGCAGCTGCACTAGGCGGTGCCCCCTCATCTTTAAGGTCAGGGACCTCCAACTCCTCTAACTGCAAGTCCTCCTCCCACGCAGAAGTGGACTGTGGCTGTGCAGCTGGCTGCTGCTCCTGCTGGGTCATGACTGCATCTCCCTTTTCCAGCAGAGCATAGAGGGTCCTGTCCAGCATGCAAACCAGGGGCACCCACTCACACACCAATGCACAGACCATGTTGGTGGCCTCCAGGAAGGGAGCCAGCACCAAACACATCTGCTGCATGAGCCCCCAGTCAGCACTAGGGATGAGGGGCGGGAGGTTGGTGGTGGCGGTCCCGGATATGGTGGCGGCCAAAGTGGCATTGACCAGGTACTGGCTGACAGCCTGCCTCTGTTCAACCAGATGCTCCAACATGGCCAGGGTGGAGTTCCATCGTGTTGGAACGTCGATGATCAGCCCATGTCGTGGCAGGTTCAGCTCCAGCTGCAGGGATTCCAGGGACGCTGTGGCACCACCCGAGCGGCGGAAATGACCCACGGTTCTCCTTGCCGCTCCCAAAAGAACGTCCATCCCCTGGTAGGTGCACAGGAATTTCTGCACCATCAGGTTCAGGACGTGGGCCAGACAGGGGATGTGGTTGAGGTTTCCCCTGTTGATGGCGGCAACCAGGTTGGCCCTATTGTTGGACACCATCTCTCAGACTCTGAGGCCTCTGGGGGTCAGCCAACTCCTCTCCTGCTCTCTGAGTTTGGCCAGGACGTGGGCTACCATCAGCTTGGCCTTCCCCAGGCTGACCATCTCCAGCAGCGCTTGGCAATGGCGGGCCTTCACGCTGCTGCTGAGGCGGGGGTGTTTGGCAGCGGTCGTGGCGGAGGATGGAACTGGATCAGAGGAACCTGCTGCACTTCACCGGACCCTGCTGCGGGGTGGCACCACCCACTGGATTGCTGCTGCTGCTAAGGTGCCCGATAGTGCTGTCCCTCTCTTCACCCCCTTACACCAAATTGACCCAATGCGCGTTGAAGGACAGGTAACGGCCTGTCCCGAACTGGCTGCTCCATGAGTCCATGGTCACATGGAACCGCTCACCCACTGCATGATCCAGCCCATGTTCCACATTGGCCATCGCAAAGCGGTGCAGTGCTGGGATGGCAGTGCGTGCGAAGTAGTGCCGGCTGGGGATTGGCCAATCCGGCGCTGCACACTGCAGGAGCACACGCATGTCGCTCCCCTCCTGTACGAAAGAGTACGGCAGGAGCTGGGAGGACATGGCCCGTGCAAGCAAGCTGTTCAGCTGGCGGATGCGACGGCTGCCGGGAAGCTGAGCCCTGACGAGGAAGGACTCGCTCAGCAGGGTCTGGCGCCGTTTTTTGCTTGCAGGGGAAGCAGAGGAGGCCACTGAGGGCTGGCTGCCTGAACAGGCCTCAGTGTAGGCAGGACTGGTAGAAGGGGTTCTGGTGCTGTTCGGAGTCTGACCACTGCCAGCGCCAGCTTCCTTTAGCCTCTTGAACTTCTCATGCTCTTTCAAATGCTTTTTGGACAGATGGGTGATAAAACTGGAGGTGCCATATTTGGAAGGGTCACAACCTCTGCTCAGTTTTAGATTGCAGACATTGCATGTGGCAAACTTACTGTCCACTGTGGGCAGAGTGAAGAACTGCCAGATTGGGGATAAGAACTTTCCCCTGCGGCATGAATGGGATGCTGCTGCTTTTCTCCCTGTGGTGATTGGGGGTTGAGTGGTGCAGCTGGTGGTAGTAGTGGCAGAGGATAAAGCAGCAGGCTGTGGGTCCTGTGTTCCACGCCCACTGCTGCTCTCGCTAATGTCTGCAATTCTGATCCTCCGTGCCAGATCCACCGACGGATCCTCCTCCTCAGAGCCGACATCCCCCTCCTGTGGATGGTAGTCACAGTCCTTCACCTCATCACCAACATCATACTCCCCTCCTCAAACAACTGTTGGGATGATGACTCCCAAACTCCTCTTCTGCTGACACATCATGCAAGACCCCCTCCCCCCCAACCACCATCAGCATCTGACTCCTCCACATAGCCCATCGCGCCCAGAATATCCTCCTCAAAGTCGCTGGTAAAAGCCCTGATCGCGCTCGTGGTGCCTGGAGTGAAAAGCGCGCTCACTGAGGGTAGGCTGCCCGCTGGGGTCGACATGATGACCTCTTCTTCAGGCCCTGCTGGGCGGTTGCTGCTGCGAACAGGAGTGCTGGTGGGGGTTGAGGTCTCTGTTGTAGAGCTGGTGGTGGCCTGCTTATCCACCATCAGCTGCATCACAGGCCCGGCGTCTTTCTCCTCCAATTTGCGCCGATGACCCTGCTGGAAAATGGCCGCTGCACGCTGCTGCGGCTCTGCAGCGTGACTCACCCTAAGATCTGGGCAGCAATGCTGCTCTCTCTCCTGTTGCCCTTGCTTTTCATGCTGCCCTTCCCCCGGCTGCCAGTGCCAGCAGACATAGTACAACTTTATGTGTGTCCAAATGAAGTGGGGTACTTGTACTTTATTCAAATCAGTGGTAGATAGTAGCAGTAGCAGAACTTAAACTAACGGAGTGAAAGCAGAGTAGCAGACACTGACACACTCTGTCACACTGTAACAGCACTGCAAATGAATTAAGATAACTCAGTACAATTTTACTATATATAACTGGTAGTAGTAGACTAGTAGTAGTAGTAGTAGTAGTAGATAGTAGTAGGCTAGTAGAACAAACTAATGGAGTGACAGCAGAGTAGCAGACACTGACACACTAACTGTCTGTCTATCTGTCACACTGTAACAGCACTGCAATTGAAATAAGCTAACTCAGCACAATGTTACTATATATAACTGGTAGTAGTAGACTAGTAGTAGTAGTAGATAGTAGTAGGCTAGTAGAACTTAATCTAACGGAGTGACAGCAGAGTAGCAGACACTGACACAGTAACTGTCTATCTGTCACACACTGTAACAGCACTGAAATTGAATTAAGCTAACTCAGTCCAAATTAACTATATATATATATATATATATATATATATATATATATATATATATATATATATATATATATATATCTGGTTGTAGTGAACTAGTGGCAGTAGTACTAGTAGAACTTCGACTAACGGAGTGACAGGAGCACACACTAACTGTCTATCTGTCACACTGACTCAGCAGCACTGTCTGCAGTAATCTGTAGTAAATAATAAAGCTAACACAGTAGTACTCTAACAACTACTAGTAGTACTAAAAACACAATAACAGTAATCTAATCCCTAACCTACAGGCTATACTGTAGCTAAGGCAAATAGCAGGCCTGGCCTGCACACACACAGGCCCTAACCTAGCCTAGCAGCTGCTGCAGCACGGAGTCTGACTGTCAAAATACAAGCTAGCAAACTACAAAGCAATACAATACAGGTGTAGTAATGGTGTTTAGGAGCAAAAATGCTAGGCTTAGAATGTTTGAAAAGCACTTGCTTGGCCAACAGCACTGGAGATATCTCTCAGTGAGCAGTCACCAAAGCAAGGATGAGATTTTGCAAATGGCGCCTGCCTTATATAGAGGAGATTACACATAACTGCATTTTGGGTTTTGTCACTGTGTTTGTCATGTGACATGAGGCACATAGTTTAATACACCTTGGTCTTGTTTGGTTGGTTCTTGCATCTGGCTTCCAGGGTTACACGATCTCAAGCTAAGTTTGGACTTCTGTATGCTTCCATCTGCATGATTTTAATGTGTTGCTAGCGACATGGCTGAGGTATTTTTTTACTTGGGAATTATTTTCATCTCACTCTGGAATCGTTTTTGATTGGCTAAATAGCATATACACTTTGTTTATATTTCTTTTATTACCTTTTTGTTTCTGTAGATCTTTGCCTCAGAGCAAATATCGCCTTGATAAAGGGGTCCTACGTAGCACCGAAACGTTGGCCATAATTTTAAATAGAACCAATAAAGATTGATTTTGAATGTGCCAGCTTTCTTCCTTGTTCAATACTGCATAGAGGGCGTCATCCCTTTTTTCAGCTGTCGCACTCCCCTTAAAGACTATGGGTTTGATCCATTAGTGAGTGCGAGACAATACTACCAATGTGTTATATAGAGGAGGGGCTGGCCAGAGTTCCCCTCTGTTATTGGTTGCTAGGGCCTCGGCTGGGAGCCCTCTGATTGGCTCAATGACTTCAATGGTCATCTCCATGGTTACGCTATCCGGATCCAGGTACTCGAACTAGGTATCCGGCCGGATACCTAATACATATTCGAGTTCACTCGAATAGTGCACTCTACTATCCAGAATCGGTATTCGAATACCGAAAACCAGCTTGAGTATTACGGTAGTTCAAGTATCCGGAAGAGCAACCCTGATTGAGATATTTTGTTTTCCCATGTCTGCATTAGTGTATTCCTAATGTATGAACAGTAGTAGGTTAACTAGCTTTTTCGCAGAATTAGCCTAAAGCAGGCCATACACTGGCCCGATTTGCGCCCGTTTCGACAGCAGATTCGATCACTGGGATCGAATCTGCTGCCAATCGTTCACGCTACACGCCGAATTTCGATCCATTTCGTCCGATCCCGTCGATCGTGCCGTGCGGAAAATAACCGTCGATCGCCCGCGGGTAAAGAGCGCATCGCTAGCGGCGTTCGAGTGCCCGACGACCGACGCAATAGAGCCCGCATACATTACCTGCTCCGCCGGCGCGACTGCAGTCTCCCGGTCACCGCTGCTCCGTCTGCGCTCTGGTCTCCAGGTCCGGCATGCCTCACTTCTTCTAGCCCGGCAGGAAGTTTAAACAGTAGAGCGCCCTCTACTGTTTAAACTTCCTGCCGGGCTAGAAGAAGTGAGGCATGCCGGACCTGGAGACCAGAGCGCAGACAGAGCAGCGGTGACCGGGGGACTGGAGTCGCGCCGGCGGAGCAGGTAATGTATGCGGGCGGGCGGGGGCGGCAGCAGCAGCAGCACCACCACAACAGATTGTGAACGGTTTCAGGCTGAAATCGGTTCACAATCTGTTTGCTGTAAAGGTGGCCATACGATCCCTCTCTGATCAGATTCGATCAGAGAGGGATCTATCTGTTGGTCGAATCTGATGGCAAATCGACCAGTGTATGGCCACCTTTAGACTGTGACATCAGATTGAGCAACTCTGAGGGTCAGCCAGTGACACAGTTCTGTTTAATGAGAGAGAGAGAGAGAGAGAGAGAGAGAGAGAGAGAGAGAGAGAGAGAGAGAGAGAGAGAGAGAGAGAGAGAGAGAGAGAGAGAGAGAGAGAGAGTGTGTGTGTGTTCACCAGCCATCACCATTTTTTTAAAATGCATAAGAGACTTTCCTGACAAACAGAAGCCATCACTCTTTTGCAGCTAAAATAACCAATAATTGTTCTAATGTATTCCACTGGGGGAGGATGACCATGCCATTTGGCTTAGCAATGTACACAGCAATTCCACTCTAAGCTACAAGCAAAGACAAATGTTTTCTGTTACCAACAGGCATCACTGACAGTGTGACTTTTTAAAATCTGTTGTTTTTGTTTGTTTGTGACACCTGAGGCCAGTGCTGGGGGTCTCTGAGGATTCTAATGTCTCTGACCCCTGACGACCCAAAGCAATTAATGGTTTTGACACAGTAACAACTTAAACAGCCTAACAGGAGATAATGGCAACATATACACAAACTGACCACACCAAGTCATACAGGATCCTAACTCCGGACATAGGTAATGCCTTCTAAATCCTGGCATTGTGGGATAAGCCGGGGTTACTTACAGACAGCACAGAGGTGACAGTTTGGGGTGTTATGTTGCGGGTTCCACCTGAGGGGGTTACTAGGGGTCACCACTGACTCCTGGCTACCAGATAATGATCTCTACAAAGCCCTGGCCATGGACTAATGGCAACATTAATCTCTCACTGTCCAGGAATGTCAGGCTAATCCCAAAATCCAGCATAAGCGCAAAAGTTTCCTGTGTGTGACATGAGAGATTTAAAAAACTGTGATCTGACACTAGTGGGATTCTAACAACTAATGGGCCTCAAACTCGTCAAGAAAGCGGAAGTCAAGGGAAATTGTTTCTGTCATGATGCAGCATGGTGGGCGTGTGTGTAACATTGTCCACTTCTTATTTCATTCTACAGGACTGCAGGACTTTCTGACTTCCTGTCCCAGCGATGTAACAGGAAGTTGAATGAAAGCCAGAGAAAATAACACATTTTGACAGCTATTACCAACTAAAACAGAAGATTAAATCATAACTTCTGTTTGAATGACAGCTGTAGCATTTTTGTAGCTCCAAAAAATTTGTACAAAAGAGAACAAAATGCCCCACAATGACAAGCACTGGCTCAGATTACATATAGATGAGCAGGAAAGGCTGGTACAAAGTGCTAAGTAATGAAAGCGTGTGCTCATCCAGGTCCAAAAGTGCAGTCCCTGCTTTTTGTTAACTGTTTGATATTAAACTCAAATGAAATGAAGACAAAGACGGGCTCTGGATACCATAGTGAGGATCCACTGTGAGGCATAACTATGGGGGAGAAGCCCCAGAGACCGCAGGGGGATCCCAAATTACTAACCTTCCCTCCTTCCGATACAAAGTTCCATCCTTCAGATTAAGTGTTTTTGTAGCCACACGTGTCATGAAGATCATGATGGCCACACCTGTTTTATAACCCATACAAGATGGTCCGTCAGGCTAATAATGACCACCAAGAGAATGGAAAGCTGTGAGAATATTGGGGGCCCCATGATTTGTAGATAGACCACTGCTAGATAGGCATGTGGGTGCTGAGACTTACCTATCAAAGAGCTGCTTTGTGTGACCAGCTTACTCGCCAGTCTAGGTGTACGATAGGAATATCACAGGTCACTGAGGCTTTTAGTGCCCTCCATTTTGGAATATAAAGCTCTCCAGTGGCAGTATCCGCTATATTTTGGACAGTTATTTAATAAACTGCTGTAAAATGATGCACAGATGCTAAATTTTCATTATTATCAGAGGTCAGCAGAACTACAAGGAGCCACTGTTACCCAGCACTGTTAACATTTTACACAGCACCATTGCTCAACCAAACCAGGACAGAACCCTGACACAAGTCCCTGGGTCTTAAGCTGTTAGAAGCTAGCAATCAATGTAAGGGATAACAGAAAATGTAGTCGTGTGTCCAGCAGGCTTTGAGTTGGTGCAAGAAGCACTCCCAACAGTCTTGCTGCCAGGAAAGCAGTGAGGCTACAATCATCGTGTGTGTTAGAACTGTCCCAACTAGGCCATACGTTAACAATACGCTGGTTGAGTGACAGAGGGGATCTCTGTAACATTAGGCAACATCAGAGACATTGAAATATCATGTCAACACATCTTATACATCATTAAAGGGAATAAGGGGGTTGTGATGGAAACAACTGCACATAAATCATTGAAAACCAAAAGCAGGCGCAAGAAAGCAATGACAACATGAGCAAGAAATAATGTACATACATGTAAATAGCATGTTAGTAAGATATACATTGATTTTAAAGGTTTCAGGCCAAATTCAAGTCCAGTCAAGTCAAGTCCATGCACTATAAAGTACTTAAATAATGCTTAAAATTACTTCAAATGAGTCAATATACTGGATTTTGCATTACTGATTTTAAAGTGGACTCAAATTAAAAATACAAGATTTCAGAAATAAAATCTATTTCCTGAATTATATTAATAAATAGCAGCCTTTTTTCAGCTGCATGATGACAAATATAAAATATTTTACATTTCTTGGAGGATCCCCTCCCTTCCTTTCATATTGCCAGGACAGAATCCGGCAAACTGATGGAGTAGGTGGTGTCCGGCAAAGGAGGAATTGCTAATGGCTGCCGCCTGTATAACCCTAGTTATGAAAAGAGAAGTGTGAAAAGCATGTACTGAAATGCTCATAGGCTTGAAGGAGTGTCTATTTATCTTTGTATGTGTCAGAGTGGTGCAACTAAATATTTTGAAGTAAAAAAAATGTTTGGTTTTAAGATACATGCATGCCATTCCTACATTTCACATTACAACAAATGACTCATCACTGGACTGTACTTCTTACTCAGTTTTACTATGTGCCGAAACATCTGCACATGGACAGGATGCGGAAATAATTTGCAAAGCAGAATAAAAGGCATCAGCACAAATTGCTGTTAGCTTCTAATAGAGAGTAACAGCTTATATTGAATATATTGGCAAGATTATTTTCAGTTTATTAAGAGAAAAAAAAGGGAAACTTCTGTAAAAATAGATTATAGTCCCATTATAGTCCCATTTAAGGTCCCTTTCCAGCAAAAATGTTAAATTTTGTTTTCATTCCCCTCCCAGAAATCCCTGTACTCAGAATTCTATAGTGACTGTCACATGACTGCAGCTGCAATGGAGTCCATACTGCTTTATATGATGGAAAATGTGCCTGAGCTGCTGCTCACCATCCCTCTCAATCACTAAGAGAAGGGTGTAGCTGAGGTGCCACTCAGCCTCACTGGGGTTAGTGAAGCGGGTTGCATGTTTCACACTCTAGGTCCCCCATAGTCTGTCTAATTTCCTTTTACAGGTCTAATAGGATGGGGAAAAAGAACATTTTGCCTGGTAATGGTCTTTAAAACATTTTAAGCACATATGTTTAAAGGACTTACGAGGCCAAATGCGTTAAATAAGTGAAGTACCTGCAAGATGTCTAAATGCACGGAGGACGCCATCCGCGCCCTCCGTGCACTTCCGCCGGGTCCCCCTCCTGAAAGCGCCCCCCGTGCCGCTGGCGACCCCACGGGCCGGGTCGGGCTCTCCTGCCGCTCCCAAGATGGCCGCCGGAGCTGGCCGCGGCTGCGCAGTCCGCATTGCCGTGAGTGCGGCTGCGCAGCTCTAGGGCCAACCCCTCTGTACCACGCACTGTAGCGTGGATCGGAGGGGTTGGCCCTAGAGCTGCGCAGCCAGCTCCGGCGGCCATCTTGGGAGCGGCAGGAGAGCCCGACCCGGCCCGTGGGGTCGCCAGCAGCACGGGGGGCGCTTTCAGGAGGGGGACCCGGCGGAAGTGCACGGAGGGCGCGGACGGCGTCCTCCGTGCATTTAGACATCTTGCAGGTACTTCACTTATTTAACGCATTTGGCCTCGTAAGTCCTTTAAGTACACTAATGTTTGACATACACTGTACAATTTATGGTAGACCACAAACAAAAGACAGCTTACTGAAGTGAATTGTTTAATTGATCTACCCCTTTGCACATTAGATATTAAACCAGCTTTCAGGAAAGAAATGTCTAGCATTGATGTCACCACCACTGTTGCTAGCTTTGTACTGTTTTGTTTTCAATCTTTTTTTTAGAGAAAAGGTGTACAACTTGTAACATATTGTAAACTGTATGAAAGCTTTGTACTGTTTTATTAAGTATGACATGGGGGTAGGTCAACTGCACTCTGCTGCCCACCCCACAATGAGATAAGGAATAGACTTGTTGCATACATGTTTGAACATTAAAATGACCAAACCTTGATCAACAAGTCCTTCTTAACATATTTTCATTTGATTTGGTGAACATATTTTCATTTGATTTGGTGTTCATATTGAATATAACCTCTAATCTACTAAAAACATCTAAAAGCGTATGGCTAGCTTAGCACTTTAAAACTAAATTTCAAGCATAGCAGTTGGTTGCTCACATTAAGACTTCCACAATATCTTCTGCCACATCACCAATCCACAAGATTTTCAATATGCAGTATGCAGTATTCACTCACCGTGACGTCATGCTGTGCCAATTCACAAGTCCAGGAAATGGGGAGAGCAAGAAAGAGTTAGAGAGAGAGAGACAGTTAATAAACACAGAGAAAGAGAATGAATAATAAGAGACATGCAGAGAAAGTATACAGACAGGAAGAGAGCGTTCACTCCATCACTTCATGTTGCTGAGAGAGACAGCACTCTATGTATATTAATATCCATAAAGTGGAGACCTGATTTTGACAAGTCCTGACACATTACATAGAGATTAGTAGTAGATGTTGGTAGAAATGAAAGTGTGCACTCACATAGGTCCGAAAGTAAAGTGTAATCCACGCTTTCTGCGAACTGCTTAATATTCAAATCAAAAAGAGGATAAGGGTAGGGCACTGGACACTCAAGTGCAGACTATTCATTGATCCACTGTGAGGCACAAGGTGACTGGATAGGCATGAGGGTGCCGAGACAGACCTATCTAAGGGCTGCTTTGTGTGACTTGCTTGTTCACTGGTCTAGAGGTTGGACAGATATATGCAGGATCAGCAGACTTCAATGAGGCGTTCTGTGCCCGACATTTTGGATGTTTTGGAATATGCTTAATATCCTGTTCTAGTGCCACAGGAAATGGAAAGTAAGGAGAAATCTCTCCAGAGGAGGCATACAACACAACACATTGGACAATTATTTAATGGACTGATAGAAAGTTACAAACAAATACTTGGTTTTAGTTATTATAGACAATTTTTCATGATCATGATTATCTTATTTTCCTGCACACACACAAAAAAAAAAAAAAAAGGAAAATCAGTGACCAGCAGAAACACAAACTGCCACAAGCCACTAGGACACAGTGCTGTCAACCCAAGCCTCTGCCAACATTATTCGCAAAGCCCTGCTGCTCAGGCATCCCAAGACAGATCCCTGACACACGTCACTGGATATCAAGCTGATAAAAGCTAACAATCAATGCAGGAGCATAACTAGAAATCACTGGTCCTACCTGCGAAATTCTGGACGGACGGACGCACACACACACCTCCACTAGTGAGTGGCATTGGAGTCAGAGAAGACCGGCGGTGCATGGAGCTCCAGCACATGGAACCAGAAAGTGGCAAGTCTCCCTGCTGCTCTAATTTCTGGAAGGGGCATCGTTGAAGGGGGCCAGAGGTAAGCAGGTAATCGAGCCCCCCTCCCCACGGCTGTGTGTACCCACTTCTCCCCCTCCTTGGCTGTGCCCTGCCCCTTTAAAGCGGTCCTGGGCAGGTCCCAGAGCCACCATCAACCCCCGATGCCCCCCTTCAGTTACATTCACTGTGTGGGTGATTATTACACTCTTGAATCAATGCAAGGAATCCTAGAAAATGTAGTCGTGTCCAGTTCTACTGCTAGGGAAGAGCAGTGGGGCTACATGTCTAAACTAGGCCATAATTCTGTTTTCATTTGCAGCACTGTTTGAGTAACTATGCTGCATACAAGACCGGATTTCCAAACAAAGAAACCTGGGACCATCTTACATAATAGCTCTTTTTTTATTACTACAGAAATGGAGTACAACATAGCGACCTTTCGAAGCTATGAACAGAGCTCCTTTTTTCAAGCTAGTCCATCTGAATACTATCACAGCAATGCAGAATCTTACAAATATGGATCACTAACAGCTAGTGGCCAATATGGATCACCTCAGCTGCAAAGCTACATCCAGTTAGGTCCATAAATATTTGGACAGAGACAACTTTTTTCTAATTTTTATTCTGTACAATATCACAATGAATTTTAAATGAAACAACTCAGCTGCAGTTGAAGTGTAGACTTTCAGCTTTAATTCAGTGAACAAAATGATTGCATAAAGATGTGAGGTAACTAAAGCATTTTTAACACAATTTTAGGGGCTCGAGGTAACTGGGCAATTGATTCAAAGGCTAATTTATGGGCAGATGTGGCAAGTCTGTCGTTATGTCATTATCGGTTAAGCAGATAAAAGGCCTGGAGTTGATTTGAGGTTTGGTGCTTACATGTGGAAGATTTTACTGTAAACAGACAACATGCGGTCAAAACAGGATAGAAGCAGCCAAATTAATTCATTAAGTGTTCATAGTGATGTCCATGAGTTCAAGACTTCAGGCTTTCATTGCCAACACAGGGTTTTCAACCAAGTAGCAGAAAAGAACATTTTATTTCCAGTTATTTAATTTGTCCAATTACTTTTGAGCCCCTGATATGAGGGGATTGTGCTAAAAAATGCTTTAGTTTCCTCAATTATTTCAACTGCAACTGTTTCATTTAATATTCATTGTGGTAACGTAGAGAACTAAAATTAGAAAGAAATGGTCTCTGTCCAAATATTTATGGACCTATCTGTATATGTGCCTATATGATGACCATGTATCTAGTCTCAACTGTGTAGGAGTTTGTGTTGTCAGCTTCCCATAATGCGGCTCCATGGAGCGGCGAGAAATCATTGGGGAGATGAGGATTTAGTATGTTTGCCATCATGGTTACGCCATATATTGATGTTTTTGTGACGTGTGAGGAAACGGACGTTCAGCGGATGTTTTTGTATACTCACAATTTTATTCTTTAAGTTATATTCAGTAAAGTAGCTCTTTACATGGATTAGTGACACAGCCCAACCAAGTAAACTTGGATAAGGGCAGAGAGTCAAGCCATTACGCACTATAAGCTTGCACAAACAAATGATGCTGACTTTGCACAACTCATGCAATGTAAAATAGCCTTAAATTTACACTTGACACGCCTCACAAAAACCTCCCTGCAAGAATGGCAACAGGCCACATTTGACAAAGAGGACAAAAATGGTAAACTGCTGGCGAATATTTCTCCAAACCCCGCTGCTCAAACCACCATACCAGAGATCAGACTGCCCTCGGGAGCCATAACTTCTCCCCCTTAAGAAATGATGTCTAGATTCCATGCCTATTACACTGAACTGTATCTTTCCCAATTTACTAGCTCATGTGAAAGTATGCTGGATCAGCTGGGTAAGGTAGATCTTCCATCACTAGTCAATGACACAACAGTAGCCCTGGAGTCTGAGATTATGGAAGAAGAAATCATAGATGCCATAGCCTCCTTTCCTCCACATAAATCTCCTGGCCCAGATGGTATTCCCATTGAATTTTATAAGAGACATGCAAGGATAATTGCCCCCCAATTGAAAACAATATAAAATAGTGGTTTATGTAACGGTGTTCACCCACCCACCTTCTACCAAGCTCATGTTATACTAATTCCCAAACCAGAGAAGGATCCGCTGGACTGCCAGGCGTATCGTCCCACATCCTTTCTTAAACATGATCTTAAAATACTAACTAAAATTCTTGCATTGAGGATCAATAAAATCATCACGGATATAATTAACCCTGACCAAACTGGCTTCATGTCACACCAAACTACAGATCTAAATCTTCTGAGAATTTTCACTCATATACAACTTAATTTTAATGAAGAAAAACCCAAAGAGCTTTTGTTGATATACGAGCATTTGACTTGGTGAAATGGAACTACCTCTGGGCCACACTGCTAAAAAATGGGTGTTACATCAAAGTTTGTATCATGGATCCAAATTATTTACAAACAACCCTTGACATATTAAAATTGGTAGTGAGATCTCTGAGCCTATACAGCTGCATAGGCTCACACGGCAGGGCTGCCCTCTCTCTCTGGCTCTCTGCCATAGCTATGGAGACTATTGCATCTATTGCATGAGACAGAGCAAAGATTTCACAGGATTTGTGGTTCAGGGGCTGGAGGAGAGGGTATCCTTGTACGCAGAAGACCTAGTGATCCATCTTACCAACCGTCATCAATCGATCAAAGGAGTTTTGGATATATTTTCCATGTATACGGGCCTGGCTGTAAACCGGGAGAAATCTAAATTCCTCCCCCTGAACAACGTAACAACTACTCAAATCCCTCTCGAAATAGTTACCAAAGCCAAGTATCTCTGTATCTGAATAAATAACACTACTCCCAAATGTTATAATAATGACTGACTTCCTCTTATCCAGGATACTAAGAACAAACTGACAAGCTGGCAAGGTCTACCCCTTTCATTGGTTGGCAGAATAAAAGTTATCAAAATGAAGATCCTACCAAGATTCCTATATGTATTTAGAAACTGCCCTATCTGAATCCACAAATCCTTTTTTGCCCAGCTCAACTCACTCCTGGTCAGCTTTATTTGGTACAATAAAACTCCTCGCCTAAGCTGGCCATACACTGGCCCGATTTGCGGCCGTTTCGACAGCAGATTCGATCACTGGGATCGAATCTGCTGCCAATCGTTCGCGCTAAACGCACCTCCTGATCCAATTTCCTCCCGAAATCGGATCGGTCCGTCGATCGCGCCGTGTGGAAAAATACCATCGATCGCCCGCGGGTAGGGAGCGCGTCGCTAGCGGCGGTCGATCCGATCAGGTATACATTACCTGACGCTGGCTCTTCTCCACGCTGCACGGCTCTGTTCCGGCTCCATCCATCCCAGCGTACATTAACTTCCTGTGTCACTGCAGTGACCAGGAAGTTCAAATAGAGCCAGCTTTAGGTAATGTATACGGGGGGGGGGGGGGGGGGGAGGGGAGACAGACGGCAGGTGCAGCTCAACAGATTGTGATCGGTTTCAGGCTGAAACCGATTCACAATCTGTTTGCAGTAAAGGCAGCCATACGATCCCTCTCTGATCAGATTCGATCAGATAGTGATCTGTCAGCTGGTCGATCCAATGGCAAATCGACCAGTGTATGGCTACCTTTAGTCTTAAAAAACTGACTCTTCCCATACCTGCAGATGCTGGTGTTGTGATGTACCCTGTGCAGATTTTGTACACGTGATGTGGTCTTGCCCAAAATTGGCCCAGTTATGGCTGCAGGTATGTGATTACATTACACAGGTGACCAAAATAAAAACTCCCCTGAACCCCAACTGGTGCCTCCTAGGCCTCACAATGTCACTGGCCCACACTGGAGCACATTGTTCGCTAATTGGGCTGTTCTTGTTCCAGAATGCAGCTCTGCCTCCTTGCATGGATGTGCCATGTCGCTACCTCTATCTGAGATATAAAGTGCCATGAAAGCACCATAGCATTTCTCTGCAAATAGGTGCAGGAAGTCGGGGGCACAGGGCTTGGGGAGGGAGTTGGAGGAAAAAGATCCAACAAGTAATTATAACTTTTTCTAAGAAGAAGATCCATGGAATGTTTATTTTACACTGAATAGGCTCTTTAAGCAATTTTCTATTAGGAACTCTGAAATTTCTATACAGACAGTTCCCTACTTACAAATGACTTGAGTTACAACTTTTGATACATACAAAGTTGTCTCCATGTTCAAAATATACAATATTGTATTCGTTATTACATATTTTTGTTGTTACATGTTACAGTTTTGTATAAACTGTTGTAAGTAGTTTAAAACAGATTGAAAGCGCATTGAAAACAACCAAAAAGCATGGTTTATGCTATATATCCAAATCCAGAGTTGTCCAAAAGTAAATAATGTATGCACAGTTCCCTATGCAAACACATGACTAGAACGAAAATTGGATTGCAAGTAGAGGACCCCCTGCACTTCTTGTAGCACATAAAACCAAAGATTGAAAGATGAAAATAACTGTAAGTGTGTACAGCATATGTCTGGACAGGAGATGGATTGTGCTCCGTACATGTGTATTTCTGCTTAAAAAGACCTCTGTCGTGAAAATCTTAAATTTTTAAATATATGTAAACTTATACAATTAAAAAGTATGTTTCTTCCAGAGTAAAATGAGCCATAAATTTCTTTTCTCCTATGTTGCTGTCACTTACAATAGGTATTAGAAATCTGACAGAACCGACAGGTTATGGACTAGCCCATTTCCTTATGAGGGGTTCACAGGGATTTCTTTATTTTTAAAATGCAGTTAGTGAATGGCAGTTGCTCTGACCAACTGTTAAAAAAGTGTATGGTGACCTGGGAGGCTGGCCAGCATCTTTGTATAAATCTTTTTCAGGGAGTGTCTTTATAAAGAATAAAGGCCATGCTGAGAATCCCCTATGGAAAGATGGACTAGCCCAAAACCAGACGGTTCTGTCAGATTTCTACTAATCATCTACCAGGAACAAAATGATTAGCTATTTCCAATTACAGGTTTTCTATAGCATTTGTTAGCCATGGAGATCCCCTTAAGAACCCCTGGTACAGAAACATACGTTCTGCAACAATGTACAAGTAGGAAAAGACTGCCCCCTAGACGGCAAAAACAAAAGTGCAATCTGATCATTAACGGTAACCTGAACCAAGAAATGGTAAATAAAAAAAAAAAACAAGCAATTTGAACCTGTAAAGAAAGCATACATACTTATCTCACCATCTGTATCCCTGTGAAGTCCTCCAATTTCTTCAGCCAGGTGCCCTTAACAGTTCTGACAAGAATTTGTTGGAACAGTTTCTGGAAAAGCTGAACAGCTTACAGTGTCCTTTGCGCATGTGCTGTCACCGTTCTCGTGCTCTTGTCACCATGACTCCTAGCTCTGTATAGAGTAAAATGCAGCCCAATGCCTTGCTTTGCTGAACACAGCGCCGAAGCTGCAGAATCGTTTCTCTTTTGAGGTATGATCTGTGATTCTCTCACCGTGGCTCCCTGCTTCATATATCAGCTCATACATTGCAACATTCAGCCCAATGCCTTGCTGTATTAGTGCAGAAGCTGCAGAACTGTTCCTCTTTGAAGACAGAACTCTGTCACTGTGGCTATTATCTCTCGCCCATGCTTGCTCCATACACTGTAGTATAATGCCTAGCTCCACCTTACACTGTGCAGATAGATGGAGAACTGCTCTTCTGGAATAAAGCAGGATTGATTCTGGCACTGTGGATGCTCATTGGTCCTTTGCTTGTACTAAATAGGATCCACAGTGCCAGAGAGAAACAAGACATTGGGTTGTATATTGCAATGTACAGTTCTGGGAGCCGTGGAGAGTCACAGATGCTGCTCATTGGTCAAGAACACTCGCGTACCAGACAGCATGATGACAGGGGATCCAGAAGCCATTATGTGATTGCCACCATTTCAAACAGGAAGTGCACACATTTTTAGCTGTCAATGTGGACATTCAAGTTTAATTTAAAGAGACCCTGTACTGAAAAAAATGTCCCCTGGTGGGTACTTACCTCGGCATGGGGAAGCCTTAGGGTCCCAATGAGGCTTCCCCCTCACCTGTAGCTGCAGGCAGTCCAGCGCTGGCTCCTCCAAAGTCTCTGCAATGCTCGCTCGACAAGCCTGACAAGGCTTGATATATTTACCTTCCCTGGCTCCAGCTGGTGGCGGTGTTGTGGCTCTCAGCACGGAAATAGACGGAAATAGCCGATCTCTGTCAGGTCCGCTCTACTACACAGGTGCAGGAGACTTGCGCCTGCGCAGTAGAGCAGCCTGACAGGGATCGACTATTTCCGCCTATCTCCGAGTGGAGAGCCAATACTGTTCCTGCGCTGGGAAGGTAAATATTTACATCCCTGCTGTTCGGAAGGGCAACGCGAGACCGCCGTGGGACGGAGGACGACAGGGGAAGTCTCAATAGGATCCGGAGGCTTCCCCCACCCGAGGTGAGTACCCCCCAAGGGAACTTTTTTTAGTTACAGTTTTCTTTAAGGCAAACAGACAAACACAATAGAAAATGACTAGAGTATAACTCTTATGTAGGTAATACAAGCAGACGTAACTTCTTTGCATTGGGACACAAGTCAAAATAGAGAGGACTGTACGTCATTTTGAAAAATAAAAAACGCAACCAACAGCTATTCCTGAGCCAAAAGAGCAAAAGAATAGAGAGAGATGGACTTTAATTCACAAACTATTACCGTATGTGGTATAGAAAATAGCTGATTTTATCGAACATTAAGTGAAATGTCAATTCATGCTACTGGAAAAAGGCCCTTAACCCATTAGACCCAATTATAATGCATATAAATCTGTCCTGTTTACTGGTTACAGTGGAAATCAAGGTAAACCCCATTTTTAAATTTAACCTCTGGATAAGCTTGAGAATTGTTAGAATGTTTAATTTGTTTATGATTTTGTAAGTGTCCCTGTTGGCGAGATGTAGCCTCAATTCTTGTTCCCATGGAGGTGAAAGTAGGGTGTATTCCCAAATGTTCATCTGTCACCGAAATAATGGAAACATCTGTTAATGGGGACACTTGTTCTACTGCAAACTGTCAAGCAGGGGCACAGGCAGCACTAAATAGTAAAAACCTGACAGTGGTTCTAACTCTACCAAAGCTCATATAAAAAATAACTAAATAAAAAAACAAAGAATTTAATATCATTTACGTCTGCTTCAAAGTCTTTTAGGGCCATTTCCCAAATATGTTTTAGGATAATGCTTACGATTAGCATAACACATTTGTGCCTCTTTTTCAGGTCCGGTATGGATGTGTAACATACATTTGATGAACAGCAATCCAAACAGCTATATGGGAAAATGTGCAGGGCTGAATTGTAACGCAGCAAACAGCAATGAAACAGACAAATATAAAAGAACCCATAGCAAAGCATGAGCTCATTCTGCATGCTGTCTAACTTGCAGTCTTCTGTATAACTTATTACTTTTTATGGAGTAAGCTGTTTTTTAATTAGTTGCTAAAATGTGATGGGCAGCTTGACTGGTTAGCAATAACAACTAACCAGAGCTCCAACAAGGAAAATTGATTGTCACTCTGAGATACTGTTTTACTATCAGAGTAATATGTTTTGTACCTCTCCAGCTCAGCGATCTTGGTGTCCTTTTCATTCTTCTCATTCTCCATCTCCTTTAGGATGTCCAGCAGCCGATCCACCTCAGCTTGTGACTTGCTGGCGTCCTCCCGACACCTCGCCACCTCCTTCTCCATCTGCTGCACCCGCTCGTTCACCTCTGGGCTGGATTTGCCCTCTTGTGCAGCCTCCTGGGCCTTGGAGAAAAAATAATATACCTTAACAGAGAAGCTAAAAGACATGCCAATTGTCAGCCATAGTTGCTCAAAAACTGTCTTAAAGTGGTATAAAACCCTGACATAATATTCAATAAAAACTGGTTTTCCTACTTTTTATATGCCATACGGTTATATTTGCTTTTGTGCATACAGTGGCTTGCAAAAGTATTTGGCCCCCTTGAAGTTTTCCACATTTTGTCACATTACTGCCACAAACATGAATCCATTTTATTGGAATTCCACGTGAAAGATCAATACAAAGTGGTGTACAGGTGAGAAGTGGAACGGAAATCATACATGATTCCAAACATTTTTTACAAATCAATAAGTGCAAAGTGGGGTGTGCGTAATTATTCAGCCCCCTGAGTCAATACTATGTAGAATCACCTTTTGCTGCAATTACAGCTGCCAGTCTTTTAGGGTATGTCTCTACCTGCTTTGCACATCTAGAGACTGAAATCCTTGCCCATTCTTCTTTGCAAAACAGCTCCAGCTCAGGCAGATTAGATGGGCAGTGTTTGTGAACAGCCGTTTTCAGATCTTGCCACAGATTCTCGATTGGAATTAGATCTGGACTTTGACTGGACCATTCTAACACATGGATATGTTTTGTTTTAAACCATTCCATTGTTGCCCTAGGTTTATGTTTAGGGTCGTTGTCCTGCTAAAAGGTGAACCTCCACCACAATCTCCAGTCTTTTGCAGACTCCAAGAGGTTTTCTTCCAAGATTGCCCTGTATTTGGCTCCATACATCTTCCCATCAACTCTGACCAGCTTCCCTGTTTCTTCTGAAGAGAAGCACCCCCAGAGCATGATGCTGCCACCACCATATTTGACAGTGGGGATGGTGTGTTCTGAGTGATGTGCAGTGTTATTTTACCATCACACATAGCGTTTTGCATTTTGGCCAAAAAGTTCAATTTTGGTTTCATCTGACCAGAGCACCTTCTTCCACATGTTTGCTGTGTCCCCCATATGGCTTGTGGCAACCTGCAAACGGAATTTCCTATGATTTTCTGTTCACAATGCCTTTCTTCTTGCCACTCTTCCATAAAGGCCAACGTTGTGCAGTGCACGACTAATAGCTGCCCTATGGACAGATTCCCCCACCTGAGCTGTAGATCTCTGCAGCTCATCCAGAGTCACCAAGGGCCTCTTGACTGCATTTCTGATCAGCACTCTCCTTGTTCGGCCTGTGAGTTTAGGTGGACGGCCTTGTCTTGGTAGGGTTACAGTTGTGCCATACTCCTTCCATTTCTGAATGATCGCTTGTACAGTTCTCCGTGGAATGTTCAAGTCTTTGGAAATCATTTTTGTAGCCTAAGCCTGCTTTAAATTTCTCAATAACTTTATCCCTGACCTGTCTGGTGTGTTCTTTGGACTTCATGGTGTTGTTGCTTCCAATATTCTCTTAGATAACCTCTGAGGCCATCACAGAGCAGCTTCATACTGATGTTAGATTACACACAAGTGCACTCTATTTAGTCATTAGCACTCATCAGGAAATGTCTATGGGCAACTGACTGCACTCAGACCAAAAGGGGCTGAATAATTACGCACACCCCACTTTGCAGTTATTTATTTAAAAAAAAAATGGAACCATGCATGATTTTTGTTCCACTTCTCATGCGTATACCACTTTATATTGGTCTTTCACGTGGAATTCCAACAAAATTGATTCATGTTTGTGGCAGTAATGTGACAAAATGTGGAAAACTTCAAGGGGGCCGAATACTTTTGCAAGCCACTGTAAGTAGTATTATTCATTTAGAAATTACAAGTTCCCAAAGTACACGTTTATTGCTCTGTGAGCTGACTTTACATTTTATTCATAACATGTTTATTTATCTTTTAATTTAAGCAGAAATACTTTCTGATTGTCTTTCTGTGCTCAGGAGACTGCACAGTCAGAGAATGTGTCACGTTCCTCACTTGATACAATTAAGTAAACACAAGATAACATTATCTACAGTTCAGTTGCGCCCAACTTTCCCAGCAAGTAACTTGTAAAGTCCTGTGTTTAACCCTTTGAATGCTGTTCTAGTAAAAAAAAAATGGTGGTAGTATAAAATATGCTGTAAATAATCTTTTAGAGCAAAGAAGAAATGCTGGGTTTCATTCCGCTTTAATGTTAAATTAGGTTAAAGAAACAACTTCACAAGATAACTTACTTATGTACCAAAGGACAGCTATACGGTATGTTTTTCCTAGAAATTGCATCAAAAACTGGTTTTGATTCCCGTGCCTAAGGACCCATTTCCACTAGCTGCAAATTTGCATTGCATCAAACCTGAAGCCAATGCATATCAATTTAGTATGGTAGTTTCCATTGCATGCAAATTTTCATTTGCGATGCGACCAGGGGAAATTATGGCTGGCATGCTGCAAATATCTGCAACATGCATCTGATTCCCCCAAGCACTCAGACAGCCATATCCATACTTCCGTAAGACAACCAGAAGTCACTGCGGCTAGATGCGATAGCATCCGGCCAGTGGAAACGGGCCCTTAGATGTCCAGATTAAAAACTTTGGCCACTGCAGCCTACTGCCCATCGAATCAACACTGGCAGGTATAAATCGTGATGACACCTTCTGTCTACCTAAGAGACCTAGGGGGTGGATGGGGTTTCTTGTGGCCATGGATGGGGTCTCTTAGAGAAAAGCTTAGAAGATCACAGTCAAAGACAGGCATTGCCAAACTCTACAATATCAGGGGCGCTGCCACTTTGTGCACATTTTCGCTTCTTTAGGCAGACAGGTAATAACAACTGCGGTTTACAACTGTGAGAATAGATTGAAGAGGCACCTGGCCACAGTGGCCAGATCTCTGGATTCTAACACTCTAGGCAGGCGGTCAAATTTAATTTTATATGTACTTGGAGGGAGAAACAGAAAACAGTAGTCTTGTGTGCAAGCAAATTAATTGATTCAAAGATTTTATTTTTTTTAACCCAAATTAACAGGCAGGCAAAATGTAATAGAAATCTACTGTTCCATCTGCTATTGAAAAGTTTTTATCTTTTTAAATAGAACCCGAGGTAGGATTTAACTATGTTAGTGGGGCACAGAGGCTGGTTGTGCACATTAACACCAGCCTCTGTTGCCCCATGGTGTGCCTCCAGGACCCCCCTGCGCACTGCTATACCCTCCGCAGTGCTAGCGACACACAGCGTGTCGCCAGCACAATGTTTACCTATGCGGTGTCAGTCAGCGCCGCTCTCCCGCCTCATCTGTATCGGCGCTACCCGCCCGCGTCCCTTCCCTCCAATCAGCGGGAGGGAAGGGACGCGGGCGGGTATCGCCGATACAGAGGAGGCGGGGGAGCGGCGCTAAGAGACACAGCATAGGTAAACATTGTGCTGGCGACACGCTGTGTGTCGCTAGCACTGCGGAGGGGATAGCGGCGCGCAGGGGGGAGGGGTCCTGGAGGCACCCCATGGGGCAACAGAGGCTGGTGTTAGTGTGCACAACCAGCCTCTGTGCCCCACTAACATAATTTAATCCCATCTCGGGTTCTCTTTAAGTAAAACAAAAGTTAAAGTGAACCTCCGGACTAAAAATCTACTCAGCAGAACTGAAAAGGCTTGGTGTTTCTTTACCAGTTTCACAGCATCAGAACTTTGTTTTTCTTACCAAAGCATCATTTTTAGCTGCATTTTTATCTGAGCTTCACCCATCAAAGAAAAAAAGCCTGGGATTTTTTTCCCTGATGCTGTGCAGAGCATGATGGGATTTCCTATGTTGTTATTCACGTTGCCTAGCAACTGGGAGAGGTGCTCAGGACACAGGACAGTTGGAACTGTGTCTCATGCTCCCCGTCACCTCCTTTCAACCAAAAAGATGGCTGCCATCATAAAATCAAACATTAGCCTGTTCTTTTAAAACAGGGTGGGTAAGAGATTATATTACCTATTTTAATTAACATAACTAATGTAACTTAATGACAGTATGTTTGTTTAGGCTGGAGTTCCTCTTTAACTTAATCATTCTATTGTCAATGTAGCAATCAATTTCCAGAATTCTCAACTGTAGCCCCAATCAATTTTCTTATGAATCTGATCAAACACTTAAAGAGACACTGAAGCGGAAAAAAAAATATGATATAGTGAATTGGTTGTGTACTATGAATAATTACTAGAAGATTAGCAGCAAAGAAAATATTCTCATACTTTTATTTTCAGGTATATAGTGTTTTTTCTAACATTGCATCATTCTATATTATGTGCAGATTACACAACACTCAGCATTCAAAATGAGTCTTTCAGAGCAGTCTGTGAAGTAATGACCTCTCCTCTAGCAGAGGAAAAGTAAACAGTTCACTTACAGTTGAGATAATAAAAGTCAGATAACAGCCCTCTCCAGACTAATGCTGGGAATACACGGTTCGTTTTTGCCTTCGTTTAAACCTTCGATTCGTTCGGTAAACGAATCGAGTGTTGAAAACGTATGTGAAAATAGTCATAATCTCATTATAGTTTCGATTAATAGACCCCAAAAACGAACGACTAGTGATCGAACATGTTTGATATTATCTCTCTTTATCCATCTAATCGAGCCATTGGTAGGCTTGATGGCTGTTCAGATCGATTATATATTCGTTTATGCTAGTCCGTCCCTGTAAAAAGGGAATTTCGTTTCGTTTCTTTGCAGCCTTCGATCATTGGAAAAACGAAACCATCAGAATCGAAAAAAAAAACGAAACCGTGGGTGGTGATATTAACCGTATGACCGATTATTTCGGGATCGAAAAGGACAAAAGGCACAATCGAAACGAAGGTTTAAACGAAGGCAAAAACGAACAGTGTATTCCCAGCATAAGACTTAGTCAGAGAGTTAATGGCTTGTTTGCATAGAGATAACAACTGGAGTTTCTTAACTCTTCATGTACTGGAAACAATTAGACTGATGTATCTGATCTTAATGTTTTATTTCTTAGCTGTTCTACACATACAAATCATAATATTATAATTTTTTTTTCGCTTCAGTGTCTCTTTAAACAGTTTCATAGGATCCTTTGAGTTTCATTGGGTAGCTTTGATCACTTTGTTATCGTTTAGAAAAACTCTGAACATACTTTTTCTATAAAGCTGAATAATAGTCTTCTGAAGCTGCAAGTGGCAGTTAACATGCAAATTAGTGGACTTGGGGCCTATTCACATGGCATCCGATTGGTAGAGTGTATTAATGCTTCGCATGGACCCTTTTACACCTGTCCATACCGCTTTAGTGCGCTGTGCCACAACGCAACTTGGCATATTCATCTAGGATAACATATATACGCTAACATAACATATACATCTAGGATCTAGGATAACATATACGCTATAGCAGCATAGAGGGTGATATAGCGGCTGGGAACGCGGAAAATCAGCCGCGTTCCCAGCCTGTCGGCGGCTGTCGCCGAACCCGCAAGTAGCCGCCGGCGGGGACAGGACGATCAGAGCGGGGCTGCGAGGGCACCATCCAGCTTCGGGGGGCTGAGGGATGCCCCGGGTGAGTAAATATCATTTTTTATTTTTGACTTAAGTTTTCCTTTAAAGTCCTACCCCATAGATCCACATTAATCCATGCCATGCACTGATGAGGATCAACCAATCTGAATCATTCTGTACGCATGTTGGATTATTGTGACTCTGTACAATTAACAAGCTGACATTTCATTCCAGCGGTTCTGGCGGTGTGGCTAGCTTACAGAGACAACAAAGGATGATTTGCATATTCAGCAGTGATGCATTGTGGGAGACCATCATATGCTCACTCCAATTTGAATAATCGCAAATCCCTTCTGTTTTAAGAGGGCAAACTTTTTTTTGTTTTGTTTTGAAACCAATGCATTGGAGAATTGCACCATAGTAAACTGGCGGTTAGACTATGTTCCAAGCAGGTTCAGGTGGTGGGATACCACAGTATGCAACCATACCACCAAGTGAGTACACAGTGACCCACTACAGAGGACTTCTATAAATATTATTTTGAAGGCTGTAGTGCTCTGCTTCCAATACTTTGAGGTTTCTAAAGCAGAAGAAAAATGCAGACGAGGTGTTTTCATTACATTGTCTGTCTGCTCATTCTATGTGTGTACGTCAGACTAAACGGATGTAAAAAAAAAAATGTTCCAACTATAAATGCTTCTATGTGTGTGAATGATAAAACGCTAACGAATGGCCCCTACCCCCATTTAAGTAGGAGATGTCAGTTTAAGAAAGCAGTACAGGTTTTAGGCTAAAAACATTTTATCTCCGACAAACCTGACATCCGGCATACTGCAAGACAACAAGAACAATTCGCCTACCTGTCCCCAAAATTATTTTAGGTAATAATTAGCAAATGTTTGTTTAGACAAGGCACCGCCTCATTCACCTAGTATGTCGCTGCTGACACTGAAGCTCTGTCCCTGTCTGCCAGGACTGAGGTCACATCAACAGGACAAGTCTGGGAGGCCAAAAACCACATTGGACTAATGACAGGGTGACACAGATTACCGGACACACCCAGGAAATGGAGCCCACAGGAGAACGTGAACAGAAGCATAACGCTCACAGCTAAACATAGACACGCCAGGCCTGAGGAACTGAAAGTCCCAGTATTCTTTACATTAGGCAGAAAGACTTACTAAGTAAAAACAGCATGTACACATAGCAGTTATGCAAAGGCAAAAGGTAGACACAGGGTGTACTCATTAAGCACTTTACTGGGGAACACCTGGACACCAGCTCATTTAAACCATCTAATCTGTGGTGTGAGACCCCCAGAACACATCTTCCCAAGTAGTAAGGGATGTGTAGACCAAGTTCCGTTGAAATCGATCAATTTCGAATGATGGTGTCACAAACATACATACATACATATGTACACATGCTGAAACCAGGAAAATTAAGATAAAAGTGGGTATCCGGAATAAGGCAGGGCATTCTGCTATATATATATCTCATTACATTACCTCTTTAATAGACAAGCCAGAACTAGGGCAAATTAGAATCTTGGCAGACATTTTTGCATATTCAAAATATAAAATGTGAAAGATTTGGAAAGGAAAGGGAGCCATTCATAATGGGCGCAATGGGTCGAAACTTAGCACAGAGGTAAAACCTTAAGAGATAGAAGAAATCATTTTGTTGCTTATTTTGTAGGCCTATTAGTTGTAGATGAACTGATGCAAGGTGAAAGTGACACAGCCCCTACAGACTTGATGAATAGCACTAAGTGACTGTGGCACGTTTCTACATTTCACAACAAATGGAGGGGTTTGGGCAGGGTGGGGTTACATCATGCGAATGTGACAATGTGCAGGAACACGCACGCTGGTGTCCATGCAGATGGGACTTACCGCTTTCCCGGTGTGCGGTAACCCATCAGAATGCTGAGACAGGGAAAGAAACATGGTAAAGTCAAACAGGAAATGGGGGAAGATAAAAATTAAAGTAACAAAGGTAAAAGATAATTCATAGGAAAAAAACTGATTCTGTGGGGCACCATTACAAATTCTTATACCCATCCTGACAATTACAAAGTGAGGACACCTGAAAAACCTGCGCAAATGCCACAAGAATGTAAAGTCTTAAACCTAACTGTCCCGGCCAATCTCTGGAATGTGACTATAATGGTGAAAATCTGTATCTGAAATATGGGTTGGAGAGTTTGCGTTTTGCATCATAACTGGTTGTTTACATTTGTGCTTAGGAATCAATACTGTGATTGGCAATACAAATCTTGGAGGGGATACTATACAGCATTAGGACAGATTCAATGCTAGGAACACACATTGAGAATTTGTCAGATTTACTGTCAGATCGATTATTTGACAGGTTTGATCTGATTTCCGATCGATTTTCCATAGAAGTAGAAATTTCAACGCGTCTTCCTAGCATTAGAATTAGTGATTCAGACTTTCACAACTAACAATCTGTGTCCTGGGGCAGAATAGTACCCAGATATAGCATTTATGGTTAGAGTTCTCGAATGAGGAAGGTAAAAAAATAAAAATAAGAATAAGCATTGTGAATGGCAGATGCTGAGTGAAGCCTCACACATTTTGTGCAGTTTTCTCACCTTCCTCAGCTGGTTCTCCAGCTTCAGAAACTCTTCTTTCCTTTGCTCCAGCGCTATTTCCAGACTCTTCAGCCTAGAATCCTTCTTAAGTCCAGAAGAGGCCAAGGTGGAGGCGTGTTCCTTCAGGTCCAAAAGAGAGGACTGCAGAGAGGAATAAAAGATTACAAAGAAATTCTGCTAAACACGGTTCTCATTTGACCGGACTAAAATAATGTCTAATAAACCTGATGCCACTTCAAAAATTCCCCACCCCAGTGAAAGCCATATACAAAAATCATGAGGACCAATTACTCGAAGTCCAGCTTGCGCCTCTGTAATTGTTTCAAATCACAGAGCAAAAGGAGAAGGGCTAGTTTCCAATTTGGACAGGGAATCGTAGCCTATTGAAAACAATAGGCTGCTTTCGAATTCACATGGGGAGAAAAAAAAGTAGTGCCTGCATACATTTTTCGAACAACGCATCCAAATCCCCATAGCCGTGCATGTCAAGGCTAGAGGGGTTCGGATGCATAATCGCATCAGCACAAGTGCCAGCGTCTGTTAGAGACAGATGACAGCACAAGTGGAAACCTGGCCTTACTATACACATGAACAATTAAAATATCTACCTTCAGTTTTCAATGGCGCTTTAAGTTGTTTCAGATGTAGTAAGCTGCATTTCCATTGGAAAAAAGTAGCAGCAGGTGTATTATAGATTTAAAAGACAACGAAGCGTAAACAAATTATGATATAAGAATTGGTTGTGTAGTACGGATAATTACTAGGAGATTAGTAGCAAAGAAAATATTGTCATATTTTTATTTTCAGTTATATAGTGTTTTTATAACATTGCATCATTTTCTAATATTTGCAGTTTACACACTACTAAGCATTCTAAATGTTTTTACAGAGCAGTCTTGTGAACTCTCTCAGTCCTCTGTAGAGAAAAAGAAAATACAGTGACTGAAAGTTGAGATAACAAGCTTCAGAAGACAGAGCTCTCTGCGAGTTTGAAAGTCGTGGAGCTCAATGGCTTTTTTGCATAGATAAAAACTGGAGTTTCTTAACTCTTCCTGTACTGGAAACAATATTAAGACTTATGTCTGCACTCCAAAAGTTTTATTTTTTAGCTGTACTACACATACAAATCATTGAATCATTATTTTTTTTCCGCTTCAGTGTCTCTTTAATTGCTGTTACTAATCTAATCTTGTGTGGTTAGAGGCAATGAGGGACTCTCAGGAGCAGGCATCTGCTTCTAGCAGAAAAATAATAAACAAGTACCAATGATTAAAAAAAAAAAAAAAGTGTTAGGCAATGAAAAAGCAGCTGTAGCTACACTTAGAGGAAATCTTTAGGGTCATCACTAGTTCATGACAGACATCCAGACAGCAAGCATGCTGCCCATATTAATTGAAGGTTTATGCTATGTACACACCATACAATTTACTGGCAGATTTACCTACCAGATCGATTACTTCAACATGTCCGATCTGAATTTTGATCGATTTTTTTTTATCGTTATTCCGATTGATTTTCGTTCAGTTCTATGAAATTTGATCGAAAAAACTATTTAAAAAAACGATAGGAAAGTCGATCGGAATTCAGATCGACATGTTAAAAATAATCGATCTATCAGAAAAATGTATGGTGTGTACCTAGCATTTTAGTCCAACCAAACCCAAATCGGAAAAAGGCAAATTCTAATATCAGTTTGATAAGTGAATATAAACAGAAACAGCATACAGAATCAAAGTAGTGAACACAATACCTATTTCATAAGGAATATGTGCTTCCCAAGATGCTTTGCAGCTCCCTTCCATTCCCCTCTGCATGCAACTGGTTGCTGGGCCGATCAAAAGTAACCATATGATACTCAAAGCAGGAATATGAAAAGATGTCAGACTACAGTTCCTAACATATCCACATTAATTACAAAACAGGTTCTTTGGCGGAAGGTGCACACTTGTAGTTCACAGGAAGTAGGTGGTGAGCAATCATAAGACCTTCTCTGCTCAGAGGAAACTTAGGCTCTAGAGCTTTTAGGTTTATATAGACAGGTGCAAAGCTGCAGGCAAGCAAAGCTAAATAACAGATTTTTGAATATTAAAGTTTTACTTTAGTTTACCCTATTCTATTCTACTCTATTCTATTCCTTTAAAGCAGTGCTGTCCAACTTCACGGGTATCAAAGGCCAAATTTTTTTCTGACTACATGGTGGAGGGCAGACTTTGCCTCCCCCAACTCCGCCCTTCCACCAACTCCACCCTCACCCCAGACTCTACTCCAACTGTCAACCCCAGTATAAGTAGCCAAGTATAGGTGCCCAATACAGGTAGCCAAGTACAGGTGCTCAGTGCAGGCAGCCAAGTATAGGCGCTTAGTACAGGTAGCTCAGGATAGGTGGCCCAGGATTGGTAGCTCAGGACAAGGCCCAGGATAGGTAGCTCAAGATAAGGCCCAGGATAGGTAGCTTAGGATAAGGCCCAGGATAGGTAGCTCAGGATAAGGCCCAGGATAGGTAGCTCAGTATAAGGCCCAGGATAGGTAGCTCAGTATAAGGACCAGGATAGGTAGCTCAGTATAAGACCCAGGATAGGTAGCTCAGTATAAGGACCAGGATAGGTATTTAAAGGGATACTGTAGGGGGGTCGGGGGAAAATGAGTTGAACTTACCCGGGGCTTCTAATGGTCCCCCGCAGACATCCTGTGTTGGCGCAGCCACTCCCCAATGCTCCGTCCCCACCTCCGGTTCACTTCTGGAATTTCTGACTTTAAAGTCAGAAAACCACTGCGCCTGCGTTGCCGTGTCCTCTATCCCGCTGATGTCATCAAGAGCGCACAGCGCAGGCCCAGTATGGTCTGTGTCTGCGCAGTACACTCCTGGTGACATCAGCGGGAGCGAGGACACGGCAACGCAGGGGCAGTGGTTTTCTGACTTTAAAGTCAGAAATTCCAGAAGTGAACCGGAGGCGGGGCCGGAGCATTGGGGAGTGGCTGCGCCAACACAGGATGTCTGCGGGGGACCATTAGAAGCCCCGGGTAAGTTCAGCTCATTTTCCCCTGACCCCCCTACAGTATCCCTTTAAAGGGGAACTGAAGAGAGAGGTGTATGGAGGCTGCCATGTTGATTTCCTTTTAAGCAATACCAGTTGCCTGGCAGCCCTGCTGATCCTCTGCCTCTAATACTATTAGACATAGCCCCTGAACAAGCATGCAGCAGATCAGGTGTTTCAGACTTTAAAGTCAGAACTGACAAGACTAGCTGCATGCTAGTTTCTGGTGTTATGCATACTACTGCAGAGAAATAGACCAGCAGGACTGCCAGGCATCTGGTATTGATTAAAAGGAAATAAATATGGCAGCCTCCATATACCTCTTACTTCAGTTCCCCTTATAAGTGCTCATTATAGTATTAACTTACCTCACTCCAGTGGTGGGGTCTGTGGCTTCCCCTCCTTCAGCCACAGCTCTTCTGATAAGCAGCCAGGGTGGACAAGCAAGTCACGGAGAGCGTGGCGTTACGATAACAAACGTGGCCGCGTAACATCAAATTTTGCTGCCGCACTGCTCTTGACCAATCAGGGAAGGGATGGGGAGTGGAGATGCGTGGCTGAACGGAAGAGAGCCTCTTCCCTTCAGCCGTGCATTTCCACTCCCCATCCCTTCCCTGATTGGCTGCTAGCAGCAGAAACAGTTCCCGGCAGCAAAATTTGATGGGATGCAGCTTAGCGGGCGCGATGTAACAATACCGATGAAAAAGACGAAGAGGTAGAAATACCAGGTGGGCCACGGAAAGACCTCTGGCGGGCCGCCAGTTGGACACCGCTCCTTTAAAGTGACCCTGAGAAGAGAGGGCATAAAAGTTTTATACATACCTGGGGCTTCCTCCAGCCCCCTCCGCACAGATCTCTCCCTCGCCGTGGTCTAAATCCTCCTACATTCTCCCAAAGCCCCATTTTTCGTGGCCAGCCGGGCGTACTGCACGTGCCTGCCCTGCTCCCGTTGCTGGGTGTGTTCTACTACTGCACAGGCGCAGAACACTACCAGCCACAGGGAGCAAGACAGGAACCGCAGAGAAAGCCCTGCTACCAGGGAATCTAGGAGTCTTTAGGGAGCGATCTGCGTGGAGGGGGCGGGAGGAAGCCCCAGGTATGTATAAAACTTTTATGTCCCCTTGTCTCAGTTGCACTTTCAAGCTTTGTTCACATCTAAAATCAAAATTGCTGACATCTGCATTTTTAGATTGTTAGCGCGATTTATTTATTTTTTTGCACCTTCCAGCGCTCAACTGCGTGCTTTGAATTTGTATAAAGCGCTTTTCTAAGCACTTTTGCAGAGCGATTCTGTTTTTTCACTTCCTGACGTTATTCAGGAAGTAAACTCTTTCATCCGGAAACAAATAAATACAATGCATTTATTTATAGAAGCGCTGGGGAAATCGCTACATAAAGAGTTTTTTCAAGCGCTTTGCGATTTCCCTATACCTTCCATTGAGGCAAATCGCCCCAAAAATGGTACAAGGCAGCTCTTTGGTGAGCGGATCGGAATCAAACCTCTCAGATGTAAACTCTCTCATAGGGAATCATTGCACAAGTGCTTTTTAGGGCGATTTTGAAAATTGCCGGAGCTTAAAGAAAAAGGCGAAAACACCCTAGGTGTGTGATTTGTTCAATTCAGAGCCAAGATTGGCGTTAAAAATGCCCACTGTGTGAAGAACACTTTCATTGTTGACAAAAGTTGGAAATAAGGTACCTCTTTTTCAGATAGGTCTCCCTGCAGTGTGGTAACTTTTTCCTTCAGATCCTTGAGCTCCTTCTTGCAGGTTTCAATCTCTTCCTGCTTCTCTCTCTCATCACGGTCACGCTGTTCCTTCAAACGTTCAATAATTCTCTCCTTTGAGAAATAAAAACAGGTACACAGGCGATAGAATCACTCCAGTGAATAAATATTATTTAAAACCAAGATAATACATTATCCAGGAATAGGTCCTTAAAAGTAAAATTATTGCAGAATTCTAGTTTGTTTTTATTTTTCCCTAGATAAAAAAAAACAACAAAACTGATTACATCAGACCAATGTAAGCAACATTGTCAACCTTGTGTCTAGGTTTAGCTTCTAACCTTTCCTCTTTTTCTTTCTAGTTGTGCTTTAAAGAGACACTGAAGCGAACGTATTTTCCCCATTTTACCTTATAAGTCGCTTCAGTGCTCTCAAGCCAAGTAATCCGCCGTGTCCCCGCCGCTAAACGAGCGCTGCAGAGCCCCCAAATCCATCAGCAAATATCCACAACCAACTTGGTCGTGGATTTTGCTGTGCTGAGGGGCAGAGCTTTCAGCTGTAGCCCTGCCCCTCCTGACGTCAATCGCCGCACAGATCGCCGCCTCTCCCTGCCCCTCTCTGTGAAGGAAGAGTAAGAGGGGCGGGGAGAGGCGGCGATGCGCCGCGATTGACGTCAGGAGGGGCAGAGCTGAAGCTGAAAGCTCTGCCCCTTCTAGGAAATGCCGACCAGATTGCCCTTGGGGATTTGGGGGCTCTGCAACGCTCGTTTTGTGGTGGGGACGAGGCGAATTATTAGGCTTGAGAGCAGGGAAGCGAATTATAAGGTAAAATGGGGAAAATGAGTTCGCTTCAGTGTCTCTTTAAGTGAACATGGCCAGATTTTGGAAAAAAAAACATACATTACTTAAAAAAAGACGCTTGATCAGGCAAATTACATATATCATAACTTATATTTAACAGAATATAAGGCATCACAGAATAACACTACTATTAATAAAAACATAGTATAAAGGAAAATAATGGAATAGTGCCTGTTCAGATTTTTGCATACTCTTAGTTGTCAATACTGTGTATAGTTCTCTTTGAAATTAATAATGGCAAGCGGTCTTTTTTTGATAGTTATGAATGAGGCCCTTTATTTTCTCAGGTGGTAGAGCTGCCCAATATTCTTGGCTAAAAGCCTCCAAGTTCTGTTAGGCCTCTTTTCCTCGGACAGTTGACAGGCAGTACAACTGCTTGCTGCTGCCGCCTGGTAACTGCTCACTGCTGCCTGGCAACTGCTTGCTGAGCACACAGTTCAACTGCCCGTGGAAAAGAGGCCTTAAAGAAAACCTGAACTGAAAATGAAAAGTCAAAATAAACATACACAAGTCATACATGCCTCCTGTATAGTATGCTCCTCGATCTATTGTTCCTCTCCTGCATCCTGTTTGTCCACTGTGATCAATGGAATTCTCCGTCCTCCATTTTGAAAATGGCCATTACCCCATAACAGCTTCCTGGTCAGCACACAGTTACATCGCCCACTTGAGCCATAGGGAAACATGGACATCAGTTCTCCTCTCAGCTGTAACTGACAGCAACTGATATATAACTGACAGCAACTGATAAATTTCAGTTCTGACAAAATATTGTCAGAACTGGAAGGGATTATTGTCAGAAGAAAATGGTGAGCTTCTGAGAGGAACTGATGGCAAGGTAACTATGTAATGTTCATTTGACGTTACCTCATGTGTTTATTTTAAATAATTTTACTCAGTACAGGTTCTCTTTAAAGAGGAACTCCAGTGAAAATGTAATAAAAAAAGTGTTTCATTTTTACCATAATTATGTATAAATGATTTAGTCAGTGTTTGCCCATTGTAAAATCTTTTAAATCCCTGATTTACATTCTGATATTTATTACATGGTGACATTTTTAGTGTGGACAGGTGATGTAGCTGCTGCATGCCTTTTTGGCAGTTGGAAACAGCTGTAAACCGCTATTTCCCCCAATGCAGCAAGGTTCACAGACAGGAAACTGCCAAGAGCACGTACTCAGAATTTCTTTGTGGGAGGGGTTTCACCACAATATCAACCATACAGCACCCCCTGATGGTCTGTTTGTGAAAAGGAATAGATTTCTCATGTAAAAGGGAGTATCAGCTACTGATTGGGATAAAGTTCAATTCTTGGTCGGAGTTTCTCTTTAAAAGTGAACCTCTGGACTAAAAACCTACTCAGCAGAACTAAAAAGGCTTGGTATTTCTTTAACGGTTTTCACAGCATCAGAACTTTGTTTTTCTTACCAAAGCATCATGCATTTTTAGCTAAGCTCCACCCATTAAAGAAAACTGCCCGGGCTTTTTTTCCCTGATGCTGTGCAAAGCATGATGAGATTTCCTATGTTGTTATTCACATTGCCCAGCAACTGGGAGGGGTGATCAGCACACAGGACAGTTGGAACTGTGTCTCATGCTCCCTGTCACCTCCTTTCAACCAAAAAGATGGCTGCTCTCATGAAATCAAACATTTGCCTGTTCTTTTAAAACAGGGTGGGTAAGAGATTATATTACCTATCTATTTATTTAACATAACTAATGTAACCTAATGACAGTATGTTTGTTTAGGCTGAAGTTCCTCTTTAAAGATAAACTCCAACCTAGAATTGAACTTTATCCCAATCAGTAGCTGATACCCCCTTTTACATGAGAAATATAATGCTTTTCACAAACAGACCAATGCGGAAGTGATTCCCCCACTGCACGGAGGGGATTTAGGAGGTAAGGGACCCCCGTTTAGCGGCGCGACAGACACGTGCCCCTGCTGAATATAAGCACTGAAGCGAGATTTATTCTCGCTTTAGTGTCTCTTTAAGTACTGTACGTACTTATGGTGCATCTTAAAAAAGCAAGGAAGCCTTTATTTAAGCTTAAGTGGCTTGTGGGGTTTTCTTATTATCTTGACAAATGATACTGGCAGCTGTGGCTGAAATCTTGGTTGGTCTACCTTACTATGACTTGGTAACAGAACCCCTAACTCTCCACTTGCTTGAATGTTCCAGATTGGCACTTTCAGATTTCTAGATTTTTTTTAATAAACCTTTTTTTTTTTTTTTTTAATTTATTCAAGGCCTTATTACAATTTTTTTTCCTTTCCTTATGACAAGGTGTCCAGCATAATCATAGTTAATATAAAATTATAATTAATTTATATTATATTTATGCATAGACACTAATTACAATCTAATAAGTTACAGGTGTGGACAAAATTAATTTGACAGTGTGTGTATATTATCATCTCCAACTTTAAAAAGCATGTAGATGTTGATTAGTCCCATTTGGGTGTTTTTCGTTATTAAAATTTAAAAAAGGTTGCACACTATCCTGTGGTAGTTCACAAAAGCTGCCAGGATATGCAACATTCTGAGCACAACTGTATATGAATATAGATAGCAGCCATATTTGCTTTTGTGAATGTAGTGTCTCTTCATACTGTACTTGTACCTTACAGTTCCTATTATCCCTACTTCACATCTGGTCTCAGTGTAAATCTGCCAGACTGAACTGGTCTTATTGACCAATACAAGTCTCCCTAGCATTGTCAGAGAAACTATTTATAAAATAGACCGAGCCTTATTAACCTCTTGTTCCTCACACAGGTTGATATATCCTGCAAAATCTAGAGACCACAAACATGGAGCTCTGCCAATGGGGAATACCAACACACATTATCCAAAATATTGGGAGTGGGGGGTAGCATAACTCTCCACCTTCCCCCAGCACCGCCTTCACAAAGCATCCATGTCTTGATGTTATGAACAAGGGCTCATTCTACCACAGTTGCCCAGAAGGATCTCAAATATATTCACCCCTGCCAAGCAATTCCCCCACCTACTTAAAAATACCAAAAGAGAAAATACTGACACTATGATCTTATTTACATGGCAAAGGTCTTTTTATGATTCCAGATAGAACAAGTCCGTCTACACTATTACCCTTACCTACTCTTAAGCAATCCTGTGGATGAATAACATCAGGATAAGGATGCTTGGCCAAAGAGGTGGTTTTGTCCTCCCTCTCAAAGTGTACCTGATGTGACATGATGAGACAGACGTGTACATACAGTGCCAAATATACCCTTTTTCTGCATGAAGGAACTAAGCATTCAGGTATGTAAATGAGTCTCTCCAGTTTGGACCCAGGCACATATGTCTGACAAATGTGTGACCCAGTGCCATTTTAAGCAGTACAATGGCTGGCTTTTAAACAGAGAAATGTGAATGTATTATTTCCCTATTCATTTTAATGTAGCCATGCATGGTTGCTATGCACATCTCTTGGTATGCAGAACAGCACAGTGGCTCACTGTTTCGTTGCACTGCTGCATAGTCTGTTGAGGCAGCAATAGCCGCACCTGTTAGTAAATTAACCTCCCAGTGTTTAGCCTGTTCATCTGGATTGGTGTGAAACCACATGAATCTTGGCAACAGGAGAATGTGATCATGAGATTGAATCTGTATCCCATGAATGACAGTAGCCAGCTAGCTGCAATGCAGTCCTCTACAGCCTAGGTTCTCAGAGTGCGGTTTCAATTAGGTTCAGGTACACTTGAACTTGTCATAGTCAGACTATTAGGTTACTTTCACACCAAGACGTTGCGTTTTAGGGGACGTTAAGGTCGCATAACGTGCCCTTAACGCAACGCATGGTGGTGTTGAAGTTGGACGTCAGATTGAGCCGCGTTATGCGGCTCTCAAAGCAGCCCTCCAGGATAGTGATGGGAAGTCCGGATCTTTTTAAGGATTTGGATAATTCAAATCGAATCATTGAAAAGATCCGGATCTTTAACCCGAATCATTTGAATCATTTTACTAGGGAAGCAGACTGTGTGAAATGACTAGCAGGACAGGACTTTCCCTGCACTGTACATTCTGTATGTTCCTGTTTCTCCCAGACAGACATCCATTGTGAACCGAATCTTTCATTGTGATGATCCCAATGATTCAACTCACAAAAAAAGATCTGGATCAAATGAACGATTCGTTCATGATCCGGACAACACTACGAGTCCCAATATTAATTAGCCATGTGGCTAGTCACTGAGCATGTGCAAACAATCTAACACAGCTCTATAAGGGTATAACGTACAACATGCTGCACTTTCACTTAACGTGCAGCGTTATACCCTAACGCAACGTGGGCACTGTGAACAGCACATTGATTTTACAGTGCTGTGAGTTAGGCTGCGTTACTGGCTGCTGTAACGTGGGACTTTAACGTCCCACTGTGAAACCAGCCTTAAAGTGAATTTTGGGATTTAAAAAAATACAAACCAATATAATATATATATATATATATATATATATATACACATATATATATATATATATATATATATATGTATGTTTGAGTTATATAGCGCCAGCATCTTCTGTGGCACTGTACAATAGCATACAAGGTATATATATATATATTTATATTAATATACAACAACCAAAATAAATATTTTAGTTAATAAACAGCAAAAAGGTATGTGTGAACAGCCCTTATAGATAAATATGGGCTATTCTTTTCAAACAAATGTGTGGAGGGGTTCTCAAAATTATGTTCACAATATAGGGTGCTAAGCAAACAAGTTGTCTCAAAAAGGGGTAGATGCAGAAAAATGATGAGATGCACTGCGCTACAGGATCACTTACAAAGGAAATGATATCAAAGTTTATACTTTAACAAAAACTTTAGGATTTCATATTAAAATAAATTATCAGTTTTAAGTTTGGGTCCGCTTTAAAGAATAGGGAGGGAGACAGCATTAGATAGGGTAGGGACAATAATGAAAAATTATAAAAAAGTATAAACTTACTTTTAAAGTATTGTCCACAGAATGCCTTCAAGTACTCTTGGCCAATAATGCACACACCTTCCATATTAATTGACACTACACAAAACAAGGTTTGGAGGCGTTTGCCAGAATCTCAATCTTCCTGCTGCTGTACCGAGCAAAGCAATCAGGCTGTAATGAAATACTGGAATATGGGCTTCATTGATCTATCAACATGCAGATGTTCTGCTTCTGAATTGTCCAGGGCTGAAATCAGTCCTGGAAAGTTGATCTGTATTCTTGTCCCTGGACTTTGTACTGATTTCACTACAGAAACAACCAAGGACTCTGGACAGCAAAAAGTCTGTGTACTTAAGGATGGGCCATCTTCGTTGGGAAAGTACAAAGAGTGTTTATAAGTTGCTCAATTGTTTTTCTCAAGACAGAGACAGAACGATAGATGTAAGTTCACAGCTGAAATGGTGCCTCCCTGCACAGATGCAATGGCCTGCCAAACCCCAGTAGAAAAAGGTTTAGGGCCCTTTCACACTGAGGATCGCAAACGCTAGCATTTTTTCAGGGAGGCTTTTGTTGCATTTTTTTGTGTATTTTCACTGTATACTTCCGCGATTTTTTAACATTTGTACCTCGCTCGCTCCAAAATGGTGGAAAAGTGATGCATGTACAGTGTTAATGGTTTCTGTGAATTGCAATCACTGCAGTGAGATCACTGCAATATTCTATTAATGTTACACTAGGGCTTTTACCAAAATGAAAGACCAGTTTTGAGTAGAATGACTTTTGTAAGGCAAGTGGTTGCTACAGTAACAGATGTGATATTGTGAGTATATCTCACCTTCTCCGCCAGCGCCTCCTCCAAGGTGGTCAGTGCAGTGTCTGTGTTGGTGGTGTCAGCCTGAAGGGACTTAACTCTCTCCTTCAGGCTGCTGAGCTGCTTCTCCTTGTCTCGGAGTTGCTCCTGCAAGTTCTCAATCTGGAAAAGAAAAAACAAAGTGATTTAGATAGAATCAACAGTAACAAAGGTGAAAATTCATCTTCGTCAGTTGAACCAAATTCAAAACTGAACAAAGAAAATTCAGAATGCATTCAGGGTGATAAGTAAGTATAAACTGTCTGATTTCTGTGCGGGTGTTTTGCCCAAAATGAGCTTTCAGATCAGATGCTTTGACTCTGGTCTGACTCCACTGGCGACATGCTTGTTGCAGGTATATTATAGACTAGAAATATAGACTAGAACCCAACAAGTAATGAAGTATAAAGAACTACCCAATAAATACAATAAATAAAAAGCATTGTACAGTGGGATGCGAAAGTTTGGGCAACCTTGTTAATGATTTTCCTGTATAAATCGTTGGTTGTTACGATAAAAAATGTCAGTTAAATATAACATATAGGAGACACATGCAGTGATATTTGTGTAGTGAAATGAAGTTTATGGGATTTAAAGAAAGCATGCAATAATTGTTTAAAAAAAATTAGGCAGGTGCATACATTTGGGCACCACAAAAAAATGAAATCAATATTTAGTAGATCCTCCTTTTGCAGAAATTACAGCCTCTAAACACTTCCTGTAGGTTCCAATGAGAGTCTAGATTCTGGTTGAAGGTATTTTGGACCATTCCTCTTTACAAAACATCTGTAGTTCATTCAGGTTTGATGGCTTCCGAGCATGGACAGCTCTCTTTAACTCACACACAGATTTTCAATTATATTCAGGTCTGGGGACTGAGATGGCCATTCCAGAACGTTGTACTTGTTCCTCTGCATGAATGACTTAGTGGATTTTGAGCAGTGTTTAAGATCTTTGTCTTGTTGAAAGATCCAGCCCTGGCGCAGCTTCAGCTTTGTCACCGATTCCTGGGCATTGGTCTCCAGAATCTACTGATACTAAGTGGAATCCATGAGTCCCTCAACTTTGATTCCCAGTCCCTACACTGGCCACACAGCTCCACAGCATGATGGAACCACCACCATATTTAATGTAGGCAGGTTTTTTTTTGGAATGCGGTGTTCTTTTTTCCTCCATGCCCCATGCCCAAATAACCCAATTTTAGTTTCATCAGTCACATACAGCACCTCATTCCAAAATTAAGCTGGCTTGTCCAAATGTGCTTTAGCATACCTCAAGAGGCTCCGTTTGTGCTGTGGGCATCACTCTCGCATACAGCATCTCCTTGTGTAAGGTGAGCTGAATGGTTGAACGATGCACAGTGACTCCATCTGCAGCAAGATGATGTATGTCTTGGTGCTGGTCTGTGCATTGACTCGGACTGTTGTCCCCATTCGTTGCTTCTGTCTAAGATTTTACTTGGTGTGCCACTTCAAGCCTTAACTTGAACTGAACCTGTGGTCTTCCATTTCCTCAATATGTTCCTAACTGTGGAAACAGACAGCTGAAATTTCTGAGACAGCTTTCTATATTCTTCTCCTAAACCATGATAGTGAACAATCTTTGTCTTCAGGACATTTGAGGAATGTTTTGAGACCCCCATGTTGCTACTCTTCAGGGAAAATTAAAAAGAGGTGAGGAACTTACAATTGACCCCCTTAAATACTCTTTCATAATTGGTTTCACCTGTGTATGTAGGTCAGGGGTCACTGAGCCAATTTTGAGTTCCAATAATAGTTCTAAAGGTTTTGGAATCCATTTTTGGAATCAAATTTATGAACCTGCCTAATTTTATTTAAACAATTATTGTGCACTTTTTGTAAATCCAATTAACTTAATTTCACTTCTCAAATATCACTGTGTGCGTCTCCTATATGATATGTTTAACCACCTTAGCGGTATGGACGAGCTCAGCTCGTCCATTACCGCCAGAGGGTGCCGCTCAGGCCCTGCTGGGCCGATTTTGATCAAATAAAGAGCAGCACACGCAGCCGGCACTTTGCCAGCCGCGTGTGCTGCCCGATCGCCGCCGCTCTGCGGCGATCCGCCGCGAGCAGCGGCGAAAGAGGGTCCCCCCAGCCGCCTGAGCCCTGCGCAGCCGGAACAAATAGTTCCGGCCAGCGCTAAGGGCTGGATCGGAGGCGGCAGACGTCAGGACGTCGGCTGACGTCCATGACGTCACTCCGCTCGTCGCCATGGCGACGTAGTAAACAAAACACGGAAGGCCGCTCATTGCGGCCTTCCGTGTTACTTTTGGCCGCCGGAGGCGATCAGAAGAACGCCTCCGGAGCGCCATCTAGTGGGCTTTCATGCAGCCAACTTTCAGTTGGCTGCATGAAATAGTTTTTTTTTAATTTAAAAAAAACCCTCATGCAGCTGCCCTGGCGATCTTAATAGAACGCCAGGGTGGTTAACTGACATTTTTTATCGTAACAACCAACAATTTATGCAGGAAAATCATGACGATTAACAAGGTTGCCCAAACTTTCGCATCCCACTGTAACAATTTTCAGTCACTACCCAAAGAGCTTTGCCACCTTGATGTTCCTATTTATGTAATATGTCCTTATTAAACTTGCCATCCTTCCTAATCTTTTAAGCTATGATGCCATATGCCCAATTTGGCCAGTCTGGATTATTTTCCTGTTGGGCAATTCATGATATGGTACTCATGCCCTCAAATGAAGTAGATTGTTGACCACAAAACGTGTTAGGATGTTCTCTTTCTTTGAAGGGAATCATTCATACCCATGTACTTGCTGGCCTTTTAGCCAAGTAATTAAAAAAATAACAGTGTATATAACGATCCTGTCGTTTCTTCCCCAACAAAATTAATGGAAATATGTCTTGTGTTTCAGCCACATAAATTGTGTCTTTCTATATTAACCTTTGGTATAATGAATAAGCAAATACAACACCCATTTATCATTGTGAATAGCATTTTATGTTTATTGTGGGAAGGGCATAATTTACGGCTGTGAAATCACACCAGTAGAGTAGCTGAGAACTACAAGGGCTTAACAAAATAGGTAGACCTAGAATCTACTTTCATTCATCTTTTCCCATTTCTAGTGTTATGTGGACCCCTATGGCAATACCTTCTAGCCCTCCTCCCATAATTCTAGACTACCTATTACTGTTAACATATAGAGCAAATATATATATATATATATATATATATATATATATATATATATATATATATAAATAAGAGAGAGAGAGAGAGAGAGAGAGAGAGAGAGAGAGAGAGAGAGAGAGAGAGAGAGAGAGAGAGAGAGAGAGAGAGAGAGAGAGAGAGAGAGAGAGAGAGATATATATATATATATACCGTATATACTCGCATACAAGCCGAATTTTTGACCCCCAAAAAGGGGGTCAAAAGTTGGGGGGTCGGCTTGTATGCGAGTCTTCCCTGGTGGTCCGTGGTCCGCGGCCCCCGCTCCCCCCGCTGCCGCTGCTATTACTTGTTTCGCAGCGGCTTCCTGGTCCCCGGCGGCGCTTCCTCTTCCCCGCTCTCATGCCTCTATGAAGAGATCACAGCAGCGCGCCCGGCGCTGCTGCTCTGATAATGCAGGGGGCAGGAAAGAGCGGTTCCCATGGTAACGGCGATACAGATCGCCGCTACAGGGAGCCGCGCTCTTTCCTGCCCCCTGCATCATCAGAGCAGCAGCGCCGGGCGCGCTGCTGTGATCTCTTCATAGAGGCATGAGAGCGGGGAAGAGGAAGCGCCGCCGGTGAACCAGGAAGCCGCTGCAGGTAATAGCAGCGGAGGGAGCAGGGCACTATACCGGCCACTACCTACCTACACTGGGTACTATACTAGCTATACTGGGGCACTACCTACCTATACTGGGCACTATACTAGCTAAACTGGGCACTATACTAGCTATACTGGGGCACTATACTAGGTACTATACTAGCTATACTGGGGCACTACCTAACTATACTGGGTACTATACTAGCTAAACTGGGCACTATACTAGCTAACCTGGGCACTTTACTAGCTATACTGGGGCACTATACTAGCTATACTGGGGCACTACCTACCTATACTGGGGCACTACCTACCTATACTGGGCACTATACTAGCTATACTGGGAACTATACTAGCTAAACTGGGCACTTTACTAGCTAAACTGGGCACTATACTAGCTATACTGGGGCACTATACTGGCTATACTGGGGCACTCTACTAGCTATACTGGGGCACTCTACTAGCTATACTTGGGAACTCTACTAGCTATACTGGGGCACTCTACTAGCTATACTGCGCACTATACTAGCTATACTGGGGCACTACCTACGGTACCTAAACTGGGCACTATACTGGCTAAACTGGGCACTATACTAGCTAAACTGGGCACTATACTAGCTATACTGGGGCACTACCTACCTATACTGGGCACTATACTGGCTAAACTGGGCACTATACTAGCTATACTGGGGCACTACCTACCCATACTGGGCACTATACTAGCTATACTGGGACACACTGGGGGGATTACGCGGCCTGCACCAATCCAGCATTTCCTACCCCCGGCTTATATGGGGGTCAATCATTTTCCCCTGTTTTTTCTTGGAAAAGTTGGGGGGTCGGCTTATATGCGAGTATATACGGTATATATAATTTTTTATACAGGTCCACTCTTCACTTGAATTGTAATTTTGGAACTTTGATTGTAAGCCTGGTTGCACACCTGGTGGTGGGAAGTGTGGAAGAACAAGGGAATCAAGGTAATTGCTGATGTGCTGACCAATGGTAAAACAGATGACATGATCCCAACTGACACGTAACTTTGACTTACCTGCTCCTGAAAAAATTATTTTACATATCACAGGGTCTATAACAAAAGCTCTGAAAAGGAGTCTCTCCTTGAAACTAACCCAATAGAAAGAACATTTTGTAGGTTTAGCCAAGAGAAGGGCAAGATTAATATGTTCTGCAATCTGATATATATATATATATATATATATATATATATATATATATATATATATATATATATATATATATATATAAACAATCTGAGTTTACTATAGCCATGCCCAAGTAGCAAGAAAGGTTCAAGGGGAACTGGGATTCCGAACAATGGCAATCCATATTTTTAAATATGGCTAGCTCATCCATAAAGTGTACAACAAAAGAAAGGAGTTATGGAATGGTTTATGACTGCTACAGAATCCCAGTATGCCTCAAAAACTTTGCCATATGGATCTGTCTCTCAAAGATCACTGCTTTCCTGTTGACAAAGTGCACTGCTGGTGGGGGTACCACAAGGTCAATAGATTTTGAAAAGTCTGATTTTTCCTGGCGACCAGTCTTGTAGCGTACTGTTCAACTTGGACTTAGGTGTCCTTATTTAACTACACACTACATTCTACTGAGCCAAAATATAAAATGCAGCCTAATCTGCGAGATGGAAATCTCATACCCTCTCTAAGGGCTATTTTCTACTAGGATGTGATCCCTATCGTACTGTGATTGTGATCGCAATTCCTTGCGTCAGGCTGCGACTATGTGAACTTGTTTACAAACAGATGGAAAAAGCAGCAGGGATGACATTTGTGATCAGGTAAAATTGTCTTGCAATCGCACTGCAGTAATAGAACTGGTCCCACGCAATTTCCATTTGTATTTTATGATCCACAAGCAATTGAAATCAGACCACAAACTTCTGGTAGCGGAGCACAGCTCCAAGACTGACCTAGAGCATAGAATACAAAAGATTTACCAGTTTGAAAGAAAAAAAAACACACTTCTTATTCCCTTAACTACAAGGGAGCTTCAGGGGCGTCTCTAGCCATTTTGTCCCTCCAGGCGAGAAATCCTGTGGTGCAAAGGTGATTGCCCCCCAGCCCCATACACCCCACCCCCGTGGTGAACACCACCCCTGTGGTGAACCCCACCCCCCAAGACCCCCGAAAATCATAATACAGCAGTGTTTCACCAGAAAATACACTTATTGCGGCATGGGTTCACCAGAAAATAGTTGTAATGCAGCAGAGCGTTTCACCATAAAATATACTCATTGCGGCATGCACACAGTACACACAACACACACACTATACACAGTACACACACACACACACACACTATACACAGTACACACACACTATACACAATACACACACACACACACACACACACACACACTATACACAGTACACACACACACACACTATACACAATACACACACACACACACACACACACACACACACACTATACACACTATACACTATACACACACAGTAGATATACACTATACACACACACTATGCTGCTACCAGGGGAGGACTGGGACCTTTAGGCCTGTGGGGAAACAGACTTGAGGCCCATTATCATGGCAGCCTCAGCCCAAATTATCAAGTCGCATTTGCAAATTGCTAGCGATTGCTATTGCGATTTTGTCGTGCACCAGTCCAGAGGGAGGAGGAGTGGAGTGAGACTGAGAATTATTATTATTATTATTATTGTTTTATAAAGCCCCAACATATTCCGTGGCGCTGTACAAAGTGAGAAACAAACATGGGGTACATAATACAGACAATGGTGTACACTAATATACAAGATACATAATTAGTGACAAAATACAAAAAAATGATACAGCATACAGAATACAAAATACAGAAGTGGTAATGACAGTGATAAAAATAACATGATGAATAAAATGTATAATGATTTCAAAGACACAAAAGGGGGAGAGAGCCCTGCCCTTGCGAGCTTACAATCTAAAGGAGAACAGCAGGAGATGGAGCAGAGAGCTAATCTGTATTGCAGTCCCAAATTACACAGAGACTAGTTGCTGGTAATAGGACTGCTGTCCCTGCCAGTCTCCCACACAAGTCAGAAAGCAGCCCTCCTGGAGTCTAGGGACTGTCAAAACGTTTCAACCTGTTTAACACCTTATCTGCACATGCAGTCATAACAATGGGGAGAGACAAGACAGATGTTTTCCCAGGGACCCTCCAGGCAAGCTCTGCATCATGCAGTGTATATTTACTAGCTTGCCTGTCCTAATTGACCTTTTATCAGCTAGCCTAGTGTTTCATACTGCCGTACAACAACAAACCTGAATACACCAGACCATCCCTAAATCACTGAATAAAAGCCTGGGGGGCAGTCCATGCCTGGCTGCTAATCCTGCTATGCTCAGTCTCTACATCCACTCAGTTACCAGTAGCAGAGAGAGAGGAACTGAATGAATCAGAGTGAAGAGTCAGGACTCAGAAGCTGATGCTGTACTCGGAGCCTTCTCTCACTGACTCATTACTGTGGTTCTTTAAATCATTGAGCTGAAGGAACTGAATTAATCAGTCAGTGAATCCAGTTATGAGTCCAGTCAGGCGCTGCTGTTAGCTGCTGCTGTGTAAACTGATACCTGAGTGGGCTGAGAGGCATTTCTTCTCTCACTACTCAGCAGCGCTCCTGGCTCCTCCTGCCGCTCTAGGCAGGAATGTATAGCTGCCTGGTGGGTGAGACGGCTCTATGGAGTTTAATGCAATTTGGGACCTGTGGTCAGTTGGGACACTTTCATGTTGGTAAAATATTAGCTAGCCTTGATAAATTAAGATCAAGTCCTGACATTAGGACTGTGGGCATATTGCTATTTCTACTTCCAAGAAAGTGTCACTTTGTATGGTTTTGCAACATTTGAAATTTCGAGAGACTTTGACATATCTTTTGGACCTGGACTTTGTATCTTTGCTTTTTCTTAGTGGAAAATAAACAGATTGTGAACTAGATCAGTAAATATCAATTTCTGAAAGCTAGAAATCTACTATTCTGCATGTTACTGCATGGATTTTTTTTTCCAATTTCTCTCTGTGAACATCCAAGAGGCAAGCAAGGTCACGGTTTAACCACAGAAGTGAGGCTAGCCTGGTCTGGCTGGGAGGATGAACACACCTCTGAGTTTATGGCCCTGTTTTGCTGCCCTTTAATTAATCACAACTTCTGGCCACAACATGGCCCTTCGAAGATCATTACGCGTGCAGCTCGGACCCAAGTTCCAAAAATACCTGCAGACATAAAATAGGTTCTTTCAGAAAGATAGGTCAAAGCAGGAAGTCCCGAGAGACAAGACGTGTTTGTCGTCTGAAAACACCTTTAAGATAGTGAGCAAGAATTAATGTGCTTCTCTTAACCAAACTAAAGAGGACACTGAGGTCACTTGCTGCAGTACTTCTCCATGTGTAATCCATTCACTGCTTTAAGTCTTAGAATGAACTTATCAGGGTTCCAAGTGCCTGTACATCGAAAGTATTGTTTAAAGTGTATTTCCAGTCACAGAAGAGAGACTGCACAACTTTCAGTAAGGCCAGGCTGAAATCCAACAATATAATATATGGAATTGTTTTAATAAGGTCTTGCTGTGGCAGTCTAAAAATGTTGCAGACACCTCTTATGCTTTAACACCAAATGACAGCTTGCATGGCTGCTGAAAGCGCAGGTCAGAAAACCCATCTTCTTCCTCCCCATCTAGATTGAGTGAATGGGCATGAGATTTTGAAAAAAAGAGTTGTGTTTTGGGGGCAGCACGGTGGCAAAGTGGTTAGCACTCTTGCCTTGCAGCGATTGGTCATGTTTTGAAACCCAGCTATCTGCACAGAGGTTATATTTTCTCCCCGTATCCGTGTGAGTTTCCTTCGGGCATTCCAGTTTCCTTTCACATTCCAAAAACACACACAAGTTAAGTGGCTTACCCCTATATTGTCTCTAGACTACGATACACTACACGATACATACATAGACATAGGACTAAAGGTGGCCACACACGATACAATAAAATGATCCGATTTTACGGCAATTCGATAAAAAACCGATCGGATCTCCCGAAAAAAATTGAAAGCTTTTTTTCATTCGACGGAAAAATCCGAACGGATTTCCTGTTTTTTCGATTTTTATCTATCCGAATGCCAGATATTTTTCTTCAATTTCTCTAAAGATTGTAAGGTGTGTGTTAGATTGTCAGTTTATTAATATACACACCCATGCAATTTTCCCAGAATTTCCAATCATTTTATCATAATTGGGGAAAAATTGAACATAGGTGTGTGGTACATTGTAACATTTCAAAAAAATGACCAATCAGTCAGAAAAAATTGATTGCAATTCTTAAATTAAACAGATATTTAAAAAATTGTATGGTGTGTGGCCATCTTAAAGAGAACCAGAGATGAAGCACCCTCTTGTATTTTACCTTATAAATCAGTGGGAACATGACAGTAAACACCTAATCTGCCCTTTGTTTCATTGTTCTGTGTGTAATCTGACTTATCACCTCTGATAAGAATCCCCGACTGAGCAGTCAGGCTGCTCCGTCTAGCTTTGCTACAGAAAGATTATAGCTAAGTCTGTCTTCTGTGGTGTTATTTCAAGCCCAAGCCTGCCCCCTTGTGGCTCTGCTATAATGACTCAGCAATATTCATTCCCAGCAAAGCCAGATTTAATTGCTCAGTCTGGGATTCTTGTGACTGCTGATAACAGACACTTTTAGCAGTGAAGATGAAACAGAGAGCATGGTAAGTGTTTTCTCTAATGTTCTTACTGATATACATGGTAAAATACACAAGGGTGCTTCGTCTCTGGTTCCCTTTAAGGTAGGGATTAGATTGTGAGCCCTTCTGAGGGACTGTTACGTGACAAGATAATATTACTCTGTACAGCACTGCAGAGGAGGTTAGCACTTTATAAATACTAAATAATAATAACCATTGCCCAGCCTAAAAGTGGAGTATAAGAGCCAAGAAAACGGGAAAAGGCCATTAAGGACATGCCCGATGAGTTAATCCAAATGAGTTCTAGAAAGAGGCACGAGGGCCTCATAATCAGCATTTTGAGATCTATAAAATGGGACTTGAGCTGTAACTTTTTATGTAAATGTGGGCTGTGTAACTTGTGTGGGTGTTGGGGAAGTAAACGTACATGAAACCTTGAACTGACCACACAGATGAAAGAGATCATTGCTGCTAGTTTGCTGCAAACTGAAATACAAAGCCAACTTCCAAGGGCATTAAATGGCAAAGACTTCTGCAGCACTGATCAAGTTTTATGGCAATTTTCTGTCAAAAGTAAATCTTCCTCTCAAAATTAAACCTAAAAATGTAAAAATTCGAGCCAAACAATTATCAAATAAAAAAAAAATATATACTTGTCAACCCATTATATGTCCACATAACCAAAGTAAAATCATTCACAGCGAACTGATGTACCGGTAATTTTGCTTGGCTCAGGCTGACTGTAGTGTCGAGGGTTCATGTTTGATGCAGCAGCCCAGCTGAGTTTGTCTATGTCCTGCAGAATATTTATATATGATCAGCAGGGTGGCGGTGTCAACTTTGCGGATGTTTGTGCATCTGGTGCAAAGCTGGAGAGCTAGAACTATCTATTTCTCATCAAAATGGTGGACTGAGCAGATTCAAGGCCTCTGCAGTTCCTGCAACCAATTAGGATTTCGGGGTCAGTGACTTCTTACAAGAGATAAGAAGAGCAGCTGGAATGTGACACCCATTGTGAGGACAAGTGATGACAGTGATCCTAAACCAACTGCCAACTATCTAACAAAGATGCTGGCACAAGAAGAGAGTCAGCCGTGGCCGTGAAGCTTAAAGAGAACCTGCCACGGAAGTACTAATAAAATGGCACTACTAGAATGTTAAGTAAACTGAAAATGCAGTAAAGACCAGTATTGTAAATCCAAGATTGCCAGAGCAAGATTTACAACAGAATGAAGTGGTTAAAGAGGAACTCCAGTGAAAATAATGTAGTAAAAAAAGTGCTTCATTTTTTACCATAATTATGTATAAATGATTTAGTCAGTGTTTGCTCATTGTAAAATCTTTCCTCTCCCAGATTAACATTCTGACATTTATTACATGGTGACATTGTTACTGTGGGCAGGTTATTTAGCTGTTTCTAGCTGCTCTGTCTGTTAGACAGCTAATAACAGCTATTTCCTGTCTCTGAACATTGTTACATTGTGGCAGTTTGCCAGCAGTACCGCGGTCTTCAGAGCCTCTTGTGGGAGGGGTTTCAGCACAAAATCAGTCACACAGCGCCCCCTGATGGTCTGTTTGTGAAAATCATTGTCTTTCTCATGTAAAATGGGGTATCAGCTACTGATTGGGAAAAAGTTCAATTCTTGGTTGGAGTTTCTCTTTAAACCCATGAAATACATTGCATCACTGTAGTAATAAACTTGTTTATTATCACATAATGGTGGTTACTTCAGGCACCCAATCCCTACTTTTCAGATTCTTACTCTGTACTTTTGGAGCCTGTTACACTCCATGTGTATAACAGCTAGAGGGGACTGCATCCCTGTTGTCTAAAAGCTTTGTGTACACATGGCTGATTTAAGTCAGCCGAGACAGCTGATAACAACCGCCTCAGCTGACAATCAGGTCTGTGGAGCCCAATGACCCCCAACGCCCAAATTGCAAGCGTTGGGAGCCAAACCCTCCCGCCGATTCCATCGTTCACACCGTTCCCCCGCCCATCGTGTGATGTCACGCATGTGCCGCTCAACCCCTCCCCCTGCATAGCAACACAGCGCTTCGTCAGTTACAGAGATGACACACGTGTGCAGGCTGGCCCAGCGATGTCACCCAAGGGGAACAGCTCCGGGTCCCCAATGGACGACATCAGTGGGAAATGTATACGAGCCCTAAAGGCCTGGGACCCACTACGGGTGATGGGTTTTTGTAATAAAACTAACCTTTTGTGGTAATAAGGCTCTTTGCACTGAATTAATATGGATGTGATTACTCTGCACAATAATGTGAATTGCCTTCACGAAAACCGCAGCTGCAAAACAACATTTGTGCCTCTGCCAAACCATTTAGCCATGACTGTATGAATACCAACACATTTTAAACAATTTCCCAATGCAATAAATTCCACTCCAATAAAAAAATGATATATGCTTGATGTGAGATAAGGATACAGAGGTAAGAGCAGGTCTAACTATCCTAATTGTAATATTGTCACTGGTGGCTGTGTATGGCCATTGTGACTTTCTTCCCCAACTTCCACCAACTAAGCAATGCTGTCTTCTGGTAGAGGGAAGGTGTTGCTGAGCTGCCAGTCTCCAACTCTCCCAATGGGAATTCTGGAGGGGGCTGGACCAAGCTGTCACTTAGCCCCCTTCATTCTGGGGAAAAAGGAGGCATAGTCACTTCATATTTCATAATTATAAATGTTTTTAAAAAATGAAACAAAATGAACTTTCAACACCTACACATGTATAGATAGTGGCTGACTTTCGCTTCACTGGCTGTCAGTCACTAGGGAAGCCTGGTGGTGGCAAGTACAATAATTCTCAAACCCCCATTATGTGGATCACATCACTGCAATTGTCATGTGAGTTGCTGGGGTCTGGTACTGGTTGCTAGGAAGGGGAAGTGAAGAGGTGGCGGGATCTTAAATGCAATCATTAAAACTAAAGTTGAACTACAGCTTCAAACCTGAACCTTCTGTTCCATTATTCTCTTATCAGGCGGTGAAACACTTGAAAGTCTGTGTTCATAATATCTGCCCCATATCACATATGGACAACCTAAAACACTGAAAACCAAGAAGTGTTTTATTTTTAAGATTACTTGTACTGGCATTCATATTGTATAATGTAAAATCAATTACTGTACATCTGAAGCTCAAAGGAGCTAGCAGTGTCCAAGAAAAATGAGAGCAGAGTGCCATCTAGTGGTCATGTAAAACAACTACACTCACAATAATTCAAAACAATTAGCTGAAAGCGAAGTAGTATCATTTACTTTAGTTCTGTAATGCAGACATAGTATGTATCAGATCAATATTATGCACAGCTATATTTAGGACTGAAGTAATCGCTGTTAAAATAGAATAAAAGGCAGAATGCATTTAGTTATAAGCAAGAAGGCTGTCTAAAGAAGGATAAAAAGATTTGTATTGCAGTGAACAGTACAAAGCATATGGCTGTTGTGGGCAAAGAGATATCACATCCAATTTCTGCTGATATTTGATCTAATATCCAGTGAGGCATTGTGGTAAGGTGATCAATTTACATTTTCAGGTACATATTAAATGTTTTCCACTAATATAAAGTACTGTATACAGTGGAGGAAATAATTATTTGACCCCTCACTGATTTTGAAAGTTTGTCCAATGACAAAGAAATGAAAAGTCTCAGAACAGTATCATTTCAATGGTAGGTTTATTTTAACAGTGGCAGATAGCACATCAAAAGGAAAATCGAAAAAATAACCTTAAATAAAAGATAGCAACTGATTTGCATTTCATTGAGTGAAATAAGTTTTTGAACCCTCTAACAATAAAAGACTTAATACTTAGTGGAAAAACCCTTGTTTGCAAGCACAGAGGTCAAACATTTCTTGTAATTGATGACCAAGTTTGCACACATTTTAGGAGGAATGTTGGTCCACTCCTCTTTGCAGATCATCTCTAAATCCATAAGGTTTCGAGGCTGTCTCTGTGCAACTCTGAGCTTGAGCTCCCTCCATAGGTTTTCTATTGGATTAAGGTCCAGAGACTGATTAGGCCACTCCATGACCTTAATGTGCTTCTTCTTGAGCCACTCCTTTGTTGCCTTTGCTGTATGTTTTGGGTCATTGTCGTGCTGGAACACCCATCCACGACCCATTTTCAGTTTCCTGGCAGAGGGAAGGAGGTTGTCGTTCAGGATTTCACGATACATGGCTCCGTCCATTTTCCCGTTAATGCGATTAAGTTGTCCTGTGCCCTTAGCAGAAAAACACCCCCAAAGCAAAATGTTTCCACCGACATGCTTGACGGTGGGGACGGTGTTTTGGGGGTCACAGGCAGCATTTTTCTTCCTCCAAACACAGCGAGTTGAGTTAATGCCAAAGAGCTCTATTTTGGTCTCATCAGACCACAGCACCTTCTCCCAGTCACTCACAGAATCAGTCAGGTGTTCATTGGCAAACTTCAGACGGGCCTGCACATGTGCCTTCTTGAGCAGGGGGACCTTGCGAGCCCTGCAGGATTTTAATCCATTGCGGTTAAATGTGTTTCCAATGGTTTTCTTGGTGACTGTGGTCCCTGCTAATTTGAGGTCATTCACTAACTCCTCCCGTGTAGTTCTAGGATGCTTTTTCACCTTTCTCAGAACCATTGACACCCCACGAGGTGAGATCTTGCGTGGAGCCCCAGAGCGAGGTCGATTGATGGTCATTTTGTGCTCCTTCCATTTTCGAACAATTGCACCAACAGTTGTCACCTTCTCTCCCAGCTTCTTGCTAATGGTTTTGTAGCCCTTTCCAGCCTTGTGCAGATCTACAATTTTGGCTCTGACATCCTTGGACAGCTCTTTGGTCTTTCCCATGTTGGAGAGTTTGGAGTCTGCTTGATTGATTGATTCTGTGGACAGGTGTCTTTTATACAGGTGACTAGTTAAGACAGGTGTCCTTAATGAGGGTGACTAATTTAGTAGAAGTGTCTAACCACTCTGTGGGAGCCAGAACTCTTAATGGTTGGTAGGGGTTCAAAAACTTATTTCACTCATTGAAGTGCAAATCAGTTGCTACCTTTATTTAAGGTTATTTTTTCGATTATCCTTTTGATGTGCTATCTGCCACTGTTAAAATAAACCTACCATTGAAATTATACTGTTCTGAGACTTTTCATTTCTTTGTCATTGGATAAACTTACAAAATCAGTGAGGGGTCAAATAATTATTTGCTCCACTGTATGCCCAGCATTACTCCTTGTCACAGTGTCTGATAAAATATCAGTGGCTGTTTAATTGAGGTCAGTGAACACAGCTGTTATAAACAGAAATAAAACAATGGAGAAAAAGTGAAGAACTGCAGAGAACTTGGGCTACTCCAAATTTTACTTTAGCCGATATGGGCTGATTTTAAACAATAGTGATTTTGAAGAACCCAATATGCTCTCTACATATGCAAGGGGGTAAAACAAGCAGAAAATACTGTTACTTTTTTTCCTCACATGTTAACTAATTTGCAGGTAGATGATCGGATGAAAAAAAAGGGAGGGGAAAGAAAAAAAAAGGGGGGGGGGGTCTCACCTTTTTCTGCAAAACGTTGACTTTCCTCTCTTTAACATCTAGCATATCCTTGAGATCATGGATTTCCCCGGACAAAGTACCTTTCTCCTCAGACATTTCCTGGATCTGTTTGGTTTTCCTGTTCAGCATAGTCTCTTTCTCCTCCAGACGCAAGCGAAGAGCATCCACCTACAGGCCAAGACAGGATGCAAAACGATGTGTCACTATGCATATTTGGCATTCTAACTCCACCTTACACTACATCTATAAAGCCCCGCATTCACTGCTGGTTCGATCAGGGAATGCTCAGCAACGCGGTCCAAAGAACAATAGTTCCCCGATACATCTTCTTACGTGTGACGTCACACAACAGGTACGAACGAGAGTTCAAACTATTGTGGCATATTTTGCAGGAGTAGTTGGGCATTCTTAAAGATCCGATTCGCCATGATGGTTGTTAATACCAAGCGTAATTTGCCTAATTGTGCACACGTACCCATATTGCAAGACTGTGAAAATGATAGCTCATTGCACAAAAAAATCATTTTCGCTGGAAAAATAGCTTGAAAAATCGCAACATGGGTACGTAGCTTAAAGGGGTTCTGTGGGGGAACTTAAGGATAAAAACCGCCACTTATCTGGGGCTTCTATCTGCCCCATGTAGCAGTAATGTCCCACGCCGTCCTTCTCCGATCTGCTGGTCCCCGCCGCTGGCACCAGGCATTATTTGTCTGGCATAGCCGAATAATGCACGCTGCTGTTCGTGTCCTCAGCAGCTTACTGCGCAGGCGCAGTACGAAGTTTTCTTGTACTGCGCCTGCGCAGTGAGCTTCCAATGATGCGGGCGGGAGCGAGCAGGCCGCGGCCACTGGCGCACAGCTGCAGTTGGACAGCGTGACGCGCTAGACCGGTGCCGGCGGCGGGGAACGGCGGATGGGAGGAGGACGGCGTGGGACATTATTGCTACATGGGGCAGATAGAAGCCCCAGGTAAGTGGCAGTTTTTATCCTTAGGTTCCCCCACAGAACCATTTTAACTTTAGTTCTGTCTTCAAACGGCAATTGCCAAAGTCAACTGTAAGCTTGGTCAAGTAGATCTAAAAACTTTAAAATTTCCTTGGGAGGCGGTGGTGGACTCATCTCCCCGAAGCAGACATGATACTGTCGGTTTTAGTACAAACAAATATTCCCGCTGCCTCAGGCAATAACGAACAGGAGGAGTACACACAGTGCAGTCTTAAGGTCACGATAAGTGCCTCTGTGTCACCTTAAGACTGCACTGTGTGTACTCCTGTTCGTTATTGCCTGAGGAAGCGGGAATATACCCGCGAAACGCGTTGCGCTGTATGTTGGAGTATATAAATAAATTTGTTTGTACTAAAACCGATAGTATCATGTCTGCTTCGGGGAGATGGGTCCACCACCGCCTCCCGAGGAATTGTAAAGTTTTTAGATATATTTTAGTCTGTTGGCGCCTCTGTTCTCCTTACAATATCAGCATCCACCCCTGGTGGAGGGGTTGAATTCCCTTTCTTCTCCTAATCTACAGAGAGCGATATCTTAATCCTGAGTGAGGACAGGCCTAATCTCCTCAGATGCCTACACAGTGGTTGCCTAATTGGTAACCCTGACTTGTGAGTATATCTATCATATACTTTTCCATTTACCCATCACCCAACTTACTACACTATATTGGGCTCTCGGTGTCCCTTCTTTTTCTTTTGTAAGCTTGGTCAAGCACAGCTACTGCAGTTTGCAGGACAAATATATAGAACTTAAAGGACAACTGTAGTGAGAGGTATATAGAGTCCTGCCATATTTATTCCCGCTTAACCTACTTTGGTTCCTGGACGTAGAAAATACGTCCAGGAACCATGCGCGCTCCCGCGGCCGACCTCGCGCGTGCATGCGCGCTCCCGGCCGAGGATTCGGTAGCCACGGATTCAATGTATCGGGCTATGGTGCCCGATCACTGATTCCTCTCCCCCGCTGAAAAAGCGACAGCTTCTCTCGGAAGCTGTGCTTTTTCTGGCCGTTGCCTCCCCCCTGCGTCACTCTAAGCGTGTTACGCTTAGAGTGACATCATGTAAACAAACTCATGGCTGCCATCTTGTGGCCAAAAAGTAAAATTACAACTAAAAGTAAAAAAAATTAAAAACAACACACAATTACATTATAAAACTATAGTTTACATTCCACCTTCCCAAAAATACCCAAATAAAATGTTTAATATAAAAAAAAAAACATTCTAATTAAAAAAAACAAAAAACATGTAAATATTTACCTAAGGGTCTAAACTTTTTAAATATCAATGTAAAGATGAAATATTTCTATATTTTTTTTATTTTAAACTTGTAAATAGTGATAGATGCAAAACGGAAAAAATGCACCTTTATTTCCAAATAAAATATTGTCGCCATACATTGCGATAGGGACATAAATTTTAACGGTGTAATAACCGGGACATATGGGCAAATACAATACGTGAGTTTTAATTATGGAGGCATGTATTATTTTAAAACTATAATGGCTGAAGACTGAGAAATAATGATTTTTTTCCGTTTTTTTCTTATTCTTCCTGTTAAAATGCATTTACAGTAAAGTGGCTCTTAGCAAAATGTACCCCTCAAAGAAAGCCTAATTGGTGGCGGAAAAAACAAGATATAGATCAGTTCATTGTGATAAGTAGTGATAAAGTTATAGGCTAATGAATGGGAGGTGAACATTTCTCAAGTGAAAATGACGGAACGCGAATGGGTTAAGCAATACTAGTTGCCAGACAGCCCTGCTGATCTATTTGGATGCAGTAGTGTCTGAATAAAACCAGAAACAAGCATGCAGCTAATCTTGTCAGTTCCGACACTGATGTTGGAAACACCTGATCTGCAGAATGCTTGTTCAGGGTCTATGGCTAAGTATTAGTGGCAGAGGATCAGCAGGACAGCCAGGCAACTGGTATTGCACAAAAGGAAAAAAAAAACATAGCAACATCCCTACAGTTGTCCTTTAAGGTGACCACTAATGAAACTGATCTGAAATCTGGATGCTCCAGAGGCTTCCCACGTCTGCCTCTACCGCACTTCTGCTGGCCGGTACCCTCTGCCTCTTTGTGGCCATGCTCCATGTACGTACAAGTAAGGCTGCGCTTGTGCAGTAGTTTAAAGCTGTTCACCCTTAGGTGGCTTCGGCTTTCTGTGCAGGCTCGCTCGTGCTCATAAAATGGCAGGAATGCAGTCATGAAGACCTATCTGACAAGCTCTTGTCGACTATATGTTCAGAGGGACCCCGGGCAAGAACAGCTGGCACCTGGATTGATTGGAAAGCCTCTGGGCTGATCAGAGGCTTCCCTCTACTGAGGTGAGTATTCAACTTTATTTTCCTGGGACATTCGATTTCTGATTGGGTCAATGACCGGGACACGAACACAGACAGTGGAGATGGTCAATGAATCGGAGCAAACTGTATGTGAAATTATGCAACTAGGAATTAGACCAATCATAATCATCAGCTACTGCACTGGTCAAATTCCAAGCTGCTAAAAATTAACATTAAATTTAGATCATCTTGAAATTATTAGCAACTTGCTGACCATCCTTAGTAGTCAGTAAAGACTCCTGCATGCTGCCAAGTCACCAAGTAGAGAGATCTGCAAAAGGATGATGTCATTAACTTGGGAGCATGCAGGAGTCATAGAAGCAAGGTAGATCTCATATTTGTGTGCTAAAAAGTTTCCTAATCTCAGTCTATCTTCAGCCAAAAAGCTTTAGAGAACCAGAGAATTGTTAGGGCCTCTAAAACTGAACACAGGGCAACCCAAAGGTCAATAAACAGATACTTACCTAAGAAGAGGGAATCACACCTTTTTTCATATGAAGTGGGCCTGGTGGTTAACCATTTCAGCCCGCTGGGATTTTTCACCTTATGCATCAGCGCAATTTTCACCTCCCATTTATTCGTTAATAATTTTATCATTACTTATCACAATTTATTGATCTACATCTTGTTTTTTTCGCCACTAATTAGGCTTTCTTTGGGTGGTACATTTTGCTAAGAATTATTTATTTATAAATGCATTTTAACAGGATTAATAAGAAAAAAATGGAAAAAAAATCGTTATTTCTCAGTTTTCGGCCATTATAGCTTTAAAATATTCCACGCTACCATAATTAAAACCTATGTATTTTATGTGCCCGTATGTCTCGGTTATTATACCATTTCAATTTTGTCCCTATCACAATGTATGGCGCCAATATTTTATTTGGAAATAAAGGTGCATTGTTTCCTTGTTGCGTCCATCACTATTTACAAGCTTATAATTTAAAAAATGTTTGTAGTATACCCCCTTCAAATGCATATTTAAAAAGTTCAGACCCTTAGGTAACTATTTATGTTTTGTTTTTGTTTTTTATTGTATTTCTTTCTTTTTTTACATTAAAAAATGTATTTGGGTAATATTTTGGTGTGGGACATAAACAGGGCATTTTTAATGTTGTAAAATGTGTAGTGTGTAATGCAAAAAAAGTGTAGATGTAGTTTTACTATTTGGCCACAAGATGGCCACCTTCGTTTTTGTTTTCCCTCCTTGTACTTCTCGCTAAGCGGAAGTACAAGGGTGATGCGGAAATTGTTCCGGGCAGAAGAACTGAAGCCTCACGGGTGAGCGCTTCGGTTTTTCTGCGGGCGAAAGGGATCAGTGATCGGGAACCATGTTTCCTTTCACTGATCCCAGGGCTAGCGGCGGACACCACAGGGACACGGGGGCGCGCCCGGGAACGCGCCAAACAGCGGGAGCGCAGCACAGCAGCCGCCCGGACGTGAGCTTCACGTCTGGGCAGCTGAAATGGTTAATGCATACTGGACACAAGTAATCAAGTTCCTCAATGATTATATGGGTTGTCCAGTAACCTGTGATCCTAAAGCATATCTTCTCTATATTTTTCCTGACTCAATCACTGGGAAATACACTCAGCAGTTCACCATAGAGATACTACATCTTGCCCCTAAACTTCTCACTATGTCCTGTATTCTAGTTCTGATCCTAGTTTGAGTGGATCCGGTTTGTTAACCATATACTTCCCCTCAGGAAAGAAATCTATGAGAAGAGGTGCTTTATCCAAGTTCAATTAAATATGGACTACCTGGATGAGTTTCCCTTGAACTAAGGTGTAGATTGTGATTTTTTTTCCTGTATATATTGTATAATGCTACCTCCTTCCCTGCCGGTGATGGATTCCCCCGCCCCTGGGTTACCTAAATGTGGATATATCTTCGTAACTGACAACTGTGTTCCTTGTTGAGTTGTTTTTTTGTTGTGGGTTGTTAAATTGTATAATTGAAAGCAAGTCAGGTGTATCTCTTAATCCTATGAGACCGTATAACTATGTTTTGTTGTTCAAGAGTAAGTTCTCCTTACTCTAGTTATTTCAAAAGAAACAAAAAAGTGCAAATAGGAAAGCATCTTGATCCTCCAGTGGCTCCCCAAGTCCTCTTCTAGCCCACTGCAGCTGCCAGGGACCCTCGTGAAGATTGCAACCACTCTACTCTTTGCACACGACTGCCACAGGAGCAAGGTCATGCTTGTGCAGTAGCACAGCACCACTCATGGACGAGCAGCCCTGGCTTACTGCACTGGCACAGGCGCACAGTATGGCAGAGCTCATGCATGAAGAGAAGCTTGGCTACGATCAGAAATCAGACAAGTTCTTGTTGAGATGTGAGAAGCCTCTGCAGGATCCACGGGGCCTACTTCTTGTTGGCCAAGTATTTTTATCCTTAGGTTCGTCAAGGGTACACATGATTAAGCTGTTTCAAAGCTAAAGTGATCCCTTCTTTCCAGTCCCAGTGATGCCACCATCCCTCACTTTGACGTGAATCATGGTGTTCCCCAAGACAAGAGGGGAGATCTGCACCAAAAAATTCCTTCTGCTAGCTTCCTATAAACAGAATCCTACTTTCAATTATAAGCAGTTCAATATAACTGCTGCCCAGCCTCAGATCCTTACCTCAGTCTGCAGGATGGCCGCCCGCTGCTCTTTTGCCGTTAGCGACTCCTTCAGGACCTCTACATGTTGTTTGCTGTCTGAGAACTGGTTGGTGAGAGTCTCTAGTTTGGTCTGTAGCGCCAGCAGCTCAGTGTCCTTACGGGAGAGCTCCTGTTTAACCTGCCCGATCTATGAGGGATGACATAAGTTAGAGAACATAATAGACAAGCGAGAGGGTAAAACAGCAGCAGCAAATCTTCACCTGCAGAACTCTATGTTCACGTGCTCAATCATTTAAAGAGGTGAACATTAAAGACTTTCTGTCTATCTCTAATAGGAAACTGCACAAAGATATGCAGTGTTAGCTTAGACCTTTAAACTTCCACAGGACACCAGAGGACTATATGAGGTCATGCAACCTTACTGAAGATCAGATCAGCTGTGTCAAGAGTGCCCATTTGTGACAGAGTACTTCCATAATGAACATTTCTGGTCTTTGGGCAACTATTGCAGTGACACCCCAGCAAGGACAACATGACTGATGTGCCAAAACAACTCATACATCACACAGCCTCTCTCTGTCTTGCAGAAGCTAACAGCTTGGAAATTAAAGTTAAAGGGAACCTGAAGTAGGAGGGATATTGTGGCTGTCATATTTAGTTCCTTTTAAACAATACCAGTTGCCTGGCAGTCCTGTTGATCTCCTGGCATCAGCAGGTCGACTCGCACATCTGAAACAAGCATGTGACTAATCCAGTCAGACTTCAGTCAGAAACACCTGATTTGCATGCTTGTTCAGGGCCCACACGAAAATTATAAGAGGCAGATGATACAAAGGTAAGTCAGGCAATATGCATTGTTTAAAGGGAAATAAAAGTGCAAATAATTGAATTCCCCTGACCCTGTCCACATATCTGGGTGCAGTGTGGTGATTGGCGAATTCGGGTTTTTCACATTTTAAGAACCTGTATTCGAACACCAACATTAATGAGCAGGTCTATAGGCACATCAATTTACAAAATAATTATAGAATAAAAAAATAAAAAGATTAAACACACAATCATTAGACTTTTATATTCAATTGATCACATCAAAACAGATATTTAAAAATGAACTAAGAGAACCTGTCACACCACAAAATAAAGGCTACATTATAGCCAAGTTCAGGTTTGTGTTTTTTTCCCTCCTTTCTTTTTATGGTTCAATTGTACATTACTTTGAATTATGCATGAAAGTGTACTTTTAAAAAGAAAAAAGGTTGCAGCCCCCCAAAATAAAAGAAAACCACCAGCCATACCACTTCACAAATTCTCATTTCCTCCTCAGCATTCGTATACTGCCTGCTCAATCCATCTCCTCCCACCCTAGTATGAAGCCACACCTCCCTTACTAGCAACTGACAGTGGTGATAGGCAAGTAGGTGTGGCTTCAGCTGACAGAGAAAGCACACTTCTCCTTGCATGCCCATTATCAAAATGGGAAGTTCTTCTGATGTACTAGGTGTGAGGACTCTGAATGGGTCAGGAGGAGATCAGGATCTGAGAACTAGTGTAGAGTGCATCTTTGCAGCAACCTACAATTTGAATACACTTTTTTTATACATAATAAATTTAAAATACGGTAATGTTCTTACAAAGTGCATATGAAACACTGTCTGAACTGGGACTATTCTGAAATTTCTGAAAAAAACTTGGGAGTTTCTGGATCCCTTACTGCCTTCTATATGTGCAACATAAGCTCCACCCCAAATAACTGCACAGTCTAATGCCAATGCATTATTCACCAGTAGTGGCAATTAAAGGCTAGGGTGAGGAACATCTCTGAAAGGGGAGTTACTTATTTCCAATTTAAGAAAGTCTGGCTCTCTTGAGTACAGACAGCAATCCAAAGACTCCCCAGATGTGCAATAATTGACATGAGGCAGTATGCCTTAACTTGACCATATTATATGACAAGAAAGGTTCGCTGTAATTAGAAATGGCTCATGAGAGACATTATAGCTATAAGATGTTGCCAATGAGTTGCAGCTAATGTTATACAATTTAGCTGATAAGCAGGAATTAGTTGTAGCCACTTACAAGTTTCTGCTACAATGTCTCCTGAGTGCCATTGCCCTAAGCCTATAGGCTCCCTTGGAGCAGTTAGCAAAGGTTATTGTATCATGGCAGACCGGAAGTTAAGGTAAGAGACATAGAACAGGCATCAAGGAAGCTGCCCCCATCCTGTGGAACTCTCTCCCACTGCCTGTCAGGCTCACTCCCACCTTCAACACCTTCAAAAAAGCACTCAAAACTCACTTCTTCAAGGAGGCCTACATCAACTCAACACTGCCCTAATCCTTTCTGCCAATAACTTCTTGTTGCACTCCCTCCTTCGTGTCACCAACCCCTCCCTCTAGATTGTAAGCCTTTGGCAGGGCCCTCTCCCCTTGTGTATCTTACTTGACTGTGTGCACTTTATCCAGAATTTGGAACTGGTAATTTTTACCACTACCACTCCGGTTTATGATCTGGTATGTACTACTATCTGCATTGTGTTGTGTATCTTATTGCTATTACCTGTATTGTTGTATCTATGATTTGTTACCTGTATTGTTCTGTCACCCCAGTTATCATTGTCTGTAATCCTATTTATTGTACAGTACTGCGTAATACAGTGGAGGAAATAATTATTTGACCCCTCACTGATTTTGTAAGTTTGTCCAATGACAAAGAAATGAAAAAGTCTCAGAACAGTATCATTTCAATGGTAGGTTTATTTTAACAGTGGCAGATAGCACATCAAAAGGAAAATCGAAAAAATAACCTTAAATAAAAGATGGCAACTGATTTGCATTTCATTGAGTGAAATAAGTTTTTGAACCCTCTAACAATAAAAGACTTAATACTTAGTGGAAAAACCCTTGTTTGCAAGCACAGAGGTCAAACGTTTCTTGTAATTGATGACCAAGTTTGCACACATTTTAGGAGGAATGTTGGTCTACTCCTCTTTGCAGATCATCTCTAAATCCCTAAGGTTTCGAGGCTGTCTCTGTGCAACTCTGAGCTTGAGCTCCCTCCATAGGTTTTCTATTGGATTAAGGTCCGGAGACTGACTAGGCCACTCCATGACCTTAATGTGCTTCTTCTTGAGCCACTCCTTTGTTGCCTTTGCTGTATGTTTTGGGTCATTGTCGTGCTGCAACACCCCATCCACGACCCATTTTCAGTTTCCTGGCAGAGGGAAGGAGGTTGTCGTTCAGGATTTCACGATACATGGCTCCGTCCATTTTCCCGTTAATGCGATTAAGTTGTCCTGTGCCCTTAGCAGAAAAAACCCCCCAAAGCGAAATGTTTCCACCCCCACGCTTGACGGTGGGGACGGTTTTTTGGGGGTCATAGGCAGCATTTTTCTTCCTCCAAACACAGCGAGTTGAGTTAATGCCAAAGAGCTCTATTTTGGTCTCATCAGACCACAGCACCTTCTCCCAGTCACTCACAGGATCATTCAGGTGTTCATTGGCAAACTTCAGACGGGCCTGCACATGTGCCTTCTTGAGCAGGGGGACCTTGTGAGCCCTGCAGGATTTTAATCCATTGCGGTGTAATGTGTTTCCAATGGTTTTCTTGGTGACTGTGGTCCCTGCTAATTTGAGGTCATTCACTAACTCCTCCCGTGTAGTTCTAGGATGCTTTTTCACCTTTCTCAGAACCATTGACACCCCACGAGGTGAGATCTTGCGTGGAGCCCCAGAGCGAGGTCGATTGATGGTCATTTTGTGCTCCTTCCATTTTCGAACAATCGCACCAACAGTTGTCACCTTCTCTCCCAGCTTCTTGCTAATGGTTTTGTAGCCCATTCCAGCCTTGTGCAGGTCTACAATTTTGGCTCTGACATCCTTGGACAGCTCTTTGGTCTTTCCCATGTTGGAGAGTTTGGGGTCTGCTTGATTGATTGATTCTGTGGACAGGTGGCTTTTATACAGGTGACTAGTTAAGACAGGTGTCCTTAATGAGGGTGACTAATTTAGTAGAAGTGTCTAACCACTCTGTGGGAGCCAGAACTCTTAATGGTTGGTAGGGGTTCAAAAACTTATTTCACTCAATGAAATGCAAATCAGTTGCTATCTTTTATTTAAGGTTATTTTTTCGATTTTCCTTTTGATGTGCTATCTGCCACTGTTAAAATAAACCTACCATTGAAATGATACTGTTCTGAGAGTTTTCATTTCTTTGTCATTGGACAAACTTACAAAATCAGTGAGGGGTCAAATAATTATTTCCTCCATTGTATGTTGGCGCTATATAAATCGAATTAATAATAATAATAATAATAATAATAAGGAAGCCCAGACATGACAGGAGAGAGGTTAGCAAGTTAAGACACCCCAGAGTTACGTTGCGAGCAGAGAGTTAAAGGCAGCAAAGACCGCCAAGAAGAGACACGGAAAAGCCAGCGGACAGACAGGACGTGGAGCCTTACGCCAGACAGCTCCGTCTGCAGAGCTGACACTTTCTTCTTCAGCTCCTCCGCCTGACTCTCCTTGGCACTCAGTTCCTCTTTCAGCTGCTCAACCTGTCAGGACATTGAGCAAGTTATACCATCACAACACAATTTCATCAGCAGCAGCATCATCATCATATACAACATCTACCTAGGCAACCAGAGAATGAGGTGTATGGCAGGACTGGAGTCTTCCTGAGCAGCCAACAGGAAGACAGAAATGCAAAATACAGAGAGGAGCAGGTAATGTGTCCCTTTCCCTTCTCACACATAACTAACTGAATTCAGTTTTGTGACGCATTTATGTTTAACTTGGCTGCACTTTTCTGTCGTAGCCAAGAGAAAGTAACTGTATAAGCAGTGAATATCTGCAACAAAATATTCACAGCTCTGCCGAAAGAAAAAACAACTTCCCCATTTTCTATCACAATAAAGAATGCATGTATATAATAAATACAGTATATATAAAAAGTTGTTGATTCTCACTCTGGGCTTCTGCATTAGACTTCTAAGTTTCCAGCAACCTCAACTATATTCCAGTAGGACTCAGATGAGGTCTGTTATTCTTTATACAAAAAAAAAATTCAGTGCAGGTTTGCTGGATTCCTTATATCTTCATAGTTAAAAGCCCAACTCTAGACACCGATCACAAAATCCCATCTAATAGATTAGCAATTAGAGCATTCAAATGAAGCATGAGTTGAAACAGTTTTACAAAATGCTAAACGTTCTTGGCATATACAGGGAGATGGTTGGCGGCAGAAGTGGCTAATGTACCTATGTCACCGATGTACTACACGCTGCTCTCTAGCGCCACTTCTCGCTTCACAGCCAGATTTCCGGTTAAGAAGGTGGAAATGTCAGACGTACAGCACATCGCTAAGAGGTAGCAACATAGGTATGTTAAACCCTTCTGCTGCAGATCATGCCCCTGTACACAACAGGACAGCATCGCACTTGCATCTTTTCACATGCATTTTCTCACGTGTGAAATTGCATTACAACTTAGAGCCAATGTAAGTCAATGGGAATGTTCATGCTTAAATACTTAAAACTTACAAACTTGCAGTATAATTTCACACACAAAGTGCATTTTCTCATTAAAGTGGACCTGAACTCTTGCCCAGGACAGAAGGAAAACAGAGAAATGCACCCTGTATGTATTTAAATAAAGTTTAGCCTGTCTAATACCCACTCATCTGTGTCTAATCACAAGTTGTAATTTGATCTCTTCCCTGTGTCGGCTGACTACTACGGCAGGTAAGCAGATATGCTAATTTGAAAGCACAAGATGTTAGCAATATGTCTGCTTCCATGAAAGCAGGGAGTAGAAACAGTGCAGATTTATTTTAGGATTTGTGTCAGCTGTAACAAAGAAATGTTTTTCTTTAAAGGTTATTATGCTGTTGCATATCTTATAGAGCAGGGAGGAAGTTCTGAGTTCAGGTCCGCTTTAACATTCATTAGGTACTACGGCATAAACCTGCACATTGTAATGTATCTGAAAAGGTATGTTTGAAAGAACATGCATGCATGTTTGTCAAGCTGACAAGTGTGAACCCTCCCTCAATGTTGTTAAACTGAACTCCCTTCTATATTGCCTATCCAGCAAATAGTAAGTTATTACCAGCTGAATGACCCCACTAGCAGCGATCATGGGGAATTTAGCCCTGTATCCAGGAGGTAGGTTGGACAGGTGAAGGAAGCAGCATCAGCCTCTCCCAATAGCCCTGCTGCTAAGAAAACTTAGTTGAACTAAAGTGACGAGGTCATAAGTAAGGATAGAACATATTTAAATAGAAAATGTACGCTGGTTAAAATTTGCTAAAAACATGACCTTTTTTTTCAAATTAACATTACTTAAAATTACTTTTCCCTGTTACATTGCAGCCAGTTCTGAATTTCCAAAACTAAATGTATGCCCAAGTTGCAATAGTTTTCTGTTCTGAAATCTGTGCAGTTTGGTGCATTAGTTTTCAGCAGATACAGCTCCGTTTAGCTTCCCCTTCCTGTATGAGAATTAAGCTCCACAGATCAGGAACAAGTGTTACTTGTTTACCACACCTGCACAAACTCGGTGACTGGCAAGAAGCTGAGCATCTAAAACCTAATTTATAATGTAAGTAATTACAAAGAATATGTGCCATTACTGCTAACAATATGTAAAGCTAAACTTATGGTATTTGCAATTTTTATTTTTTAAGAGCTAATGTATATGGAATGTTCTCTTCATGTCTCTTTTTAAACTTTAGTCTGAATTAGACGAACGTCTAAAAAACGATGTCTATACCTAAAAAACTGAAAAACTTCAGTTGGCCATAAGTCAGTATTACCAACTCATCCCTTTAATTACTGACACATACATTATACAGGTGTTGTGGATAGCTGGATTCAGTTTAGGCACCAATTACGTGAATGTAACCTCAGAACCAGTAAAACAGACTTTTTAATAATTAAAAAGATGAGTTGGCAGCCCTTCCTAAAGTCAACTAGCATTTAACTGGCACACGACGTGCAATAAAACTGTTGTTAAAAGTCTCTGTATACTATTGCTGAACATGACTGGCCAAACATACGGGACCAGTTCAGTCCACTTTCAAAAGTCAGCCAAAAATTGCACTAAAGTGAAGCATCCATGTACAACTGCAAAACCTGACCTACTGATTTCTAACTGCAGTTGGCCTGTACTACATTAAAAGAAATGTTACAATGGCAGCTGAACTCAAGTCAAAAGTCTGTGTACAGAAGCCTTTAACGAAACTACCTACCCTACCTAGGATACCAAAATACAGGAACCTAGCAACTTCAGCAGGCTGTAGTTCTCCTCCAATGGAAAATAAAAAACAATAGTGATGTAATTTCCTGTCTACTCAAATGAGTTAGGTGTAAGCCAGTAGGTTGGGGATTTCAGTGCATAGGGCCAGGAAGTCAGTCAAGGAGGGTATCCAACATTCCAACAACAGATTATCATGTCCATGCCCAGTGCCATCAGAAGCCTTGCCTCCCATGCCATTTCCGCCGCTAATATGGTCATGTGCCCTAAATGCAATCAAGAGGATGGTACGTTTATACATGTTTTCTGGGCCTGTCTGGTTATTTCTCAATTTTGGGATGACGTTTTCCGGATACTAAACACTATTCTATCCACCCAACTGGTGCTGATGCCTAAACTAGCCCTACTGGGTATCCTAGGGGAAACCTCACTCAATAAACACTCCCAGTATCTAAATTAAAATAGTTTTCTTGTATGCCCGGAAAGAAATTCTCAGGGTATGGAAGGAAAATACAGGCCCTTCAATAAATGTTCTTAAAAAATCTATTAATCAGGTATTGACCTTATACAACATTACCTACCTGAATAGGAACTGCCCGTCTAAATTCGACAAAATCTGGTCACCTTGGATTAATAATACAGACACCACTTCTGAGATTCCCTCTTAGTGAGGACCTATAGCCCCTACCCTTAAGGTTGATCTCTTATACTGAGTGACTATGGTGGCCTCCTCCATCCTTCCAGGGGGGGGGGGGGGGTGTTGGGGGGGGGGGGGGGTGATCCAGCGGTTCTTTCTGTCTCTTTTTCTTCTTATCTGTCTTCTCTACATTTTTCTTCTAATGTTAACTTTGCAACCTAACTTCCGAGGTGAAGCAGCAACCTATGTCTCAATCTATACTACCTGAAGACTGGATGCCGGGATACACCTCGTCTGATTACCTTTTATACCTATGCATGATACATCCTAGTAAACTCAACTGCTGAATTGTCTATGCTGCACGTTGTTGATAGCTGACTTCTAGCTAATTACATACTTCTTGTGTTGAATGCTTCCTAATGTTGGCCTATGGCCATGTTTTCTGTTACAAAAATTCAATAAAATGATTTGTTAAAAAAAAGAAGCCTTGCCTCCGGACTACCTCCAAATGTTATTTATGTCTACAGGAAATAACATAAGTATTGATTTCAACTGCCATCTGGGGATGCACTAGATTTCAATGGCAAGATCTCAGTATCCTGAAAATTTTGGTATAGGATTCAATATTTTAATGGACTTTTTTGGGCATAATGATATCTGTATTAACGTGTACCCAAGGTGACGTGACATGATATGATAAACAAGTGTATGTACAAGTGTATGTACAGTTTTTTTGTTTTTTTGTTTTGTTTTGCTGCCTGAAAAAGTTAACATTTTCAGGCATGCAAATGAAAGCTTCTGTCTTCTTGATACCATGTTGAAAATAGAGTAAACCTCACTAATAAGCAAATTACAGTCAAAAAAATTTTCTGAGGGCAGGAGAGAGATAGAAAAATCTCAATAGTCAATAGTTCATGTATTTTAAAGAACACATGGTGAAGGGGGATGCCTCTGGATCGTAATGAGGCTTCCCCCGTCCTCTTCAGCTTTGGGGATAAAGCACTGGCAGCCCGTAACAACACGTGGCAATATTTACCAATCTGCGATCCTGCACTGGTGCAATACAAGCCTCCCCTCAGGCCCCGGCCAAAATAGCCGAGCCTGATCAGGTCTGCTCTACTGTGCAGGTGACTCGCTCCTGCACAATAGAGCGGACCAAATAGGATTTGGTTATTTCTCCTAGAGCCCAAGGGGAAGCTTGTACTGCGCCTGTACAGGAGGGCAGATTGGTAAACATCGCTGTGCGCTGAAGCCCCCACTGCACCTGCTTGCCAGCCAATAAGCTTGTCGGCGGATTTTTGGGGACTGCCAGAGATGGATCCCTGAGGCTGAAGAGGATGTGGGAAGCCTCATTTGGATCCAGAGGCTTCCCCCTACAGAGAGGTACTTTTTTCTTTACAGGCTTACTTTAACTCTGAGAAAAAGAGAGAACACCAAGAGCCCAATATAGTGTAGTATGTACTGGTAAGGTATAATTGATAGAGTAATAATATTAATTTAATACTCACAAACCAGGGTTACCAAGTAGGCAACCACTGTCAAAGCAGGTGGGGAGATTGTCCTGACCCCACTCAGGATTAAAAAGTCGCTCTCTGTAGTTGAAGAAGGAAGGGTACAACCCTCCACCAAGGGTGGACTTGATGTAGATAATAGGATAACAGAGGCGCCAATAGGATAAAAAACACTAAAAGAACTTAAAAACCAATCTTGGTAATAGAGGAGGCAGTGGTGGACTCACCCCCTCCAAGCAGAACACACGACTGTGGATTTTCAGTCAAAACAATTTTATTGGATACTCCAAATAAAGTGCAACGCGTTTCACGGGATACAAACCCGCTTCATCAGGCAATAACAGATAGGAGTAAACAGCATCTGCCAGTATCATCAACACTGAGCGCCTCTCTCTTACACAGAGGCGCTCAGTGTTGATGATACTGGCAGATGCTGTTTACTCCTATCTGTTATTGCCTGATGAAGCGGGTTTGTATCCCGTGAAACGCGTTGCACTTTATTTGGAGTATCCAATAAAATTGTTTTGACTGAAAATCCACAGTCGTGTGTTCTGCTTGGAGGGGGTGAGTCCACCACTGCCTCCTCTATTACCAAGATGGGTTTTTAAGTTCTTTTAGTGTTTTTTATCCTATTGGCGCCTCTGTTATCCTATTATTTACTTTAACTCTGGGCTGCCATTAAGCAGAGACAATAAAACATGCAATCTACTTTGTCAATCTTTAAATATAAAATACTATGGGATATCTTAAACAATTAAATTTATCTTTCTACGCCTAAAAATAATTTTTTATTTCCTCAGTTTATTTTCACTTCGGGTGTACTTTAATGTACATAATTGCAATTAAGTTTTAAAGTAAATCTCATCATCAGGAATGTGTATGGGAGATGATATAGAAGAATGAATTTCCTTTAAAAGCTCCAGAGCTGAGCCAGTTTAGATCTTAATATGCATATGTGCTGCAGGCAAGTGAATTGGCAAGTGGCCAGTGCCAAAGATTGTTGGCAGAAGAGTAGGAGGCGTAGCGTTTTACTCCTGTAGTTTTCCTGCCATTAAGGCTACTCCATGAATGCAGAATCATTGGGGTTTATTAGTGAACAGAGTCAAACTGAAAAGTAGTGTAAGTAGTAGGTAATGATACCAGTAGTGTAGTAGTACAATACAAGGAACACAAACAAAAAAAAGTCTGCTGAAAGCCACAGTACATAAAATAATTTTATGTTGGCATAAAAAAAAAATTAGAGAGTTTTTAGTTAAGGTTAGAGATTGGGGTAGAAAACAAGCTTCTTGAGAGGGAGAGTGCTCTTAATTAAACCTGGAGATGTCAAATAATTATAGGCGAGATCTACATAGTTACATAGTTATTTGGGTAGAAAAAAGACATACGTCCATTGAGTTCAACCTAAGAGCTGCAGATCATAGTATAATTGAAACTGGGGAAGATATCCATTTATTCTACCATACGCTGATAGGTTACCTTGTTCTTCATGAACTTTGAGTGACTCCGGTAGACCTCCATCTGTTTTATCTCCTCTTCTCGTTCTTCAATACTCAAGGCTCCATTGGACTTCAACATTTGTATTTCATCCTCCAGGTCTCTCAGTCCTCGCTCCATTGATGTAATCTTAGAATCCTATGGGGAAACAAGGCGATGACTACGAATTCCAAGACTGGCTGATAGTACTTGACTGAACGGTTAGGATGGGCCACGTCTATACTCAAGGTCAACCCAATTTTTGAAGATCTGATGCCATTATGGATCAAAATTATTCTCAAGAATGTGTTTGTCAGTATTCTTCAATGGTCATAAAAAATTTGCAACAGACTGCGGTTTACACCAGTGTTTTCCAAGCTCACTCCGATGGTGGTGGCAGCCCCCATATAATTGGTAAATTAGCACACAGGATGTATGTACCCTATGTAAGTGACCATTTAATCACAGTGCACTCAAAGAGTGGTTATAATGTTGGGTAGGAAATATATGGGATGTGATTCAAAGTTCACTTGGGGAGAAAGCAGAGAGTGAATTGATGGACCAGACCCTGGTCTAGAAAGTACACTGAGCCCCATATCATAGATCCAGTGTTGGGACAGTACAGGTGGGTGACAGACATTTTGGAAAGGTCACAATTATAAATAACAAGCCACCAATAACTTTCCAATAGGATACAAAAGGACAAACACACATGAATGTATGCGATAAGAATTTCAGGATTTCTTCTCTCCATAGAATTCTTGCCTTCTAGACTCCATGTACTGGAATAATATCTATACAAGCATTTAAATATGTGACATTTAATCTGGATGAATGTCCCAAACTTTCTCTATCCCCCAAAAAATAACGAAAAGGGCAAACAGCCTAAGAGTAAGGCTCAGAATTTAATTAACATTGTTGACGTATTGGCTATGGAGATACTACTGGCTGTGGAAGGAACAATTAGTAGAATTTATTCTTCCAAAGTGTCATCCCATTGACTTGCCACATGGTTAATGGTTTGAGCAGACCAAGAGTAAGGTTCTATTTCCCTTTACATTATGGAACTCATAGTCATGAAACCGCTGTTGAAACTGGAAGAACTGAAAGCCATTTTCTTTACAGTGGCACCAGGATGGATCTGCACATGGTTTGGCACAGCAATAAACTTAGGCCAACATGAAAACAGATGAGAACACTAGTACAGCAGTGAGTGAAATGCCATCTAAAAAGTTTCCAGAATTCGTGGTCTAGAAAATCAATTAACCCCTAGGGAATCGCTAATTAAGTTTAAGTACAGGTAGTCCCCAACTTACGAACGACCCATCAATAGGAACGGCATGGATTCGGTGATTCTGTGGGAACAAGTCAAAAAATTTTTTTGCAAATTGGACTTGTAGTTTTTGAGAAAATCGATTTTAAAAAATTTCTGTAATACCTGTTTTTTTCAGATACTAAATACAGGTTTCAATAAGGACTACTGGCAGACCTGAGTGTATATGGGTTTCTTCAGTCTATCCACTTGCAGTGCAAAGCATCGCCTACATTCACCATTCGTACAGAGACTATATTAACTAGTTTCAATCTATGTTTTTCATCTGCAAATTTGGACAGATAGAGAGTGCACAGAAGAAAAGGGCAATTATAAAACTCATAATTACCACAACAGAAAAGCAAAGGAAAGTAGAACTTTGCACGCAAAGTGCCCTCATCCCCCACAAAAAATCCCTACAGTCAGCAGTTCCAGTCGCTCCTGTTGAAATCAAATAAGCAACTGCCAGCCTAGCCGGGTCAAGATAGATTACTTTTAGCAAAGGAAAGAATCACACCTGATGAAGGGCTTATACCTGAAACATGCAGTGCAATGTGACAGCTCCAGCACATCTGCTTATTTGCAAGCATGCAGTGTCTTATGTTTATTTGACATCCAAAACAAGACAGTGTGAAGCCATCCAAAAATACAAAAATATTAGGTTCATGGGCTGTTAGTTGTTTTGAGTCCATTCTAGTGCACTGAAATACCATCAAGTTTCGCCTCTTTCTGAGGAACTTCAGCAATAAGATCAGAGTTCCTTAAGCTAGGTATTCTCAATGACCATGCCAACAAGAAGAAAAAAAAATTGTCTCTTCAGCAGATAAGATTATTTGGTAACTTAGATGTAGAGAGATCAAGAGACAGCTGCTTCTTTTTGGGTAAATTAAGATTCTTTTAGACTTGTCACTAAGCTGCGACCATAAACATTACAGTTGTCTTACACTCACAGGCCCCTAGATTCATATATCACCAAAAACACTATATGCACACTGTTTGCATGTTCTCTCCATGTTCATGTGGATTTTTCCTTCACTATCCAAAAACAAACTGCTACCTCAGTTGGCAATTGGACTATTTGAATTAGATGGACCTGAACTCTTACACAGGACAGAAGGAAACCGATCATCTGTGACTAAGCACTATTTGTAATTTGCTCCCTTAGCTGTGTCAGCTGACTGCCACATTAACAATATATCTGCGAAAGCAGGAACTAGACAAACTGCAGATTTGTTGCAGGATTTGTATCAGTAACAAATATGTTTTTCTTTAAAGGTTTGTATGCTGTTGCTTATCTTTTAGAGAGGAGATGAAGTTCTGAGTTTAGGTCCACTTTAAGGGCTGGTGTACATTTCTAAGCACTTTGTGATTTTAAAAGCTCTTGCTAAGGTTATCCTATGTGTGTGTTAACACTGGAGCGATGTGATTTTGTAACAATCCCCCATAGCATTGCAATAGAAAGAGCTTTTAAAATCTCTAGCATTTAAAAAGCTCTTGTAGTGTGCACCAGCCCAGAGTGTGCATTGTGTGGTAGGAAAATCAGACAGATCTTTTGGTGACTAGTTCAGATATGAATGGGTTTATGGTCTAACTACAGAAATACATAATAAGTTTGCATTATATAAAAGTGGGATTCCTCAATAAATCCATGTCTACTTTAATGTTCTCAACAAAAAAGACATTGGACTGAAATACAAATGAATAATGGAATTCCAGCCAATATAATGTTTCTTACACACCCCAATGAGTTCTGGGTCACCATGAGCTTGCTGGTTTGTTTGTACCTCTGGGTGTTTCAAGCCCTACTCCATAGAGCCAAATTAATCCATGCCATGCACTGATGAGGATCAACCAATCCGAAACAGTCTGTATGCATGTTGGATTATTATGGCTCTGTACAAATTAACAAGCTGACACATCATTACATTCCAACGGATCTGGAGGTGTGTTTAGCTTCTAAGGGCAACAATGGTTAATTTGCATAGATTCAGCAGTGATGCCATGGGTGACATCTCAAGCTCACTCCAACCTGAATTATCACAAATTCTTTCTGTTTTAAGAAAGCAAACTTTTGTTCCCCATTTAGGATAAAGGGAGTTTCAAATATGCTAGCAGAGGCCCGTAGAAACGCCTAGAGCAAAACGGCACTCAAGCATCAGCACCCTGTACCCACCCACCAATATCACTGTTCTACACCTGAGCACGGTATGGAATGTCATTCATTTTGTACGTAAATTGTATGCTGTAATGTACTGAAATAAAACGGTTTGCTAGCAGTGCCGGATATTCTGTATCTTCCATTGATATCATTGCATTGCTTCACACTGGCCAGAGAACGCCATATGACACAATGTAATCAGAGGCAAAGGGTCACTGCCTCATCCATCCTCCACCCCCTTACCTAGTGTATCCCCCACTACCCATTAGATTGTAAGCTCGTAAGGGCACGGTCCTCCTCCTAATGTTTACTGTTTTTGTCACAATATTTGTGCTGCTTGGAACTCTGTTGTACATTTTGTTAGTGTACCTATGTTCCCCTTGTCTTATTGTGCTTTGTAAAGCGCTGCAGAATATGTTGGCGCTATGCAAATAAAAAAAAAAAATAATAATAATAATATGCAATCAGCTCAGAGGCGTTTCAAGCTTATTTCCTGTTTTTGACCCTCTGATCCCTACTTCCAATGTGCAACCCTCACCGCAGTCTCATAATAAGTTTATATATTTGATTTATGAAGTATCCACAGCCAGATGGATCGGGGGGGGATCTCCGTCAGCGAATGATCGCTTCCAGATCCATCTACCCTGATTTTAGAGTGACGCTAGCAGCCAAAAAAAAAGCCCATCACTGAAATGTTTGTTTCTGCGATCGTGCTAATTACTATGGGAGTCTATTGGGAACGCCTATTTAGTGATCAGACAAAACAGTCACGATCGTTGTGCATAGCAAAACACGATACTATTACCACAAAAACGTACCCACCATCGCAAAGTTGGTAAACCTGTCGTTCAACACAAAAATGTCTGTTGCTTAAAAAATTGCCGCAAAAATAGCGATGTGGGTACGGTCCTTAAAGGACTACTGCAGGAGGCAGGGAAGGGGAAAAAAAAAAAAGGGAAAAAAAAAAAAAAAAGAGGTGAACTTACCCAGGGCTTCTAATGGTCCCCCGCAGACGTCCTGTGCCTGCACAGCCACTCAACGATGCTCCGGTTCACGCCTCTGGTTCACTTCTGGAATTTCCGACTTTAAAGCTAGAAAACCACTGAGCCTGCGCGACCGTGCCCTTGATCCCACTGACGTCACCAGGAGTGTATTGTGCAGGCCCTGTACGGTCTGCGCTTGCGCAGTACACTCCTGGTGACATCATCGGGAGCGAGGGCACGGCAGCGCAGGTGCAGTGGTTTTCCGACTTTGAAGTCGGAAATTCCAGAAATTATACCAATGAAACACATAACCTGCGGGCCTCAGTACAATAGCAAACACTTTACCGTTGGGAGTCACAGATTGGAAAGAGGGTCCATCAAACCTCCAGTGTAAAGTCCAATTTGCAATACCAATCAAAGCCAGGAAGTACTCCAAGATTTTTAGTTTATTTGCAGCGGTTATATAGCACATACAGATAAGAACGACGTTTCGGGCGTGGAGCCCTTTCTCAAGTGCTTAATCCAACTGGTGAACACATACTCCATATATACTGTGACAGACACACTCTTCTGACATCAGTGGGTGGGCACAAACTTAGATTCACAATTTAACCCTATCCTTAGAAAACAGCTATAGTATTACAAAAACATTTTAGGCCAAAATCATCGTTCAGACCTTTCGGCAGTTGCGTACCCAGTCGGTCCATCCACCAGGCCTCACGTCTTAACAATGCATTTCTGAAATCTCTCCCTCCCAGTATTTCAACGACTTCAATGATCTGCCACCTCAAGTGACTGACAGTATGCCTCATTTCTATAACGTGTCTAGCCAAAGGGTACCCTCTCTTTTTTCCTTTCTCCTTCTCCTCCTTCTCAATTCTCTCTCTGAGGGCATCAGGGTAGCGTATGTGACTACGATGTTCATTCAAACGTGTTTTTATATCCCTAGAGGTCTGGCCAACATAGGCCAGACCACATGGACATTTAATCAAAAACACAAACCCCCTTAGTATCACGTGGCATAATTCCTCAAAGGGATAGGTTCACCCATCCTCGTCTTTGTGTACAACAGGACCCTTAATGATCCCATTACAATGTTGGCAGTTCAGGTAAGGGAACGTGCCTTTTTTAGGGTCGCCTAAGAACAATTGTCTAGGTGGCTTCGATCTACCTATATTAGCTCATACCAATGTATCTTTGACTGACCTGCCCTTTCTGTACACAAACCTGGGTGGTGACCTGCATACACGGGCCAACTGGGAATCTGCCTCCACCAAGAGGTCAGAACTTCAGAACATTATCACGCAAAACAGGAGATTCACTACAAAACGTGGTAATGAAATTGACATCTATATCAGCATCCTGCTCATGTTCTTTATACGTCCCTAATGTTTCTCTCGCTACTCCTCCCATCTCTATAGCATAATCCTCACACATCTTACGACCATAACCTCTTTTTACAAAATCCTCAGTGAGGAGCTGCGCCTGCATCCAATATAATGCGTCACTTGACGTGATGCGTCGTAAACGTACATATTGACTTTTAGGCAGGCCATTGACCAGGGGTCTCGGATGGCAACTGCTGGCCAACAGGAACCATTTTTGTCAGTGTCCTTGTGATACAAATCAGTATCGAAACCGTCCGCTTTTTTAATTACCTCCATATCCAGAAAATGCAGGACGTGTTGACCATATTCCATTTTAAATGTAAGTGTTGCATGCTTGTCATTCAATCTATTGAAAAACAATTGCAGCTCCTCCTCTGTCCCCGTCCACCCAAAGAACAGGTCATCAATAAATCTGCAGTACCCCCGGATGCCCCTGGGAGCCTCCGGGCCCAAAAAGTGGACCCTTTCAAAGTCAGACATGACAATATTAGCTTCAGTAGGAGCATAAGGGGCCCCCATCAGCACCCCGAGGCACTGCAGATAAAATTCGTCCCCCAACCTAAAATAGGAATGGGAGAGAGAAAATTCATGGCAAGACATGATAAATAAGAGCATCTCATTAGATATTTGATCATCAATGAGTCTTCTCATAACCAAAGATAGCGCTTCCTCATGAATTATATTGTTATACAGATTGACCACATCCATGCTGACCAAAAATTTGATCTCACTAGCATCCATGCGGTCAAGCATATTCAGAAAATGCGTAGTATCCCTAAGACACCGTTCCTCAGTTTCAATAATAGGTTGCAACCATGTGTCCACAAAGATACCCAAAGGTTACAAGAGTGAGTCCACTGCCGACACTATAGGTCTTCCAGGGGGGTGGTATAAATCCTTATGGACTTTCGGCAGCGTATAAAAGACCTTGGTGTATCTTTTTTTAAGGCCATTGCCGATTCCCTACAGATTATCCCGGTCTCTGCTGCATCATCCAATAGTGTGTCAATCTCAAGTTTAAATTCTATTTTTGGATCTCTAGGTAATAATTTATACATATTGATGTCCATCAGCTGTCGTCTGATCTCATCGATATAGTCCGCTCGATTCTGAATAACGATTGCTCCCCCCTTGTCCGCTTTTTTAAATAATTATCGACGGATCCCCCTTTAAGCCTTTTAAAGCAGCCTTCTCTGCACGTGTCAGATTATACTGCCTAGGTATCCTTTTCTCTTTAATGGATTTTTCAGTTTCTCTTTAAGAGACACTGAAGCGAAAAAAAATATGATATAATGAATTGGTTGTGTACTATGAATAATTTCTAGAAGATTAGCAGCAAAGAAAATATTCTCATACTTTTATTTTCAGGTATATAGTGTTTTTTCTAACATTGCATTATTCTATAATATGTGCAGATTACACAACACTCAGCATTCAAAATGATTCTTTCAGAGCAGTCTGTGAAGTAATGACCTCTCCTCTAGCAGAGAAAAAGTAAACAGTTCACTTACAGTTGAGATAATAAAAGTCAGATAACAGCCCTCTCCACGACTAACTTAGTCGGAGAGATTAATGGCTTGTTTGCATAGAGATAACAACTGGAGTTTCTCAACTCTTCCTGTACTGGAAACACTTAGACTGATGTATCAGATCTTAATGTTTTATTTCTTAGCTGTACTACACATACAAATCATAATATCATAATTTTTTTTTTCGCTTCAGTGTCTCTTTAACACTAACTTCTCAAATAAATCTAATGTCCCACTGGAGAATGGCGGATCAGTCTTACATCTGGTCCTTAATTTACTCTGTATTTCTAAAGCCCCATACTCACGGGGGACGGCCGTCGCCGCAACCGCGTGGCACGCGCATGTTGCGGCGACAGTTCGCCCGTGTGTATGATGCGCGCGCCCCGAACCGTCGCCCGTCGGAGCTGTCGCCAGGCGATTGACATGTTCAATCGCCGGCTACAGCCGTCGCCGCAACCTCGCCGGAACTGTCGCTAGCCCCGCATGTGTATGCGGGCTAGCGACAGCTACCCACAGACAGTACACGGAGCATCCGGCGGGGGGGAGGAACCTCGGCGACAGCTTCCGCCGCATCGCTAATCCCTCTGCTGCCGTGTGTATGCAGAGGGACTTGGCGACGAGCTGTCGTGGAACTGTCTCCGAACTGTCGCGCACACGCTCCCGTGTGCAGCGACAGCTACAATTGTCCCCCCGTGAGTACTTAGCTTAATGGCCCATACACACGGGCTACAACTGTTGCTGGAAACACATGGCGCGCGCATGTTGCAGCAACAGGTCCTCCATGTGTATGAGGCGCGAGCAAACAACTGTTGCTAATCAGAGCTGTCTCCAGGCGATTGACTTGTTCAATCCCCGGCAACAGCTGTTGCAGCAACCGTCCCTAGTCTCAAGTCGGTGCAGTCGTGTGTATGCTAGTCTCTAGCAACTCCGTGAGAGGCAGCCAAGGACACATCGGCTCCCGGCAATTTTTCTATTTTCTATTTTCTACCTTAGTTTTAGTTTCCCAGTTTTTAGCCTTCAGTTTAGCTTAGTATTTCAGCTCAGCTTAGTTCGGAGCCAGTCTTTTTAATTTTAGCCACCGAGATCCAGGAGATCCAGGGGCCGGGCGCCCAACCAGCCCTCAACCTCCCGCAGCCACCGAGGCCAGAGGCCGGCACCCACACCGCACCTTCCTGCAGCCACCGAGGTCGTCCAGAGGCCGGCACCTGCACCGCACCGTCCCACAGCACCGAAGTCCAGAGGCCGGCACCTTCACCGCACCTACCCGCTGCCACCGAGGCCCAGAGGCGGGGCACCTACACCAGAGCGCAATCTTCCGCAGCCACCAGGATCCAGGGACCGGGCACCCACTCCAGCGTACAATCCCAGCCACCGAGATCCAGGGGCGCCCACACCAGCCGGTACCCTGCCACCGCTGCCATCTCTACTGCGCGAAGGAGATCCAGCGGCCGACACCGTGACTAGGAGACCGCCCACCTTCATACTGCAGATACCGGGACCTGTTATTACCCAGCTGCCGACTCCGGAACGGAACACCGCTGCTGCCGGGGACCACCCACAACTCCACACAGTCCTCCACTGGAGGCTGACGCTGCGGCCGGATAAAACTGCCAGCGGTCTGCAGCCCAGCTTCCCCCCTGCTCCCTGAGATCTCCACCAGTGATCATCCATCCACGTGGCCCGCACGTGGCTAGCCGCGGCCTACCCACAAACTTTCCTCTGTCCTCCCAGTCTTCCACCGGAGGCAGAGGCAGTAGCCGCAAAAGAAAAGCACTACTGTACAGCGGCCTGCAGCCCAGCTTGCCCCTGCTCCCCGAGAACTCCAGTGATTCATCCACCCACGTGGCTCGCTGCGGCCTACCCTCCAGGCAGACGCAGCTACCACCACAGGAGCAGCTGTGTAAGGCCCCCCCAAGAACGCTGGCCCGCAGCACACCCCGGCACTGTAACTCCGGACCCTGCCCCTCTTAAGTCCTGCCGGTGAGGAAGCATGTGAGTAAAGCTGTTTGCCAACAACATATATGACTGTTACACGCTAAATGCCCCATCCTTGAACTGCATGCCATGAACTTCCTGCTTACCTGCATATGACTGTCCTGTACTAGCTCCCAGCCTGCTATATGAACTGTCTCCCAGCCGGTATATGAACTGCTGTGTGCTCCCATTTTTATGCTTCTCTTGCTTTATGCTTCTCTATGCTTCTTTTGCTCGCTTCAGTTTATGACCCCCTCCCCCCCCCCCCCCACTCAACACCTGATGGCCGGTCCCATACCCCCTGCCTCGCAGGGCACCATCGCCTACACCAGAGCACAGCTCCTGGAATGGGAGACACAGGCACAGGTTCTGCCAATCCGGGTCACAGTTCGGTCACAGATCGACAATTTAGCCAACATCAGCAGATTTCGGCCTAGGGGGAAGAGGGCGGGCGCTCAGGTCAGACTTAAAAGGAAGGGTCTGCGGTCTCCCATCCCAGCCATTCTATTAGCAAATGTCCGCTCCCTCCAGAATAAACTAGACGAGCTGCTGCTACTACTTGGGAGCAAACCCTCGATCGAAGGCAACTCCCCGGTCCTCTGCTTCACTGAGACCTGGCTTAATCACAACATCCCAGACAACTACCTCGACATACCGGGCTTCAATCTTTTCCGAGCAGACCGGGACCCCTCTCTCTCAGGGAAAAGTAAGGGCGGCGGAATCTGCTTTTATATCAACAGTGCTTGGTGCTCAAACACAACCATCCTGCACAAAAGCTGCTCTCCAGATGCCGAGATTCTACTTATCAACTGCAGACCTCAGTACTCACCAAGAGAGTTTACCTCCTATGTCCTGGTAGGCGTCTATATCCCCCCGGATGCGGACACCAAGACTGCCCTGCGCTCACTCAGCGACACCATATTAGTGTGGGAGACCTCCCTCCCGGACTCCCTCTTCATCATCCTAGGGGACTTTAACAGGGCAAACCTTCGCCAGGAGCTGCCTCGTTACAAGCAACACGTCTCCTGCCCCACCAGGAACCATAACACCCTGGACCACTGCTACACGGTCCTGAAGGATGCGTACAAGGCTACTCGCCGGGCTGCCCTAGGCAACTCCGACCACTGCTTAATTCACCTGATCCCCACCTACAGAAGGCTCCTTCAAACCTCCAAGCCGACTGTCAGAACTGTTAAAAAGTGGACTGAGGAGGCCAAAGGTCAACTACAAGCCTGCTTTGATAGCACGGACTGGTCAGTTCTCGAGGCTCCCTGCCTAGACGAATGGACGGAAAATGTCACCACCTATATCCGCTTCTGCGAAGAGTCATGCATTCCAACAACGAACGTTAAAGTCTTCCCAAATAACAAACCTTGGTTCAATGGCAAGCTACGCCACCTACGGAAAATCAAAGAAGAAGCACACAAATCCGGCACCCCAGAGGAGTTCAGGGAAGCCAGAAACTCCTTAAACCGAGAGCTGAAGGCGGCAAAGCGGGACTTCTCAAACAAACTAAGACAGGACCTTCAGTCTAACAACATACGGGATGTCTGGAAAGGCCTCAGGGCAGCTACTAATTTCAAGCCCCCTCCCCAACACACACTTCCGAGCATTGCGCTAGCCGAGGAGCTCAACAAATTCTATTGCAGGTTCGAGCACCTTCCCACCCACTCTGAGGACCTAGCAATCTCATCCTCACCCGGGAAGCCTCCTGCCACACCCCCCCAAGCGGCCACTGCCCTCCAAGCACCGGTAACTGTTTGGGAGGCTGACGTACTACGGCACCTCCAGAAGCTCAACCCCAGGAAGTCTCCAGGCCCGGATGGCATATCTCCAGCCTGCCTGAAAACCTGTGCAAGCCAGCTAGCCCCGATCCTAACGTCAATCTTCAGCAAATCCCTGACAGTGAGCAAGGTCCCTTCCTGCTTCAAGATAGCGAATATCATTCCGGTCCCCAAGAAGCCAGGTGTTACGGAACTAAACAATTACAGACCGGTTGCCTTAACTCCAATAATCATGAAAACCTTTGAAAGGCTGATTCTTTCCTATCTGAAGGAGCACACCGACACCAAAACGGATCCCCTGCAATTTGCATACAAGGCCAACCGGTCCGTGGAGGACACTATCAACATCAGTCTAGCACACATCATGGAACATCTGGATAAACCAAGCTCCTACGCCAGGATCCTGCTCCTAGACTTCAGCTCCGCTTTCAACACCATTTGTCCAACCATCCTGTATGAAAGCCTAGCACGACTTGGTGTTGACCCTAACCTGTGCACCTGGATCAAGGATTTCCTGACCAACAGGTCGCAGTTAGTCAGGATCGGCGGCTGCTCTTCCAGTGCTAGAATCACCAACACTGGTGCCCCGCAAGGGTGCGTGCTGTCCCCGATTCTCTTCTCACTGTATACGAATAGCTGTACCTCATCCGCAGACTCTGTCAAGGTCATCAAGTTTGCAGATGACACCACCATAATAGGCCTCATAGATGAAAACGGCGAGCACGAATATCGTAAGGAGATTGAGCGGATCCTCAGGTGGTGTAAGGAAAACAAACTTGTATCAAACACAGCAAAAACCGTGGAACTAATTGTGGACTTCAGAAGGAACGCTCCGTCTCCCAGTCCAGTCTCCATTAATGGTACTGAGGTCTCCAGGGTACACAGCGCTCGGTTCCTTGGCACCACCATCACAGACAACCTGAAGTGGGAGGCGAACTCCTCCGTAATTCAAAAGAAAGCCCAGCAGAGGCTGTTCTTTCTCAGGCAGCTGAAGAAGTTCGGGATGTCGCGGGAGCTAATGATCAGCTTCTACTCTGCCACCATCGAGTCTATCCTTTGCTCCTCCATCATTGTCTGGTATTCCGGGGCTAATGCAAGGGACAAACACAAACTCCAAAGGGTAATCAGTGCTGCTGAGAAGATCATTGGGTCACCCCTGCCGACCCTGGACATCCTGCAGTCATCTAGAATGAGGTCTAGGGCAAACAGGATCATTCAGGACCCCTCCCACCCGGGCAGTCGCTTCTTCGTCCCCCTTCCTCTAGGTCGCCGTTATAGGACCATTCTCACCAAAACCACGAGGCATAAAAACACCTTCTTTCCCCAAGCGGTTGCTCTACTTAATTCTACTTAATCATGCACTCTCCCAACTGACACCCCCTAATCTCCCCCAGCCACCCCTCTGCGGAATACGAGCACAGAAGGAACTTGTCTCTAGCTGGCCACGCAGTACCACGTGTCACCGTACAGTATGTCCGCTTGCATAAGATAATTCTGCCAACCAGATCTATGAACTGATCTATGAACTGCTGCTGCCTGTTAAACTGACGTCTGGGTGTCTCTGTAGCTAAGAACCTGTACCAAGTGCTGTTTGCCAATTGCTGTCACTGTCTTGTCAAACTGCGGTTGTGTCTATGTAGCCATTATCTGTACCATGTTGACGTTGTTTTTTATGCCAATTGTTTTTGATTTTTGCTTTTCATGCCAATTGCCGTGTGTCCACAAAAAATTCCGGGTGCGGCTCCTGCCGCACTTGGCGAATAAAGTTGATTCTGATTCTGATTCTTGTGAGTCCGACAGTTCATTGAACCTGCGACACAAAGTTTCCGCTATGTTGCAGACAGGTTGTTGCCGCGTGTATACATCCGTTGCTTGTATACAACTGTCGTTGCTGGAGACTTTCAACTGTTGCTTGTCTCCATGCAACTGCAGACATCCGTGCCTCATGTGTAAGTAGTAAGACATCTGCAGGCCGGGTGATAGGTCCGTCTCCGCCTCTGGCTCCGCCACTTCCTCCTCTCGCACAACCTCCTTGTCCCCCTCTAGTACCTGAGGGTTGGTCGTAGGAAAAAGGGGTAGCATAGTCGGGCTCACTGACTTCAGAGTCTGATGCAGATGCGCCCTCTGTTGGTGGGGAATTTTTCTTCAATTGGCGTGCTAACGCTGACTGACAGGGATCAGAGGGTGATTAATATTTCAGGTCGTGTATTATCTTCAGCAGAAGTGTCGTTTCTAGATAAAGGATTGGTATTTGTACCCACATGTGGCATTAACATGTTAAATGTGAAAAATGACTTGCACAAGTACACCAGAAATGTGAAGTGGCGTGTATGGCACAGTTTACAAGTGCCAAAAAAGGGGACCTATCACACGGCCTGCAGATGTTTTAGATGTTCTAAAAAAGGCACGTTCCCTTGCCTGAACTGCCAACATTGTAATGGGATCATTAAGGGTCCTGTTGTGCACCAGCCAAGGATGGGTGATCCTATCCCTTTGAGGGATTATGTCACATGTGATACTAAAAGGGTTGTGTTTCTGATTAAATGTCCGTGTGGTCTGGCCTATGTCGGCCAGATCTCTAGGGATATAAAAACACGTTTGAATGAACATCGTAGTCACGTACGCAACCCTGATGCCCTCAGAGAGAGTATTGAGAAGGAGGAGAAAGAGAAAGGAAAAAAGAGAGGGTACCCTTTGGCTAGACACTTTATAGAAATGAGGCATACTGTCAGTCACTTGAGGTGGCAGATCCTTGAAGTCGTTGAAAGACAGGAAGGGAGAGATTTCAGAAATGCATTGTTAAAACGTGGGGCCTGGTGGATGGACTGACTGGGTACGCAACTGCCGAATTGTCTGAACAATGATTTTAGCCTAAAATGTTTTTTGTAATACTATAGCTGTTTTCTAAGGATAGAGATAAATTGTGAATCTAAGTTTGTGCCCACCCACTAATGTCAGAAGGGTGTGTCTATGTCACAGTATGTTATATATGGAGTATGTGTTCACCAGTTGGATTAAGAACTTGAGAAAGGGCTCCACATCCGAAAAGTCGTGCTTATCTGTATGTGCTATATAACCGCTGCAAATAAACGAAAAATCTTGGAGTACATCCTGGCTTTGATTGGTCGAGTCTGGATTGGTATTGCAAATTGAATTCCAGAAATGAACCAGAGGCGGGGATCGAAGCATTGGTGACTGGCTGCGCAGGCACAGAACGTCTGCGGGGGACCATTAGAAGCCCCGGGTAAGTTCAACTCTTTTCCACCCTATCCCCCTACAGTAGTCCTTTACCTAAAGACCGCCCCATGCCAATGAGCGTTGAAGCGGTTGCAGCCCCAGGACCGCCTAACGCCAATTGGCGTCACGTCCTGGAGCCGGCTATTGAAGGAGATCGCTCACAGGCTGCGCGTGCATCTCCTTCTCGGGGGGCAGAGCTCAGCCCCGCCTTCAGTGTCCGAATGGCAATCGCCGCTCGGGAGAATGTTAGACAGCGTAATCGCCGTCTATTTACATGTACAGCGCTGCGATCGGCAGCAGCGCTGTACTGGGGACAGCCGTGTGACACGTCTGTCCCCTCCATAGGCTGGACAGTGCTCGGCTGTTATAGGCTGAAGCCTATGACAGCTGATCACCCTGATTGGCTGGCGGTGGGAGAGAGAGAGGGAGCAGGGGAAAAGAAATTTAAAAAAAGGCTATTTTTATTAAAAAAAAAAAAAAGGAAATAAATATTTATAGAAAAAAAAATAAATGTGGAGCGGCGATCAGACCCCACCAACAGAGAGCTCTGTTGGTGGGGGAAAAGGGGGCTCGTGTGCTGTGTTGTGCGGTCCTGCAGCTTGGCCTTAAAGGGGAACTTCAGCCTAAACAAACATACTGCCATTAAGTTACATTAGTTATGTTAATTAGAATAGATAGTAGTAGCAGTAGGGTATTGTACCGTGTTAGCCATCAGTAAAAGCAAGAAGTTTTAAATCAGGATGATACCATTTATTGGCTAACTACAAATGAATAAGAATAAACAAGCTTTCGGCCTTGCAGCCTTCGTCAGGTTTATGTCCTGTTAGTTTGCAAGCTGGTGGTACAGACAGCTTATATACATGCAACATCAAAAGGAAAAACAGATATTTTTTTCAAGCATAAATACATCATTAAGATGCCTTAATACAAACAGACCATCTAAATGGGGTAAGATAAGGATCCTTGTTTACTTTATTGCTCACAGACCTGGTATTAGGATTGACCCAGAGGTATCGTAAATTCTTAGTTCACAAGTTCAGCTAGGGTGGCTGAGACAGTTCATATATCATCAATCACATACCAATATAGAAAGTTGTTGTCCTTATTCAGACCCTTCTGCACAGCTTTGAAACAATTTATAAATTTTGTTTCTGCTATTAATCGGTCATTTGACGTTTTGAAGCCGCCCTTCAGGACAGTGACACGAAGATCATCCATGCTGTGTCCGTTGGACCGAAAGTGTGTAGCAACTGGGAGTCCAGATTTGGTATCATTAATAGTGTGCCTGTGTCCATTCATACGTTTGCGCAGAGTTTGTCCAGTTTCTCCCACGTACATAACATTGGGGCATTTAGCACACATGATCAGATATACCAGATTGGTGGACCCACAAGAAAATTTACCTTGTATTCTGTACTCCTGTTGTGAACCTGGTATCGTTACCCTGTCAGTGGAGTAAATGTGTCTGCAGGTCCCACATATTTTTTGTCGGCAGGGTGATGTTCCGTTTTGTTGAGGCCTATTCAAAGAGCTCCTGACAATCATCTGTTTTAGATTGTGTGGTTGCCGATATGACAAGAGTGGAGGTTTAGGGAATATCGTTCTAGGATCACAGACTGAGAACGATATTCCCTAAACCTCCACTCTTGTCATATCGGCAACCACACAATCTAAAACAGATGATTGTCAGGAGCTCTTTGAATAGGCCTCAACAAAACGGAACATCACCCTGCCGACAAAAAATATGTGGGACCTGCAGACACATTTACTCCACTGACAGGGTAACGATACCAGGTTCACAACAGGAGTACAGAATACAAGGTAAATTTTCTTGTGGGTCCACCAATCTGGTATATCTGATCATGTGTGCTAAATGCCCCAATGTTATGTACGTGGGAGAAACTGGACAAACTCTGCGCAAACGTATGAATGGACACAGGCACACTATTAATGATACCAAATCTGGACTCCCAGTTGCTACACACTTTCGGTCCAACGGACACAGCATGGATGATCTTCGTGTCACTGCCCTGAAGGGCGGCTTCAAAACGTCAAATGACCGATTAATAGCAGAAACAAAATTTATAAATTGTTTCAAAGCTGTGCAGAAGGGTCTGAATAAGGACAACAACTTTCTATATTGGTATGTGATTGATGATATATGAACTGTCTCAGCCACCCTAGCTGAACTTGTGAACTAAGAATTTACGATACCTCTGGGTCAATCCTAATACCAGGTCTGTGAGCAATAAAGTAAACAAGGATCCTTATCTTACCCCATTTAGATGGTCTGTTTGTATTAAGGCATCTTAATGATGTATTTATGCTTGAAAAAAATATCTGTTTTTCCTTTTGATGTTGCATGTATATAAGCTGTCTGTACCACCAGCTTGCAAACTAACAGGACATAAACCTGACGAAGGCTGCAAGGCCGAAAGCTTGTTTATTCTTATTCATTTGTAGTTAGCCAATAAATGGTATCATCCTGATTTAAAACTTCTTAGAATAGATAGATAATATAATTTTTTACCCACCCTGTTTTAAAAGAACAGGCAAATGTTTGTGATTCATGGGGGCTGCCATCTTTGTCATGGGGGCAGCCATCTTTTTGGTTGAAAGGAGGCGACAAGGAGCAGGAGACACAGTTCCAACTGTCCTGTGTCCTGATAACCCCTCCCAGCTGCACACGCTAGGCTTCAAATGTCAAATTCAAAATGTAAAAAATAAAAAAATTTGCACCAAAACAGCAGAACGAGAGCAACAACATCAGAAATCCCATTATGCTTTGCACAGCATCAGGGGAAAAAAGCCCGGGCAGTTTTCTTCTGTGCAGATAAAAATGAGGCTTGGATAAGAGAAACAAAGTTCTGATGCTGTGAAACTGTTAAAGAAACACTAGGCCTTTTCAGTGCTGCTGAGTCGATTTTTAGTCCGGAGGTTCACTTTAAAGGTACAGTGGCCAATTAGGGAAAAAACAGGCTGGTCTTTAGGGGGGTTTAACACTGCGGTCCTCAAGTGGTTAAAGAAGATGCAGCAATCTGCCGGCCTGCAGAGACAATGCCACACCCTACATGGCATCATTTTAATAAAGAGCAGGTGAACTGGTCACATGTGGCTGCAGCTAAAGAGTGTTGCAGTAGATTAGGAACCTGCCAAAGGAATTAAAGATATTTTTCTAATTTGCCTGGATGTCGGCCTTAAAGGGAACAGAGCATCATTTCTAACTCCTAGGTCAGCTCAATATAATGGCCACCTAAAAGCCTAATGTACTCACTGGTTTGATGAGGGGTTCCTCATGGTGCTTACGATAAAGAGAAGAGATACTTTTTGTGTTGGGGTAATGATTGCCAACTTATTTGCTCTTGCATATTGATTGTATATAATGCTATATGAATCAATTGATTCTTCTAGTTTTTGTTTGGACTTTACCTGTTATCTTTCTCTTAAAGAGTAACTGTTAGGCATGAAAAACAAAATCAATTCTCTATTTCTATTTGTTGATCATATAAAAGGAATGCTAAAAAGGTAATGCATAACTTTAAAATCAATCTTACTTTTTATTGCAGAGATTAATCCTCGTGTCCCCAGCTCCTTAGTACGCAGCCAGTAATCAGCCGCAAAAGAGAAGTTGCAGTGCAGGTTAGGGCGGCGGAGTTTCTGCACAGACACAGCTAGTTCAGCCTGATTGGCTGCAGCCTGTGTCACTCTCACTCCTTTTCCTCTCATTGGCTGCCTCCCATGACTGTCCGTGTCTGACCCCTCCCCACACTCCAGCCCGACAGGCATCCAGCCGATTCATGAGGGCAGTGGCTGCCACCACCGCATCACATCCATGGGGACCCCCGTCCCTGCTACCATTTCCTTAGAGATTCCCTGCATTTACAATCAACGCTTGCTATTGGTGTGGGGAGGAGGGGGGAGTAAGGGAGGAAATGACTTCACCATTGGCTTCAGCTGGAGGGAGTAAAGATGGCCCCTGCCAGCGAACAGAATTCTCTCCATTTACCTTTTTTTATTTTATAAAGTTCACTGAAATAAACACTTGGACCGTGCAATACACGTTATGTAAGCAGAGCTAGTATTTATCTACTTATATATGCCGTTTTTTTATCTGGCATAGTATGGCTGACAGCTCCTCTTTAATAATGCTGGAACTGAGATTTTAACTGTTTAAAGCCCAGTGTCCTGTCTCCCTCCCTCTTTGCTGATGAAAGCTTTTGTTTAGGCTCTGCTACTGTACAATTAATACTAATAACAACAGTCCTTTTCTCCACGCAAATTCTACTGGCCCTGCCATCCAGTGGAAGCAGGGGAACACAGTATCTACTAACCTGTAAAATGTTAAAGGAAACCAGAGACGTGAAAAGGAAAAAGAATTTATACATACCTGGGGCTTCCTCCAGCCCCATGCACCTGGATCGCTCCCACGCCGCCATCCTCCGCTGCCCGCAGCTACGAGAACCGGGTCCAGTCACTGACGTCATTGGAACCAGCCTACGCAGGAGACGTGCACCCTCTACGTATCTCTCCAGCGGCTGCTGGTGAGATACGCAAACAGAGCACTTATGCTAGATTGGGTCCGACTGACGGAAGTGCGGGGACCCGGTTCTCGTAGCTGCAGGCAGCGGAGGACAGCGGCGTGGGAGTGATCCAGGCGGATGGGGCTGGACGAAGCCCCAGGTATGTATAAATTATTTTTCATTTTCGTCTATGGTTCACTTTAAAGAGGAATATAACCCTGCATTTCAACTTTGCTCTAAAACATTATTTACAGCATATTATATGCAACCAGCATTTTTTTTTTTTACTAGACCAGCATTGGAAGGGTTAAACACAGAGGTTTAAAGTTCGGTGGAGAGATATGCAGAAGTTCAGATAGATACATTTAACTACATAGAATGTAACAAGTGATAAATGTTACACTCTTTGGCTGTCCTCCAGCTCCTTCTCAGTCAGAGAGAGTGAGTCACATGCCACACTTAGATACATTTATGTAAACAAAATGTATCTATGTCAGCTTCGGATGCGTCTGCAGTTCTGTCCAGGAACTTTAAAGCTCTGTGTAACCCTTCCAATGCTGGTCTAGTAAAAAAAAAATGCTGGTTGCATATAATATACTGTAAATAATGTTTTAGAGCAAAGTTGAAATGCAGGGTTATATTCCGCTTTAAGTATTAATGAGCCACATTGTTAGCATGCATTTTTAATGTGCCATTGAGGTGCCCTGGCAGTGTTAAAAATATTGCTTGGTTCCCTTTAAAGTGACTCTGTAACAAAAATTACAACATTTTTTCTACGATCCTACAAGTTCCTAAACCTATTCTAATCTGTTCTGGCTCACTGCAGCACTTTGTACTATCACGGTCTCTGTAATAAATCAATGTATCTTTCCCCTGTCAGACTTGTCGGCCTGTGTCTGGAAGGCTGCCAACTCTTCTGTGCTGGTCTGTTCCTCTATGCACACTCCAGTGCGTGTTTTATTTACATAAGCCAGCAGCTTCTCTGCTATCTTATCAGTGATAGAAGAGTGCTGGATAAAAACCCTCCTCTGTTAGGCTGTGAAAGTAGCTGGCTGACACATACTGAGGAATTACAAACACAGGCACAGGCAGAGCTGTCTGCAGGAAGCCTGTAATGTTCAGTGCATGAGAGAAGAAGGGGACAGAAGGTAAACACACAAATGATCTTTTGAGATTCAAAAGGAAAGCTGTATACAGCCTGCTTGTGTATGGATGTATTTTCTATGTGTGGACATATTGTACATCAATCTACTTCCTGTTTTGGTGGCCATTTTGTTTGTTTATAAACAAACTTTTTACAACTGTTTTTGACTACTTTTAATGCGGCGGGGAGCGGCGAAATTGTGACAGAGGGTAATAGGAGATGTATCCTAACACACGGGTATGTTTACTTTTGTGCGATTTTAACAATACAGATTCTCTTTAAGACAGAGGCTTGTTAACTGCAGGATATGCAATACGTTGTTATGCTCCTTGCTTACACTGACAGTAAAGTAGCCGCTGTGTCTGCTGATCTTTGCTTGAAAAATGTGCTTTTGAATCTCCTTCCATAGATGTAAATGAACTTTCTGCAATCATTATCATCCCTTTAATGAAATGCTGCCAACATCTGCAAACAGAGTACAGAAGTGAGAACTACTGATCACTCAGTTTTGTGACAAGACTGTATTTCAGAACAGAACTGTATTATTGATCAGAACTTCATGTTAAATTCAACACACTAAAGTAGAAGTACACTAACACTTCAAAGTGTAGAATGGATACCAGACAACTCCACTCCAACAGTCTTAGAATGTTGTGCTCTCTGGTCCTCGTTTCACCCTTCGTTTTTACGATAGAATACTTCTTACAGAAAAAAAAAATTATGATTTGTATTAGGAAAAAAAGTAGCGTCTTCAGTAATGACTTTTTTCCTTACTAGCATTCTGTACGCTTCTGCCTCCCTTACCTTCATTTCGATGACAGTCTGGAGAGCCTTCGTCTTGGCAGAATCTGGAGCATTTTCAAATCGCCGATGGATCTCCTGCAAGGAGGAGGAAGGAAGAAGAAAACACGACAGGTGAGCGAGAATACCATCCCCAATGCAGGGAATTAATGTGAGAGCTCCTCTATTGCAGACAGAAAAGGCATCATTAGCTACCTGACCCATAGCAGCAGAACCAAGCATCCTCTCGCACATGAAGCGCCATCATGAGGCAGAATTCACACACACACACACACACACACACACACACACACACACACACACACACACACACACACACACACACACACACACACACACACACACACACACACACACACACACACACACACACACACACACACACACACACACAAATAGAACCAGATGCTTAGACCCCTGTATTTGCCTCACGGGGACTGGATCTTGGTCAGCCACACTCGTATTCAAAGCATATGTAGGAAATCGGCAGGCTCAGGTGAGGATAAAACCAGTATCTTTTACTAGAAAAAAGGCAAACACAGGACACGTCCACAGACATAGCTGACACGTAGCAGACTTACAAACTGCCCTTAAAGTGTACCCGAGCCGAAGCTTGGGTACAGAATTGGATATTGGATCAGTATCCTATTGAGGCTTCCGGCTGTATTTAATGTCCGCTGAGCATGGCCCCCTGAAGATTAGCGACAAGGCATTGCTGCTAATCACATTGGGGCCATGTAGTTCTTTTCGAGGTCGCACAGTAGCCATGCGAGCTTGCCGTGCAGTAAGTCGCAGGCTACTGTGCTTGTGCGGCTGTGCTCGCATATCTACTGCGCAGCTTTGAAAAGGAGCCTTACTCAGCAACAAGGAACATCTGAGTAGCGAGTAGTACTCTCTTAAAGAGACAGTGAAGTGAAAAAAAAATATGATATCATGAATTGGTTGTGTAGTAGGGATAATTACTAGAACATTGGTAGCAAAAAAAAAAATATTCTCATATTTTATTTTCAGTTATACAGCTTTTTTTTTATAACATTGCATCATTCTCTAATACTTGCAGTTTACGCACTACTCCGCATTCTAAAAGTTTTTTCAGAACAGGCAGTGAACTTTTGACCTGTCCTGAACGGTTTTCTGCAAAAGAAATACACAGCTGAGATAAACCTAATCAGAAGTGGGAGCTCAATGGCTATTTGCATAGATAACAACTGGAGTTTCTTAACTCTTCCTGTACTGGAAACAAATATTAGACTTAGGTCTCTGCTCCTAACACTTTATTTCTTAGCTGTACTACACAACCAATTCATTATATCATAATTTTTTTTCACTTTAGTGTCTCTATAAGGAGAGTATCTGATTTTGATCCCAAGCTTTGGCTTTGGCTCGGGATCGTTTAAATCATAGTTGCAAGGACACTAAGCACAGGTGGAAACTATTATAGGTGTGGAGGAGGAAAAATTGCACCCACCCCACAAGAAACCACCCCTTTAAATCAGTGGTTTCTTTTGGGGTGGGGGAGTTTTTTCTCCTCCATACGTACAGTATATAGTTTCCACCTATGCTCAGTGCCGTTGCAACTATGAGTAAAGGGACCCTGAGCAGTAGACATAAATTTAATCGGTACTTACCTGGGGCTTCCTCCTGCCCACCGTAGGCCGCGAGGTCCCCGGCATCCTCCTGGCTTCTCTCGCAGTCACGCTGCTGACTTCATTACCGTCGGCCCGACAATTCCCGAACGGTGAAGCTCCGTGACATCACGCCGACCGGCATGACAGTCCTGCGCATGAGCAGTTTTCTAACTCTGAACCGTGCGTGCGCAGGACTGTCACGCCAACCGCCGTGATGACGTGCAGCAGCCGGTGTGATGACATGGAGCGTCACCGTTCAGGAAGTGTTGGGACCTCGCGGCCCACGGTGGTCCTGAGGAAGCCCCAGGTAAGTACCGATTTCATTTATTTCTACTGCTCAGGGTACCTACTGCTCAAGGCAGATTATAAGACCGACATGTGTCAGTTGTATATGTGGATATGTCATGTGTTTGCCTATTCTCCAATAAAAGATGCCAGTTTTAGCCTAAAATGAGTCTACGGATCACCCCCATTTGCTTTGAATATATTACACGGTTAGCTTTATCTGCAATAAACAGTTCCTTACAAAAGGACTCTCCACTTTCAGATAAAGAACAGAGACTGATAATACACTTTCCAGTGTAAAATAGATGTGCACAGGGACAGCATCTCTAGCCACTCCCACCTGTGGATCCAACAGCATCCCTGGAAAGGTGGTTGGGTAATCCTCGTGCACCCCTCTACAGCATATGCAATTTGATTTGAGCATTCCGATCTAATTTTCCAATTGATCGGAAGTTTCAAACAGAATCTTTGAGGTACCACACATATTCTTAAACGATTGCCACAATTTCAGGATAAAAGAAACTGAAAAAATTAGTTGGTTACAAGAACCAAAAAAATGTACTGAATAGTTACATACAATTTTTTCTGGTTGAATACAATTTCACAATCAATCACACACCACACAATTTTTGCTAAAATTGGTCTGAATTTTCAAACATTTCCAATCTCCCCCCCAAAAAAAAAAAAAATCGACAAAAAGAAATGAAAAACTCGATTGAAAACAAAAAAAAGATAGATTTTTTTGGGGGGGGGTCGGACAATCGATTGTATTTATCAAATTGGTGTAAAATTGGATCTTTTAACCTCTTGAGGACCATGGTGGTAAACCCCCCTAGTGACCAGCCTAATTTTACATTAATTGGCCACTGCAGCTTTAAGGCCAAGCTGCCGGGCCGTATACCTCTGCACACAAGTGATCTCCCCCCCCTTTTCTCCCCACCAACAGAGCTCTCTGTTGGTGAGGTCTGATCGCCCCCCCCCCCTGTGTTTATTTTATTTTTTTTATAAATATTTGTTTGTTTGTTTTTTTAATATTTTTGGACATTTTCTTTTTTTTTTTTTTTTCCTAAATCCCCCCCCCTCCCCCCAGCCGGCCAATCACGGCGATCGGCTGTCATAGGCTTCTGCCTATGAGAGCCGATCGCTCTCTTGTCCCCCATGGGGACAGCCGTGTCACACGGCTGTCCCCAGTGCAGCGCTGCTGCTGATCGCAGCGCTGCACATGTAAATACACGGCTGTTTCGCCGTGTAACAGTCTCCCGAGCGGCAATCGCCGCTCGGAGACTGAAGGCGGAGCTCAGCTCCGCCCACCAAACTGGAGATGCGCGCGCACCGTGCTGCCCCAAGACTTTCCGCCAATTGGCGTTAGCTGGTCCTGGGGCTGCCGCCGCGGCCACGCCTACTGGCGTGACGCGGGCGGCAAGCGGTTAATTGTAAAGGTGGCCCCAAACCATACAATTTTTTTAATTCAATCCAATTTTCCGATTGATCGGAAGTTTCAATCAGAATCTTCAAGGTACAAGATTGCCGCAATATTTGGATAAAAGAATGTAAACTATGAAAAAATTTGTTGGTTAGAAAAATTGAGAGAAAAATGTACTGCATAGTTACAAACAATTTCTTCTCGTTGAATACAGTTTCATAATCCATCACACACACACACACCATACAATTCTTGATAAAATTGGTGTGACTTTTCCAACATATCCAATCTCAAAAAAATATTGAAAAAAAAAAGGGGGAAATTCAATTCGATTTTTACATTATTACATAGTTATTTGGGTTGAAAAAAGACATAAGTCAATCGAGTTCCACCAGAAAACAAAGTACAACACCAGCCTGCTCCCTCGCATATCCCTGTTGATCCAGAGGAAGGCAAAAAAAAACCTTAGGCTCAGTTCACAGTAGCTTTTGCCAACGGCATCGGCCGTACGGTTCCGTTGTCCGTTCTGCTGAACGGACAAAACAATACAGCAGGACCCAATTTTCCGAACCATTTCGCTCAGCGAAACGGAAATGGAAGGTTTTACAGCTACATAGGAACAAATGAAAAACTGACAGTATACAGCACACAAACTGACAGTTTTTACCTGATCCTGATGGTGGATCCATACAGCCGGCTCCGCTAAAAAAAACGCTGATGTGTACCGGGCCTTACAGGGCATGGTGCAATTAGCCCCAAAAGGGGAAAAAATCCTTCCCGACTCCAGATGGCAATCACATAAAATCCCTGGAACACCACCACTGGGAATTACCTAGTGGATATAGCCATGGTTGTCTTTCAATGCAAGGAAAGCATCTAAGCCCCCTTTAAATGCAGATATAGAATTTGCCTTCACTACTTCCTGCGGCAATGCGTTCCACATCTTAATCACTCTTACTGTAAAGAACCCTTTCCTAAATAAATGGCTAAAATGTTTTAACTCCATGCGCAGATCATGTCCTCTACTCCTTTGTAAAGGCCTAGGGACAAAAAGCTCATCCCCCAACTAAATAAACCAGTTTATCTAACCTTTCTTGGTAAGTGAGACCTTCCATCCCTTGTATCAATTTTGTTGCTCGTCTCTGCACCTGCTCTAAAACTGCAATATCTTTCCTGTAATGTGGTGCCCAGAACGGAATTCCATATTCCAGATGTGGCCTTTTTAGAGAGTTAAACAGAGGCAATATTATGCTAGCATCTCAAGTTTTTATTTCCCTTTTAATGCATCCCAAAATGTTATTAGCTTTAGCGGCTTGGCATCGAATATGATTTAATATTTCTCGATTTTGGGACAACCGATCATATTTATCGAATTGGTGTAAAATTGGATATTTTAATTGATTGGTGTGTGTGTTCACCTTAAGTCCAAACAACGGATTAGAAACCAGCACGGCACTATGGAAATATGCACTAAGGCTTGGAACCCACTATATTTATACTTTCTAGGGAATCACCGCTGATTCCCTAGATTTTAAGTGGCAAAATCATGCTAAAAATCACTAGCATTTTGAGAGCACTTTGCAATTGCAAGTGGGTCCTAGGTCTTATGATGCAAGAGTCACTAACAATTATTTTTTAATCCACATGTTCTGTCAGCATTAGAACATACTTTGTGAAGGTTTAGGATACTGGACTATATGCGACTAGTCACAGATAAAGCAAGCACAGCCTAAGCCTAATGAAAATGGTCCCATTTAGTGATGGGCATCACGTTTATGGGAATCATTAGACAAAGTAAGTGAATTCTAGTAGTCAGATTATGCGTGAATACAATATAGACATAGGAAGAGGCAGAGGCCCCCCCAGATCTTCAGAGACAGGGAGCAGGCAGGCATCAAATTCCGGCCTCTCCTTTCTCTGGCCTCCCAGATTACCCTGCATATTCTATTTACAGCGTCTGAGAAAAGAGCATTTATCTGACACCCGCAGTAGCCATGGTGATCGTCTCCATGGAAACAGGATATCAGCCGTCTGCTTCATGTATCCTGGGTGAACGGAGCTGTGTAGAAGGGAGCTTTTTAACCTCTACAGCACCAGGGCTGTAGCCTAGTGCCAACAGGGCCACACATCATGTGATAACCCTCTGGCTGATAGGAAGCACCAGATAAAAATAACTTTTCCAATGAATCGGTCAATGCACCCTGCTTCTTCCTAGACAGTCATGTGAATACCCAGATAGATTCCCACCCATCCCAGTTTACCTAACTGAATTATAATCTGCAATTTAGATTCCACCTATTGTACTTGCTACAGGCCAAATTCGATACTGTAGGGCAACCATTTACACAAATGCTGAGGATGCCATGATTGTTTGTTTTAAAACAATGCCTGCTGCCTGGCTGTCCTGCTGGTCTTTATGGCTTCAGTAATGTCTGAATTACATACCTGGAACAAGCATGTGGATCAGACTTAAAGAGAAACCATGACCAAGAATTAAACCAATCAGTAGCTGATCCCCCTTTTACATGAGAAATCTATTCCTTTTCACAAACGGATCATCAGAGGGCTCTGTATGGCTGATATTGTGGTGAAAGCCCTCCCCCAGGAAACTGTGAGGACCATGGTCCTGGCAGTTTCCTGTCTGTGAAACACCTTGCATTGTGGGAAATAACTGTTTACAACTCCAAAAAAAGCAAGCAGCAGCTACTTCCAGTGACATCACCTGCCAGCAGTAAAAGTGTCAATGTCAGAATGTAAATCAGAGAGAGGAAAGCTTTTACAATGGGCAAACACTGACTAAATCATTTATACATAATTATTGTAAAAATGGAGCACTTTTTTACTACATTATTTTCACTGGAGTTGCTCTTTAAGTCAGAGCCCATTCATGTTCTGGCTCAGAGGCTCTAAGTATTGTAGACAGAGAACCAGAAGGACAATCTGGCAACTGGCATTGTTTAAATGCAATGAAATGTCCCTCTATCTCATACGAGGTTGCCGTCTGTTGTCATGTGAAAGATGACAATCTCATGCGAGGGATGGGAAGCCTCAGATGACTCAGAGGGTGGGCTGCGACTGTCCAGATCCGGGGGAGGTGAGCTCTGAATGCCGCACCACTGCATTCTCTGCAGATCCTGCCTAGCAGTCATCCCGTCCTTGGCACGCGATTACCAAGCCGGACAGGTTTTTTTCACCCTGAGTTTAGGAATACTGGCAGTGAAATTAATGATACAATGTTGATTGCACAATCTTGCCAAATCTCTGTAGAGTGAATATACTTTGAACAGATACTTAAGGTAGTCCCTCATATTACACAGAGGTGGAAAGACTCTACAATCAAGACTGTACCATTAGTGGGCGTTGTAGGGGAAGGGTGCGTAGTCTGGACAGCAAATTTTCCTGGGGAAAACCCATGCAACTGCATAAAAAAAGCTATTTAGAAAGGTATTTTTTTCTACTATACTTTTGTGTGCCACCGGGGTGAATGGAAAGGAAAGCCCTTTATGAGAACTCCTGGAACAGGGTTATTACTCTCCAGTATCCACCACACACAGAATTACCAATTCTGGCTGAAGTGGTCCTTTATAGAAGCTTATTAGGCAGACTGCTCTGGCTGTATTTAATACAGTTGCAGAATGTACAATTACCTCTCTCAGCATGTTGGTCTCTTTCTCCTTCTGATCAAGCAGGCTCTCCAGATGGTGAACATGCATCTCAGCCTCAGCCAGCCTCCTGGTCCTCTCATGATCCTCATCCATGACCTTGGAGGAGATGCCTTTGCTCTGCAGCATCTCAAGCAGCTTCTTGATGGACTCGTCCCTGGCATTGAGAGTCTGTTTCTGCGTTTCGATCCTCAGCTCCATCTCCTCCAGGGTCTTGCGCAGCAGAAACAGCTCCTTGGCCTGGCGGTCATGCTCGGCATGGAGGATGCGGAAGTTCTCCTCATTTGGCTCTCCAGTGAACAATTCTTTGGCCCGGCCACCACTGTCCTGCTGGAAGAGCTGGTTGAGGTCTCGCTGGATGCGCAGCTCATCTTGCATGGCCTGAATGGTCATCTGTAGATGCTGCAACAAAAAGAGAATGAAAATGAAAGATGTGCTAATAAAAAGGATGGTGAAAGGGGTCCAGTGGGATAAAAACAATTAAAAAAAAGATTTAAAAAAGCCCCAGTTCAAATACATTATAATTGCATTTTACAGAAATGGTATGATAAAATAAAAATGTGTGTAAAATATTATTGTCACGGACAACACTGGCATCTGGCATTGACAAAATAAAATGTCCACTCCATGCACTATTGCGCATGCAAGTTAGTTGCTGAGCTAGTTTTGGTCTATGTAGATCAGGCTTTCTCAGCTAGGGTTCCCTGGAACTCTAGGGTTCCTTGAGCACGCTGCAGGGGTTCCATGGTATTTTTCCACCATCGTAGGGGCTGGGGGAGGTATGATAGCGAGCACACTATAACAGGGGGTACTGTAAAAAAGAGCACTAAATTGAGGGTCAGAATAATGATGAGCACATTAATAAAAAGCATTAGAATTTGTAATAAAGGGCACAGTAGTAGGGGGCAGCATAATAAAAATTACTTGCAGGGGTTCCTTGAGATCCAAAAAGTATTTGCAGGGTTCCTCCAGGGTAAAAAAGGTTGAGAAAGGCTGATGTAGATGATTGCTAATCAGCAAATTATTTCACTTTTGAAGTACCTAGTCAGACACACATACCAGTGGCCACTACCTACATTCAGTTTATTCTTGCCTCCTTGCAGTCTAAATAGAAGAAGAAATTCAGGCAGCAGCTGCCACAGTGTATAGAACTAGCCTTTGACAGAGAGCACTTCTGGCCACGTCACAAATATTCTTAGGACCACCTGCAGAAGCTTCACACACATAAAAAACTCCAAGCATCTGAGAAATGGGCTGTCAAGCGACTATATTCCTCAAGCTCTTTAACTGTCAAAGTAAAAAAACAAAGCTGCATATGTGCAATATTGCTGTACCCAAATGTCTGCTTACCCTCTTTCCCTAGGCCAGCCATTCCATGGCAGTGAAAATAAAAAAAAAATTGGCAAAATTTGGTGTTTGGCAGATAAGAATGCATTTTTAATGCAAAAAATGCCACCATCCCACCAATCAGATCTTCTAATGTGGACTTAGGAGTCTTAACAAGGGGGTCGGAGGGGGAAGCATATACATTTTGTTTAAGGTCATGGAAGGATGGACTCATTGCAATATAGGAATACCTGCCAAAACAATCCAATTGGCTGGCAGTCAGAAGAGAGCCATTTCTGCAACAGAGATTACACTCAGACCCACGCAACCATGTTACCATCTGGGACAGGCCGGTAAATCAAATCACAGGAACAGAAGAGGAAGAGGACAGTGTCAGCGGCGACAACCTGACCATTGGTGAAAGCCTTCAACCTAACCCTTTCGACTTTTTAGATTGCAATATATATCAAATGCCTATTTAATAACTTCACTTCTACAAAATACAATTATTTAAAAAGTGTAACAGAACTAGGGCTTCAAGTATCACCAAAACTGCCCTTCACATGAATTGCTGGGTCAAATTTAAGCATTATCAACTGGCAACATTATTCTACATAAAAATCTCACTATATTGTGTAATAAATGAATAATGTAAAATTCTCCTTAAAATTCCCCTTCATGCCCCTGGCAAAGGAAAAAAAACTCAGAAGGGGCAGAAGTATTCCAGGTGTTTGCATCACTACAAAAAACAAAAAAACTGAGTATAAAGAGTCTAAATATTTATACTACACAATTTAAAAAAAAAAAACAAGTTGCGAGATTGATGGCATAACCCCACCCCCATGTCCTGCTCTCACCCCACAACCACTGTGAAAAGAGCCGTAATCTAATGCAAGCACGCAGACAGACGTGAAATAAGATTTATAGCAAACAGAGAGGATAAAACAGGCTGCAGCAGTTCTCCTGTCTCCCCTTCTCCTACCCACTGTGAAAATAGATGTAATTTGATCCAAGCAGGCACAGGGAAGGACACAGCGCTGAGGGTGTGCTTGCAAGGTATCAGCATAAGGGCCTGTACACACTGAAAATCGCAAGCGCATGTAGTTTTAAAAACGCAACGTATGCGCTTTTGCCTGCGTTTTTGATGCGTTTGTGTTTTTCTTGTAATTGCTGATTGGCTAAAGAATCCTTTGTTTTTTGTCTAGATTACATTTCAACAGGAAGCAGGAAATTAGAGAGTCTTCTGGGATACTGACTTCTGAAAAATGCAATGGAATCGCATTGCATTGCATTTTTTCATGCGTTTTTCTAACGCTCCGCTTAAAAAAGTGCAGCAAGCATTGCGATTGCATTTTTCTAAAAACGCATCGCACCAGTGTGTACAGGTCATCAAGATTTTCATTATCTTTCAAAAGACTTTGCGATTTTAACAACGCATGCGTTTTTAAAAACACAGCGTAAGCGCAGCAGTGTGTACAGGCCCTAAGGGGAAAGAATGAGATGCTGCTACACATATAAATGTGAGTCTGTTCTATCTACTACCATGTACAAGATGTAAACTTCACTTTGGTGAGCATCCGGCTGTCATTGGCTCCCCTCCTCCTCCTCCTATGCTCGAAGCAGAGTTGCACCAGCCCTGAATCCCCAAGGCCCCCCCCCCCAGTGTTTTGACACACTGGATGTGACTTGCTATCCTGAATACCAGTGACATTTGCAGAGTGCAGACAAGGAACAGCAGCAGCTGGGTGACTAGCCTCTTGTGATATGGGAGAGTGCTTTCTCATGTCAAGGTGGCCTAGCTGGCTGTAATGGATTGCCTCATACTTCAGTCTGTTCTATGTGCCGAGACACCATAATTCAAGAACATTGGGATGCACCATTATACAGCCACAACTGAAACTATAAATTTTGGGATCCCAGCAGGTGTCTGGATGCGGAGACAATGCCAGTTTCTCCCACAGCAGCCAGGAGATGGTGTGCTGGGCGGTACAGAAGAAGGACAATGCGACGGTGACATTAAACGTTTTCGGATATGGACAGAATACATAATGAGTAGAGGGAGGTGGAGGCAGATGGTACAGGGTTCATTTGGGGTAAAAAATGCAAGAAGCTGCAGAAATGAAATCCTAAGCCCAGACAGGATAAAAAAAATAATATTTTGTTATGCGTATAAACTACTAAATAAGAATTTCATCAAGGTTCTCGCCATGTTATCTGATCCTGACCTCCAGAAATCTGACACTTGTACATAATGGCTGCTGAATTTACTATAGATGTGACAGATTTGCAAAGCATAATGGGAGCCAAGTGTTTGGATAGCAATGGGTTGGTTCCCTATAAACTGTAGTTTATCAGCTTTACTAGCAAAGTAAGCATATAGCAAGCATAGAAAAATAATCACAATTCAAGCCTGAAGTAGAGAAAGGGTCTGCATGCAATTACACGGGTTTTCCTCATGTCCAGTCTTTATTGTAGTTCACACTCATTACACATGCGTTATGCAACTGACCACTGTGAATCCAGCCTGCTGCATTCAAGGCTAAACCAAGCCATAAAAACTATGGCCTCAATCACTAAGCTTATCTCCTGCCTTTAATGACGTTTCTAGAGTTATCACCATGGTAATAGGGCATGTAGTATTCAGGAAACATTTTACCTCAGGCAAACCTAAAGTTAACTCTTCAATCCTTAAAATAACTCCAGAATTCTAAAGTTAGAGGAGGTAACTTAACTACAGAGGAGGTAAGTTAAGGAATGAAGCGATAAGATAACTCTCTCACTGTGCTGTGGCAAGTTTACTCTTGCCATTTTATCTCCAGCATGATCTTAGTGAATTGAGGCCATATACAGTGGGTTGCAAAAGTATTCGGCCCCCTTGAAGTTTTCCACATTTTGTCACATTACTGCCACAAACATGCATCAATTTTATTGGAATTCCACGGGAAAGACCAATACAAAGTGGTGTACACGTGAGAAGTGGATCGAAAATCATACATCATTCCAAACATTTTTTACAAATACATGACTGCAAAGTGCAGTGTGTGTAATTATTCGGCCCCTGAGTCAATACTTTGTAGAACCACCTTTTGCTGCAATTACAGCTGCCAGTCTTTTAGGGTATGTCTCTACCAGCTTTGCACATCTAGAGACTGAAATCCTTGCCCATTCTTCTTTGCAAAACAGCTCCAGCTCAGTCAGATTAGATGGACAGCTTTTGTGAACAGCAGTTTTCAGATCGCCAAAGATTCTCAATTGGATTTAGATCTGGACTTGGCCATTCTAACACATAGATATATTTTGTTTTAAACCATTCCATTGTTGCCCTGGCTTTATGTTTAGGGTCATTGTCCTTCTGGAAGGTGAACCTCCGCCCCAGTCTCAAGTCTTTTGCAGTCTCCAAGAGGTTTTCTTCCAAGTTTGCCCTGTATTTGGCTCCATCCATCTTCCCATCAACTCTGACCAGCTTCCCTGTCCCTGCTGAAGAGATGCACCCCCCGAGCATGATGCTGCCACCACCATATTTGACAGTGGGGATGGTGTGTTCAGAGTGATGTGCAGTGTTAGTTTTGCATTTTGGCCAAAAAGTTCCATTTTGGTCTCATCTGACCAGAGCACCTTCTTCCACATGGTTGCTGTGTCCCCCACATGGCTTGTGGCAAACTGCAAACGGGACTTCTTATGCTTTCTGTTAACAATGCCTTTCTTCTTGCCACTCTTCCATAAAGGCCAACTTTGTACAGTGCATGACTTTAGTTGTCCTATGGACAGAGTCTCCCACCTGAGCTGTAGATCTCTGCAGCTCGTCCAGAGTCACCATGGGCCTCTTGGCTGCATTTCTGATCAGCTCTCTCCTTGTTCGGCCTGTGAGTTTAGGTGGATGGCGTTGTCTTGGTAGGTTTACAGTTGTGCCATACTCCTTCCATTTCTGAATGATCACTTGAACAGTGCTCCGTGGGATGTTCAAGGCTTTGGAAATCTTTTTGTAGCCTAAGCCTGCTTTAAATTTCTCAATAACTTGATCCCTGACCTGTCTTGTATGTTCTTTGGACTTCACGGTGTTGTTGCTCCCAATATTCTCTTAGACAACCTCTGAGGCCCTCACAGAGCAGCTGTATTTGTACTGACATTAGATTACACACAGGTGCACTCTATTTACTCATTAGCACTCAGCAGGCAATGCCTATAGGCAACTAACTGCACTCAGATCAAAGGGGGCCGAATAATTATGCACACACCACTTTGCAGTTATTTATTTGTAAAAAAATGTTTGGAATCATGTATGATTTTCGTTCCACTTCTCACGTGTACACCACTTTGTATTGGTCTTTCACGTGTAATTTGAATAAAATTGATTCATGTGTGTGGCAGTAATGTGACAAAATATGGAAAACTTCAAGGGGGCCGAATACTTTTGCAAGCCACTGTATGTGTGGTGGTGCACCTTAAGTACACAGCCAGACCAGTTTCCAGAATAGGTAGCAGCGTACCAACATACAGGGTTGCATTGTTTACACCACATATACAAATTTCTGTTGCAACATTGTGACCGATATTCCCAACCTGTACTAGAATTGGAGCGTAGCAGATGTGTTGCATTATCCAAGAATATGGCATGTATGAGCATCTCCAGAAGGCTACTGAAGTGGGTACAGTGCATCAGGTACAAAACGTTCTAGATTTTGTTGACCTATAAAAATCTTGCTTACTTGGTAGGAGAGATCCACTTTAAGCTTAGCCCAATGATTCAGTGTAAAGCTTTGCCTTCCAAGAGGCCAAATCCCCCCAACAGGAATTTAATCCTAAGTACACACAATGAGATTTTTTGGCAGATTTACTGTCAGATCAATTATTTCCAACATGTATGATCTGATTTCCTATCGATTTCCACAGAAGTGAATGGAAAATCGATCAAAAATCAATCGGAAATCAGATTGGACATGTTGGAAATAAAAAATATGACAGTAAATCTGCCAGAAAATCTCATTGTGTGTACCCTTAAAGCGGAATATAACCCTGCATTTCATCTTTGCTCTAAAACATTATTTCCAGCATATTATATGCAACCAGCATATTTTTTTTTTTACTAGACCAGCATTCGAAGGGTTACTCACAGAGCTTGAAAGTTCAGTGCAGTGAAATGCAGACGCATCCAAACTTTAGATAATGTTATCTTGTGTTTACTTAAATGTATCAAGTGAAGAATGTGACATTCTCTGACTGCGTAGAAGCTGCTAGAGACAGAGAGACAGTGAAAGCATGTCTGCCTCCAAAACAGCAATGAATAAAACCAGTTATTAATAAAATGCAAAGTCAGCTCACAAAGCAAAAAACTGTACTTTTGGAAACCTATAACTTCTAAATGAATAATAATACTTATGCATAAATGCAAATATGATAACCGTATGGCATATAAAAAGTAGGTGAACATGTTTTTATTGAATATTATGTCAGGGTTTTAAATCGCTTTAATCCTTGTACACATACTAGACAATTATGCAATGAAAGGGGCTAGTCTGGGCTGCCTCAGCTGAGAATCTAGGCTGTATACAGCAGCCCTTGACCTCTCTCAATGCCATGGCTAGCGATCAGCCTTGTGGATCAACTTAGCCAAACATTGGCTGAGGGTAATGTTCTCCCAACTTCCCTTGTCCGCACTGTGTGCTTCGCTCACCCACCTCCGGCCTGCAAACAACACATGTTGCAAGCTTAGAAGCTAGCAATGTATCTGCACAGTATTGTCGTCCGAAAATGCAAGTCCCAATCCCTCCCAGGCGATAGTGCTGGTACAGGCGTTCGAGGCATAACCCCTAACTGCCAGACATTTTGTAAAAGCTACATGCCAGTGCCAGCTATGTTTGAATTGTGTTTATTATATGTCTAGTCCACATCTACATGTACCAAAGTCTACATTAGACAGTAGGATTGTCATTAAGATACAAATACATTTCAGATGACTGAGAATTATGCAAAATATTATGATGATTATGAAAATCTAAAATGTAAATTGACTAATCAAATATTGCAGTGAAAGCATTTGATTGGTCCACTTTCGAGCTGTAGATTTGAAGTAAAATTTACATAATTCTACATCTACTTATTGATGTTTAATTATTTGCATATTTCAAGTAAACTACTGTAGAAAGTTGGTACTAAGCCAAAACTTTGTACTAAATGCCTTAAAGTTTTGTTAAATGCATTTTAATGGGAACAATTAGAAAAGAGGGAAAACATACATTTCTGAGTTTTCGCCATAATAGTTTTAAAATAAAACGTGATACTGTGGACAAAACCCACACATTTTATTTGCCCATTTGTCCTGGTCATTACAACGTGTAAAATATGTCCTTAGTACAATGTTTGGCGACAATACTTTACTTGGAAATAAAAGGTGCAGGTTTTTTTAAGTTGTGTGTCAGTCTCTAATTACAAGCCCTTATCTGCAAAAAAGAACAGTAATACACCCTTATGATATACATGCATACATACGTAAGGTAACTATGAATGTATTTTTTTTTAAATGTCTCTTTTTCTTTCTTTTTTTAAACAAATGTTTTATTTTGTTAACTATGGGATAGTGGTAGTGGTATGGGTTAATTCTAATGGCGGATTTATGTATTTTTACCATATTTTCCGCTGCATAAGACGCACGTTTTCTCCACCAAAAATGGGTCTTATACGGCAAAGGCAGGGAATCCCTGACTTACGCACATCTGACAATACAAACCCACGACCTGCCGGGGATTCTCTGCCTGTGTGCCCGCTCTGTCCTGCGCCTCCGCTTCCCTCCTCCATGTCCCCGTCATCCTCCCAGTGTCCTTGCTCTGTGTAAATGTAAAGTGTTTAGCGCCAGGCTCTTACCTCTCCAGCAGCACCTGCGGGGTTAACCGACCTCTTCATTGCCGCACTTCTCCCACTAGTGTTGGCTTTTACTGATGATGTGATCAGTACAAGCCACGTTCACTAGAGGGAGCACAGAAGGGGACACACCTGGGAGGACCACAGGGGACACACCTGGGAGGACCACAGGGGACACACCTGGGAGGACCACAGGGGACACACCTGGGAGGACCACAGGGGACACACCTGGGAGGACCACAGGGGACACACCTGGGAGGACCACAGGGGACACACCTGGGAGGACCACAGGGGACACACCTGGGAGGACCACAGGGGACACACCTGGGAGGACCAAAGGGGACACACCTGGGAGGACCAAAGGGGACACATGGGGGACACAGGAGGATACCAATTGAGGGGGAACATCTGCAAGAAGCTCCTGGAACATGGACGCTCCGGGTTTAATTATTTTTCCCCCTGGTTTTTGCACTCTAAACCTAGGTGCGCCTTTTATTCTGGAATGTCTTATACAGCTAAATATACAGAATTTAATTTAGTGTATTAGGGTGTAATTTTATTATATGGAAGGTCAATGAGATGCAAATAATTCTCCATTGATGTAGGATTATAAAAATGTTGTATGAAAATATATGCAGTTTGAAAATGCAACTCCTGCCAAGGTGGAATTTGATAGTTCCACTTTCAATCTGCATACATTTGCATACAAAATGTGCATAAGCCTGCATCAACACAATTACCTGCATCTCACTGATCATCCCTACTAGTGACACGACTACTCTGCCTTTATTCTTACAGCAGAGATATTATTTTATATAAAAGATTCCTGTGTACACATCAGATATAAAGTCACTCATGTCTATCTGATTTAAAAAGACAGTGACTGCTTTATTCCAGCAGCACAACTATTTTTTTTTATTAGATTATTATTTTATTTTGGTGGACTAAGCACTGCTATTACTGTATTCACAAGTTATTTATGATAACTTATCTGAGAAATAAAACATTTTAACATATATATATATATATTTTTTTATAAACAGTTTAAATTTATTAAGAGTTGAAGTCAGTGCATTTGTTTCCGACTCCAGATCCTAAAAAATTGCTCTGACTCCAATTCTTGCTACAGCGCTGGCTAAATACACACACACTAAAATGGTCACACCACTTTTTAAAAGTAACAATCGGTGTAGATACTAGTCGTAAAGATCATGGTGGATCTTTGCAAAGCTGCTTCCCCTCTGTAAACAGCCTGTAAATATTTAACATCTTCCTCCCATGATGTCAAGCTGTAGCTTTAGAAAGGTCTGCTTTCTCCTTGTATAAACATGAGATAGGAGGAACATCTGCCCAGGAACAGCCTGTGGACATTGATCCTGTCTGCGGGCAATTTCCTGCCGGATGGCTAACATGTGAGACAGAAGCTACAGGGTCTCTTCAGAAAAGGGTGAATTTGTTATGGAATCATAGTAAAATTTACAAAACACATTCTCCACTAGTATTCACCTTCTGAAAAAGGAAAATTAGTGTGGCTGCAAAAAAAAACAACAACAAAAAAAAAAACATTATCCATCGAGTTCAACCAGAAAATATGGTACAACATTAGTTGTACTTATCCTTCAGTTGATCTAGCACATACATGTCAAACTCCGGCCCGCGGGCCAAATCTGGCCCCCAGAGCCATTCAATTTGGCCTCCCAAGTGGTTTCCCACTTTGCATTATGTTTGGCACTCTCTAGACCATCAGGGAAGCTATATTGGAGGTGAAGCCCTAGGACACCAGGGAAGCCATATGGGGGAGGCAGTGGGAAAGCATTAAATACTAGGGAACTGTGTAGGGGAAGGTGGGGGCCACTACACACCAGGGAACTGAACAGGGGAGGAAGAAGGACTACTAGACACTGGGGAACTGTATAGGGGTTGGAGGGGAGCAATTAGACACCAGGAAACTTTAAAGGGGGGGGGGGGCACTAGACATTGAGGTTGGCTAGGTCCCAGTGTACAATTTCGCCCCACATTGTATTTGAGTTTGACACCCCTGATCTAGAGGAAGGCAAAAAACACTTATAAATCTTAGACCAATAAGTGAAAAAAAATCGTCCCCGACTCCAGATGGCAAGAAGATAAAATTCCTGAATCAACATTACTAGGAATTATGCAGCAATTTATAGCCATGTAACTAATCCCCATAGCAGTGCATGGCACGGCTATAGCAATTTGAATGCAAAATCACATTAGCACGGTCGCCGTGTCCGCTTCGGGAATTGATTCAGCACCCCTGTGGAAACAGGGCCTTAATAAATGGCATAAACGTTTTTCCCTCCATACGCAGATTATGTCCTTTGTACAAGCCTACAGACAAAAAGCTTATATGCCAAACTTTAATACTGCCCTCTGATGTACTTCTGCATGTTCATTTGATCTCCTCTCAGGCGTATTTTCTTCAGACTAAACCATCCGGCTCCAACTAGTTTAGGATTCCACCAACTTCAACTCAAGACTCCTTTAATTTGCATATAATCTTGGTGATTAAAAGCCAGTAACATAAAAGGCATTTCCTTTTTGCCAAAGCTTAGGAATTTTTAAGCTATATAAAGATGGAATCTTCTTTTGGAAGCTAAAAGCTCCTGTTTTGGAAGCGGACACTCTACCATGTCAGCCATCCTGGACTGTCATTACCACCCTAAATGCCCCATTGTAAATGCATGTTGTCTGTACAATACAATTAAATAGAGCCCCATTTCAGCCAGGTTCCAGCGTGTAGCCCAGCCACCTTGCAGAAAAAGGCATCTACCTTTTCTATATCTGATAGCGAAAAGGCCAGGGCCATTTTCAGCAAGGTAGCAGATCTATGCATTAGAACCCAGCTGATACAGGGTTCCAGTGAATCTTCTTAAACAGACAATGGGCCTGATTCACAAAGCGGTGATAACTCAGTTATCACGCCTAAAAGACTTTAGGTGTGATAAGCTTTCCACCGCTGAGTTAGCACCGATTTGTGCTCTTTATCGCGCGCAAAGTCCCGCGCGCAAAGTTTTACGCGCGCAATCGCGTAATTCCACGTGCAGCGCCCATAGGGTTTAATGGGCGCATCGCACGCACTGCACCGTGCGCCGCGCGATTGCACGTGCAAAACTTTGAGCGCGGGAATTTCACGCGGGTTTCATTTTTCACAGGCGTGCAAACACTTTGCACCGCTTTGTGAATCAGGCCCAATGTGTTGGAACATTCTAACTTAAGCATTAGCGTACCTATGTTGTTTGTTTTTTTATGTACATCCCAGGTGCATTTAACTAAACTTACAATATAGCTGTAGAGTAGCAGTTCAACAGAAGTCAAAACTAGCGCTTGGTAAAAGTACAAGTAAAGGGTGCAGACAGGAACAAAGAACACTGATCAGGTTCTAGGCAATCTAACTGTGAGTACATCTATGTGATGTTCAAGTATTATGCAGGAGAATGAGAGGATTCTTCCTCTATTACACATTCTTCATGCACGATCTGAAACAGGTTTACAGGCGATAAACAACACCTCTGCATTCAATGTGCACAACATTCTCAGTGGATTCACAACAGTTCTGCAGGGTGTGCATATGTAGAGTATAATACTACTACTACTGGGTAATTAAAGAGGATCTGTAACAAAACAAAAAAAAGAGCACCGGTGATACTTACATCGGGAGGTGTTAGCCTCTGGATCCTAATGAGACTGCCTTCGTCCAAGCGTTATCAGCCACCGAAAATGGTCTCCAGGATCATAACAATCCTGTGAGTGCCTTGCGCAAGCACCATAGCGGCTTTTCTTTTAGGCTCAGGCGGAAATAGAGACACCACGCGCCTTTGCAATAGAGCGGATCCAATGGGCCTTGGCTATTAGAGTCTGAGACCGTACAAAAGCCGCTGCTGTGTCTGCATGACACTCTCACAGGATTGTTATTATCCTGGAGCCCGGCACGATCTTTGACGGCTGACAGCATTGGAAGAGGCAGAGGAGGACGGGGGAAGACTCATTAGGATCTAGAGGCTTCCCCCTCCCAAGATAAGTAGCCCCTCAGGGGCTCTTTTTTTGATACAGATCCTCTTTAATTTGTAGTCCCCAACCCCAAATTTAACATATCAAAGTAATTGATAGTGTGTAATGGATGGTGTAGTGGTTAAGGGCTATGCCTCTGACACAGGAGACGAGGGTTTGAATCTCGGCTCTGCCTGTTCAGTAAGTCCGCCAGGAGAAAAGCGCGATATAAATGTTATTTGTCTTGTCTTGCATCAACGCATAATTATTTGCATCTTATTGACCATCCCTACTTGTGACACAACTACACATCAGGCTCTATTCTTACAGCAGAGATGTTTTTTTATAGATTATTTTATAATTTTCAACAGAACGAAAAAACTAGACAACACAATGTCGTACCAAGATTTAAAGAGACTCTAACAAAAATGTCATCCTTTTTTCTACTATCCTAGAAGTTCCTAAACCTATTCTAATGTGCTCTGGCTTACTGCAGCACTTTCTACTATCACCGTCTCTGTAATAAATCAACTTATCTCTCTCTTGTCAGACTTGTCAGGCCTGTGTCTGGAAGGCTGCCAAGTTTTTCAGTGTTGTGGTTCTGCTATGAACTCCCCCATCCAGGCCCCTCTCTGCACACTGCCTGTGTGATATTTAGATTAGTGCAGCTTCTCTCTGTTCTATTATCTTTTACAAGCTGGATAAATCCTCCTCTGAGCTGGCTTGGCTTTCACATACTGAGGAATTACATACAGGCAGAGCTGTCTGCACTCTGCGGGAAGAAATAGCCTGACACTTCAGTGGAAGATAACTGCAGGGGGAAATAAAACACACAAATGATCTCTTGAGATTCAAAAGGATGGCTGTATATAGCCTGCTTGTGTATGGATGTATTTTCTATGTGTGGACATACTGTACATCAATCTACTTCCTGTTTTGGTGGCCATTTTGTTTGTTTATAAACAAACTTTTTAAAACTGTTTTTAACCACTTTTAATGCGGCGAGGAGCGGCGAAATTGTGACAGAGGGTAATAGGAGATGTCCCCTAACGCACTGGTATGTTTACTTTTGTGCGATTTTAACAATACAGATTCTCTTTAACGTCGCAATAACTGGGACAAATGGCCAAATAAAATGTGTGAATTTTAATTAAAAAAAATGTGTGGATTTCAGCCATTATTTTAAAACTATAATGGCTGAAATCTGAGAAATAATGAGTTTTTTCCATTTTTTTTCTTCTTATTCCCATTATAATGCATTTACAATAAAATAATTCTTAGCAAAATGTACCACTCAAAGAAAGCCTAATTGGAGGCGGAAAAAACAAGGTATAGATCATTTTGTTGTGATAAGTAGTGAAAGTTATTGAGAAATAAAAAGGGAGGAGCGCTTAAATGTGAAAATTCCTCTTGTCCGTAAGGTTAAAAATACCCCCGGGCTGAAATGGTTAATCTAATTTTATTCCTATTGGGGCCCCTCTATTCCCAAAATTTAACTGCCTGATTGCTCCATCCACTATTCTTATTCCCAGTCTGTATTAAGCCATGTGCCCATCAGTCAAATATGAAAAATTAAGTAAGTTCCGTTATTATGTCAAGTCCCGTATTCCCCTTTAACAACATTCGAGAATTTGAGAAGAGCTCAAAAATTGAATACACCTGTACAAAACAAAAAAACAAAACCAAAAAAAAAAAAATTAAAAAAAAACCTGTGCTTGTGCTGCGATTTAAATTTTTTTTTTTTTTGTAAAAACACACAATCTTGCGCCAGTTGGACTGCCAGCTGTTTAGTGGATATTGTAGTTTCCCGATTTCTACCAATAAAAATGATTATAAAAATCCACAGCGCTTATTGCATAAGTGTATTAACCTTTAGGCCAGTTAATACGCAGACAGGGTTTTATGCATAGCACCGCCCCCACTCAGTGAAGTACTTTCTGCCCGGCAGGGAGTGGAATTCCCATTGGTCCGAGAATGCGCCCCACACTGTGGTGTTTACACTTACTGCGTTGCCGATAGACTTCCATTCTCAAAAGCACTGTGCGGAAAATGGAAGCGAAACTGATGAATTAAAAAAAAAAAAGTTTAACTTACCAGGGAGTTTTTACCAGCCCCTTGCAGACATCCTGTGCCCAGGCCGTCAATTAGCGATCCCCCAGCCGTGTGTGAGCCTCACACCCCCCCCCCCCCTCCTCCCCCCACCCTCACTGCTCCTGTATGCAGGTAAAGATTTCTGCAAGGTTCACATAATCTGTGTCTTAGTCGTAACACTGTACATATGTGGGTTCCTTCTGGACACGCCGGTTTCTTCCCACATCCCAAAAACCTACAGAAAAATTAATTTGCTTCCCCATAAAAAAAATTGGCCATAGACTATTATGAAAACATGACTTTGGTAGGGATAAGATTGTGAGCTCCAAGGGACAGTTCGTGACAAGACTAATGCTTGGTAAAAATTGCTGTAATGGTTGGGTGTTATAACTCAGACATCTGATTATTAGGTGATCTGCAGTATCACCAATAATACAGACACTATGCCAGATTATTAGGTGATCTGTAGAATCACCAATAATGCTAGTATAGCTAACACAGACTGTGTGAGTAGTGCTTGATGCAATCGTAACTTTAAAAGTTTTGCGAGACCTTACCAGAGGAGCTGGTAAGGTACTATCAGTTCACTGACTGTGTAGATTAGATCAAACCTTCCCAGAGGAGCTGGAGAAGGTACTAACAGAGAGAGTACCAGCTGGTCTTTACCAGGGGAGCTGGTAAGCAAATCAGACAGATAACACCACTGACCTTTTCCAGAGGAGCTGGAAAGGTATAACAGGTGACTCGGATAGTTTTGGCTAAAGCTTCCCAGAGGAGCTGGAGAGGTACTATCGGTCACTAGGCAACACCTCACCAGTGAAGCTGGTGGGTACAGAACACCTCACCAGCGGCAAGGGCCCACTGGTGAGTAGAGAGGTCAGACAGGCAAGGTTCGGCAACAGAGAGGTAAGTATCGGTACAAAATCGTGAGGCAGAAGAATAATCAGTAATCAGGCAGAAGTTCAGCAACTAGTCAGATAGGCAGAAGTACAGAAACGCAAAGCAATAGCAAAGTCAGAGGTTAAGCCAGAATCATACACAGGTAATCAATAATAACAATTCCTAGTCTGGTGTAAAGTCCTTGGTTTCAACATCTGGATACTAGTCTAAGGTCTGAGCGCTAACACAAAGTATTCACGACAGCAGACAGGGAATAGCCCGAAGGCTTAAGAAGCAGAGGGAGACTCTCAGCCACTCCCACCTCGGAAATCCGCCAATCCGAGCAGCGAGAGTCACCCCTGACGTCAGCCGACCGGCAGGTCAGCTGACGCGCCTTCTCCGAGCATAAAGGTCCTGGCTCCGCGCGCGCCCGAGACAGCGACCCTATGGAAAACCGACAGTCCCGTCCTTGGCGTCCTAGACGCCGGAGGGACGGGCAGGGGCACGGAGGCAGCTGTGGTGGCGGTGCTGTTCGCCGCAGCTGCCGCTACAATTGTTACAGTTGCCTTCTTAAAACAGAAGGAAACTTGTAATAATTCAGCTATAAGTGAACATTTGTGGTTACCCACAGTGCACCACTACTGAATATGCAAATTATCTCTTTTCGCCCCTGTAAACCATGCAGGCATACAAAACCGCTGGTGTATAGCAAGCCTATAGCTTTAAATATTACACAGCCACATCAACCCCACATGTAGACAGCCTGTTTCTCGCTCTCGTCAGTACATGGCAGGAGTTGGCTGTATGGGATAGGGCTTGGACCAGTACAACAGAGTAAACAAGCAGCTCGGGGTGACCCAAACCACTAGGAATGTATAGGGGGATAAGAGACGGGTGTATGATCAGCTGATAGCTGTGATACAGAAAACCATCAGATGATTTCAGCGAACTGCATTTGTCCCCAGGCAGCAGATGACAAAAAAGCTAATATGTAAATTATTGGAAATATCCTGTCCCAAAGCTACAAACGACTATATGGCCGTGAGCCATGGATAATTGTGAGAGAAGAGAGGGCCGCAAGCTCCGGTAACAAGAGCCAGTGATGAGATCTATCACAGCTGCGACTTTGTGTGTTGGTGTAAAGCATCATTAGCAGGTCATTGTACATTGGGAGTAATTGAAAATCATCAGAGAAGGAAGGGAGGAAAGTAACAGGCAAACACCCCCAACTCCTCTGCAGGAATTCTGGAATTGCTGGAATGTCCACACCAACCACCAGCTGGAAAATTCCTCTGATACTAAACACACCTCCCACCTGACTGCTGCAGAAAAGTCTCAGCAGGGAAAAGGTTAACTCAGAACTGAACAAATTCCAACAGGGCTGGCCTTCTTCATTGTCCACCAGTGCAAACTCTTGTTCTATTTATAAGTCAACTCCACCCATATATGAGATTTCAGTTTGATACACTTGCTGGCAAGATTATGCTTTTACGCTTAACTATGTGAATCTTGCACTCCGTAATTTTTCGTTTCGCCCAATTACCACAGCATAGTGGAGAATTCCAGTCCTGGAATTCTCCACAGTGCAGAACAAACAAATAATTAGAAATTACAGCTCCAGTACAATGGAGGCTTCATAATGGACTTCTGAGATTGGCAGAGATGCAAGCTACGGGGAAACCTCATCACTGTGGCAAGGGATGGGAAAGTACTGCAGGGAAATATCACTGTGGCAGGAAAATATCACTGTGGCAGGAAAATATCATCACTGTGGCAGGGAATGGGAAAGTACTGTAGGGAAATATCATCACTGTGGCAGGGAATGGGAAAGCACTGCAGGGAAATCTCATCACTGTGGCAGGGAATGGGAAAGTACTGTAGGGAAATCTCATCACTGTGGCAGGGAAAGAGGAAGTACTGCAGGGAAATCTAATCAATGAGAAAGTGCCAAAGGGAAATTGCATTACGGTGGTAGTGAATGAGAAAGTATTGTAGGGCATTGTGGCAGGGAGGACACCCAAAGTACTGCAGGGAAATCTCACCATTTTGGGAGAAAAACAAATACACCATTTTGACGGGGAAAGGGAAATCTCACCACCAGTCTTATGCTGAGAATACACAATGAGATTATACAGCAGATTTACTGTCCGATCGATTTCCCAATCGTTTTTGTGATCGATTTCGCTCGAATCGATTTTTATTCACTTTCATGAGAAATCTATCAGAAATACTATCGAAAATAAGATCGGACCTGTCGGATTTATCTATCGAACCATCTATCTGCCAAAAAAAAAATCTTATGGTGTATTCCCAGCATTAGGCATCCTTCATACAGCCCGCGGCCCTGTGCACGAGCCTTGGCATAGGCAGTGGAAGGGCATTAAGACATATCTAAAAGCAATTGCAGCCGCACTCAGATGTAAGGTTAGGCAGTTATTTTCTGCCAAGCAACCGTACCATGTTACAATAAAAAACAGAAAAAAATAAGACAGACGTAGTTGTATAAACACCTAAAAGTGTATCCCAATGATTTGAAGTCCCAATTTCAGTTGGAGCTCCCTTTAAGAACACTGCACACCATTTGCAGCCTGCAAGCTGTTGTAATTAAATAACTTGAGGCAGCCGATTATATAAGGAACACATTAATTAGCAACTTCTCAGAAAATGGTTCGCGTTTGATTGCACTGCAGCGGCAATGCTTTTAAAGAGATCCCCAGGCTGGATTAGATGACAGAAGCAAATTAAGCAGTAAAGGGATTCTTTGGGAGCTGTTTGGGATTGTCACTAAACCCTCTACACACTATGGGAGGCAGCGCTGGAGCTGGAAGGAAGGGAGGCCTGAATTGGGGGACTTAATGTGGAGTCTTATGATTATTGATTGTGCAGCGTCACTGTGCACAGTGCCTCGCTTCCCTAAACGGCAGAATCCCAAGCAAGAAACACGTGGCCTTGTCAAATAAGCGACACGTCAAACCAGACACCCCAGGCGATGAACGAGCTCCAGCAGGACTCTTTACACCCAGATTGCACACATGCCTGATAAGTGCTGCTGCCTCAGTGCACAGATGTTCGCAGCCACGGCCCAGAGTAGAAGATCCTAGTGAACAACAATCTCCAGCATGACCTACCAACCAGCCAGGAAGAGGCACAGTATTGGAATGGCCACCATCCTTATCCTCCTTTCACACTATTCAGGATTTGTTAATTGCACTGCAATGTTGCAGAAAAGTCGTATCTTGACAGTGGGCGTGCACACATAATGTGAGACATACAGTACCAAGCAGGTATACCTTACTTTTAATCTAAATATGCACATCACCCTGCTAAGGCACAGAATGTAGCGTGTTACTGCTTCAGAGCCCACCGCACCTCAATCAACGTGATAGCCCCATAGGATTGTCAATCCATTTGCTTTTATCCATTGCAACGCAACGTACATAGCGTGAGAGCTTCCTTAAACCTTCATCTGAGTTTATTGTTACACTAGTAGACCCAAGCCCGTTTAAAAACGGGCTCTAGGTCTTTTTTTTTTGCTGCCGCCAGTCACTGCGCATGCACCCTTCGCGCGTGACCGCCGCACGCCTGCAACTGCCCACTCACCTGGCTCCCTGGTCCCTCCAGCTGTCCATTAACAAAATAACAGGGACACAGGGATGCTGGATGCAGCGACACAGGCTAATTATTATATAGGATAGTTACATAGTTATTTGGGTTAAAAAAAAAACATACATCCACAGAATTCAACCAGAAAAAGTATAACACCAGCCTGCTTCCTTACATAACCCTGTTGATCCAGAGGAAGGCGAAAAAAACCCTTATAAGGCATAGTCCAATTAGCCCCAAAAGGGAAAAAATTCATTCCTGACTCCAGATGGCAATCAGATAAAATCACTTGATCAACACCACCGGGCATTACCTAGTAATTATTGCCATGGATGTCTTTCAATGCAAGGAAAGCATCTAAGCTCCCTTTAAATTCATGATATAGAATTTGCCATAACTACTTCCTGTGGCAATGCATTCAACATCTTAATCACTGTTACTGTAAAGAACCCTTTCCTAAATAAATGGCTGAAACGTTTTACTTCCATGCACAAATCATGTCCTCTAGTCCTTTGTGGAGGCCTAGGGACGAAAAGCTCATCCACCAAGCTTTTATATTGCCCTCTGATGTATTTATGCATGTTGATTAGATCCCCTCTAAGGCGTCTTTTCTCTAAACTTAATAAAACCAGTTTATCTAACCTTTCTTGGTAAGTGAGATCTTCCATCCCTCGTATCAATTTTGTTGCTCGTCTCTGCACCTGCTCTAAAACTGCAATATCCTTCCTGTAATGTGGTGCCCAGAACTGAATTCCATATTCCAGATGTGGCCTTACTAGAGAGTTAAACAGGGGCAATATTATGTTAGCATCTTGAGTTTTTATTTCCTTTTTAATGCATCCCAAAATTTTATTAGCTTTAGCTGCATCGGCTTGGCATTGAATATGCTTACCGGTATTTAACTTGTTGTCGATGACTACTCCTAAGTCCTTCTCCAAGTTTGATGTCCCATCTGTATCCAGTTTATTTTGTATGGTGTTAGACCATTGGTGTGACCAAAATGCATGACTTTACATTTTTCAACATTGAATTTCATCTGCCATTTATGTGTCCATATAGCCATCCTATCCAGATCCTGTTGCAATATGTCACTATGTTCCTGAGAGTTGAGGATTCTGCACAATTTTGTATCATCTGCAAAAATAGCAACATTGCTTTCTACTGCATCTACTGGATCATTAATAAATACATTGAAGAGCACTGGACCCAGTACTGACTCCTGTGGGACCCCACTGCTAACAGCCTTCCATGTTGAATAAGATCCATTGACCACAACTCTGTTTTTTGTCCATTAGCCAGTTCCCCATCGATGCACACAGACTCTTCCCCAGTCCTTGCATCCTCAACTTTTGCACCAGACTTTTGTGGGGAACAGTGTCGAAGGCCTTTGCAAAGTCCGAGTTTATCACATCTAGAGCATTCCCAATATCCACATTAGCGTTCACTACCTCATAAAAGCTAAGCATGTTAGTCAAACAGGACCTGTCTTTAGTAAGCCCATGCTGAGAAAAAGGGGTTTATCAAGAACGGATGCAAGAAAATGCAAGTCTTTCACTATGGTCTCATTCCGACTGCATGCATTTTAATTTTCATGTGTAACACATAACCTGACTTCTCCTCTCCGCTGGGATCCTGTTTTTACTGGGAACGCAATGGAACACCCCAGTGTAAACCTTGCCTAAAATAGGGTAGCTCAGTCAGTTCAAGGGAGAAAGAGTGCAGACTGCAGCTTCTTGGGGGCCCGATTATTTGATTAACTAGAACTCAGTTGGCATACAAAAAGCTGAAGTACAGCCCTGAGATGGAATATGAATGAGGGGTTCAGACACCCCCTGAACACCTGAACAGAAAGGTGCCTAGGTGATCTTTGGGTAGGGTATATCTGAACGGCACTTAAACTTAATCTGAACTGTGTTTGCTGGCAATGGAAAACACCTTTGCATTCGAGATGCACAACAGATCTGCAGGGAATGTATATGTATAATCTTGATTAAATAAACACTAAGCCCACATTTAATATTATATCAATTTATTCTTGAGATCAAAGCGAGTTTAACATTCATGTGGGATTGGTCCAAGAGCTAATAGTAACACATACTTACACTCAACTTCCTTGTTTAAATGTAATAACAGAAATAACACTTTATGCTTTGTTACGTAATGTGCTATTATTTAGATTATAATTTATGTATGAATATCAGGTTGCGTAATAGCTCAGCTAAAGGTCACAATACTGAAACAGCAACATACTGAGCTTTATTCTCACAACAGAGAAGTACTTTATTAGGACAGTTATTTGTAAAATAGGACCTTTTAAAATATAGTATTTTATACATAAGAATTTATCATTTATACTTAATACAATTTAAAGAACCACTGTCACCAAAAATTGTAAAATGTAAAATGCATGTAATCACATACACATAAGAAGTATGTTTCTTCCAGAGTAAAATGAGCCTTAGATTACTTTTGTCCTATGCTTCTTTCCCTTACAATAAGTAGCAGACAGAACTGACAGGTTTTGGACCAGTGCATCTCTTCATGTGGGATTCTCAGCATGGCCTTTATTCTTTATAAAGAAACTCCCTGAAATAGATTTAAACAGAGATGTTGGCCTGCCTCCATGTTCACTGCACAATGATTTGGCAGTTGGAGTGAGCAAATGCCATACATGAAATGCTTTTGACAAAGAAAACCCTGAGAATCCCCCATGAGGAGATGTCCAAAGAGTCCAAAATGTGTCAGTTCTGTCAGATATCTACTACTTACCTTAAGTGACAGCAACGTAGTAGAAAATAAATTTATAGCACATTTAACTCTGGAAGAAATGCAATTCTTGTTTGTAAATGTACACGTGTATTTTAAATTTTACAATTTTTGCGCCCTTTAGTGGTCCTTTAAATAAAAGCAATAGTAGCAAGGGAAAGTTAGCACTTAAGATCCGTCTCAATGAAAAATCATGGTCAATGCGTTCGGAGAATATACTACCTTTCCTGAACAAATCTAAGCAGTGGATCTCTATATACACAAGTACTAAACTCTTTATAAAATAATCTCTCGCATTTATAATGATAAAAACAATATGTTTGCTCTATTTACTAATCATACATAAGCTCAAAAGAAACAAACTAAGTCACTCTGTCTCATAAATACTTGAAACCCAATAATACAGGGAATAAAAGTTTCTGCTCTTGTTATTGTTTTTGTTTGTTTTTACTAATTTCGTTAAAATTGTGTAATACTTGAACTATTTTATGGAAATGAAAAATGGTAGTACTACTACATCTAACTATAAAAAAAAATCTCAAATTGTTTATATATAGGATACGACTTTGGAGCCTTAGTAGGGTGTCTCCTAGGCCCCAGACTCCAGAGGACCTGCTCCTAGTTAACATAACAATAACAATAATATTTATATAGCGCTTTTCTCCCTGGGGACTCAAAGCGCTGTGACCCTGCATTATGCAGTCTCAAAGGCTAGGGAAAAGAGGTGAGTTTTTAGCCTTTTTTTAAAGCTGTCCAGAGAAGGAGCCTCTCGTACTGATTGTGGAAGTGAGTTCCATAGAGTTCCATCAAACTATATGCATCTTTTATTTAATACGCTACCATGATTAATGTATACATGTGAAAGTTCAAGTTCTTATCAAAGTCTGTCAAACATATGTATATGCACTCTTGGTCCAATATTTTGGAAACATAATCTAAATGTGTATGATCATTTCATGCATAAAACGACCATTGTTAATTTTCTTTCTTGAAAAAAACTAATAAAAATTATTTGAATATAAGATCCGTCTCAACAATACAGAGAGCCACTTGAGGATTGGGAGAGCAGGGGTCAGTCTCATGTGTTCGTGGTGGCTGTATTACCCTATTACTGGAATATGGCAGGCGTGCTGCACCTTGAAAGTAAGGCAAACTGTCAAATGATTGAGGAGAAATGAACAGGCGCACCGACCTGGTAATTGTAGCACTTTATTCTATTTAGCATACCACGATGAAGATATCACATTGACGTAGGCTTGAGACGCCTGGGCAGATGGATTACTTCAGCAACAGCTGCTTTGCACTTACTTGCACTTGTTCAAAGCCAACCATTGGTGCTCCCTTTCCTTTCTCCTCTTTAATCAATTTGCATTAGTTCTGTTAATTTTTGCCAACTCTACCTCTGATTTCAGGTACCCAATAATTGCTTTTGATTCCTTAGCTCTGCTTAAAATACAATCATCACTTTGGCCTCAATTCACGAAGCTTATCTCCTTTCTTTAATAACGTTTCTAGAGTTATCACCATGGTGATAAGGCATGTAGTATTCAGGAAACATTTTACCTCATGCCTTATCACCATGGTGATAACTCTAGAAACGTTATTAAAGACAGGAGATAAGCTTAGTGAATTGAGGCCAAAGGCCATTTCTAAGGTCTTTGCACAAAGCATGTTACAGGGCCAGAGTTAGGACACCTATAAATACTGGGGTACCTCTGTGTGGTGGAGGTGTCTACACAAGAAAATATATTCTTTTGTACTGAGCCCCCGTCTTTTAACTTAGCTGTAGGGATGGCAAACATTAGCATGTGAGTGTGCAAAGGGTTAACTATCTTTGCCCTATTGTAGGCCACACCCCTTCAGCATCTCCCTTATAACTTATTTAAATGTCCTAACGTGAGGCGATGTGCCTGGATCTATGTGTTTTGTAAAATTTAATATCAGATGCATTTAAATAATGGGAGGCTGCACTAAGGCTTTAAACTCTACTCAAGGTGGAGTAAATTTAAAAAAAAAAAAAAAAACCAGATACTAACCTAAGAAGAGGATCCTCCAGAGGCTTCCCACGTCCTCCTGGAGACACAGTTTTCATTAACGGACCCCCGGCACATATTTAACAAAATCTTGTCAGAAATGTTATTGCGGCTGGGCTGCCCGCCATGTATAGGCAAAGCCGTACGGGCACATGCATGACTATGGACACGCCTCCGCAGTTAGTTGAAGCAGTTTGTACATCAGCAACTCCATTCTACTGTACAGACACTGCCGTATTTGCTCAGGCACACTGCGGTCTTGCTCTTGCATGAAGAGGAGCGCGGACGCAATTTAAAAGAGAGTCCTGGGGAGCGGACACAATTTAAAAGAGAGTCCTGGGGAGCAGCGGTGGTCTTCAGGAGGACATGGGAAGCCTCTGCAGGATCCAGAGGCTCCCCTCTTCTTGGGTATCTGCTTTTTTTTTATTTTATTCAGCCTTGGATTTGCTTTAATTTACTCTATAAAGTGCTGAGGAAAATGTGTCATTGTGCATTAATACACAGTACTGTACTAAATTAATTTTTACATGGACTGGCAAGCCTGAAAAAACATAAAGCAATCCTATTATTGTAAAAGAAAATAAGAGAATGATTCAAACTGACAATAGTATGGACTAAGGACTGTAACATGTGGATCATGTCAGGATGCATCCAATCCCTTCACCAGATAGCTGTGACAGGCTCATGTCCAGTGACAGAATTGAGACAGAGGTGGAAGTATTGCCCAGACTCTCTGCCGTGGAAGTCTCTAACAACGGATGGTTTAGTCAGCATCAGCATCTTCCAGCACACAGATGAAAAGCTTGCAGGGCAAGCCCAGTGCCTGGGAGTTCAGCATGGAGCCGCAGGCAAACACGTGCCATCATTGCTCACTGATGACTCACTCAGCCAGTGTCAAACCCTTTTCAAATGTGGAAACAGTGCACTGAAGTCAGTGGCGGCTGAGGACGCCTTGTAAAAGACGCCCAAAGGAGCAATCTAAAATTAGGCCTCATTGCTGACGTCCCAGAGGCTCCCCATTACAATCCTTAATATCACTAAATCAAAAGTTCACATAAATCAATAGGGCACATGTCAGATTCAACAAATCACATTATTCACTTATTCACTCTGAGACACAAGATTCTTCATTCCAGTCATGCATGAAAACATGTTGCTTCTCAGCTTGCATGCATCCTGTGTGCAGAGGCACAGACCTGAGAATCACAAGGCAGCTTGGTAACAGCAGAAGCACAGAGAATGTTTTGCATTGTTATAAAATGTTGGCTGAAGAAAGTTCAACCATTTCAATCACAACAGATTCCTTCAGAGGGAAATGAAAAGATCAGCAAGTGTAGTGGAGGAACAGAGACGATGCCTATGAAGCAATGCTTGCAAGTGTAAACGGTAGCTATGGCTGTTTACATGTGCATTTATAATTATACTAGGGCTAGACAAATCGGTGGTAGTGGTGTGGAACTGGCTCCTGTAAACAAAAGCAATAAGACATTGAAATATATTGAAATGATTGACTGGTAAGTGCTGCAAACATCGCCTTTGCTATTGGATATAAACGACAGCTTGCATATCTGCTGAAAAAGCAGGTCAGAAAACAGCTCTATTACCTCACCTCTAACCCCGCTTTTGTTTACATACATCCTCTAAGCAGAGGGATGCGTCTGAAATGTATTAATCTCCCCTCATCTACCCTGGAACACAAACAGGCAGCGTAAAGAGCATCCCTCAAGGCTGTGGAAGTAATACAGACAGCTAATTCAAAGAACTGTAAGAAACAGGCCCTCAGAACCTAAGGCCAGTACATTTGGGTCTGTAACAGACATTTTTGGGAGATTGGACTACTTAACTTCTATGTGTGGTGGCCCTGGTGAGTGTGGGGGGAGATGTACCGGTACATAAAACCTTGGCAATTATAAACTATAAGAAATAAAACAGAATTGAGGTATGACTGCAGCCAAAACATTACATTTTCTTTTGGGAGAAGACAGGGTGGAGCACCAAACTATTTCATACTTAGATTGCCGGTCCTAGATCACTTCTTGCTCTACTTGAACCTGGCACCAGGAAAAATATTCTCAATGGAGATATACTGTAAGTAGCAAGGAAAAATGCACAAATTTTGTCATTCTTTGCCATATTGGGAAAATATCTATAAATGGAACCTATAACAGATTATTCAGATTGAATTAAAATATTATTTTTAATTAATCCATAGCATTAATAGATCCAAACTATTCACAACAATGCAATTAGTTGTGATCATATGTATGTATGATTGGCCAGTGATGTAAGGAAACAAGTAATGCCCCAAGAGGCAAGAGAGGATTGTGCTCCACAGCACTTGATTAGAATCTATGTATATATAGCACCAATGTCACCAATATAGCCGATCCGCAGACTTTGCTAGAGTACACACACTCTCCAATCACGATCCAGTCCACAGAAAAAGTTGCGATCACAATCCTGACCTCTCAGCGTGGTATAGGATTTCCCTGTAAAAACATGCGAATATAGTGCAATATTGCTTATCATGAACCACCCAGTGATTCACTTCATACAGTTGTGTAAGAGATAGCCTCCACCCAGATACAGAGGAAACACGGGGGGATACTATTCACCCCCTTAGTGAGTCTTACTCACCAGATTGCTTCTTGTATTTCAAGCATATAAGCCCTCCATCCTGGGCAACAACAATTCAGGACCTTCAAATATAAAAAGCGGGACTCGCATAGCAAAAAAAACTTTTTTCATTTATTGCTAAAACACTGCATAAAACATGCGTACCGGATTTCAATTCATAAGCGCATATCTGTGTGTATCAGCACCGCCGCGGTCGGATCTCCGCTGCACGCCACAGTACCCGCTTAGATTGCTTCCTCCTTCCGTCCCACGTGACTCCTTAGCTCCGCCCTGGAGGCTATCTCTTACACAACTGTATGAAGTGAATTTAAGGAAACAATCGATGTGATGATCATTCATGATTGACTGTGCACTTTAGCTTCTCTGCTTTTTTATATAATTCAATCTGTATGATCTGATTACAAAAGATTGTTCACTAATAATTGCACTATTCATAGGCACGCTAAAGTAATCTTTTAGGCCTATAGCGTGAACGAGGCCTAAGGCTTCTCGAACACTTGCAGACTGCGTGGGACCGCAGTAGGCTTTCACCCCACAAGGGTCATCATGCAAGTCTATGTAGACTTGCACAGTTTGTACGATGCAATGCGGTGCACCAGAAGTATCAAAAATCGTTGCAATGCCGATGCAAAGTCTGCAGCGTGTTACCGCCTGATCCGTGCCCACCGCATGGACTTTGCAGTAATGCTAGTCCATGAGTGACGCAGTGTGTACGATGGGAGGGGCAGACCTATGCACATGACCCTGTCGCTGCACCATGGTGTAGGAAGGCATATGAAGAATCATATCTGTGGTGCGATGCAGTGCTCGTGTAAAACTGGCCTAAAGGAGTCAGGCTGTGGGCGAGTGCCCCACCGAAGAAATCCTGTATAAAAGAATTTCTGGATATCAATTATATAGACAGTTGAGTGGGGGGGTTTAACTGCTCACTGCTCTGTCCACTTTTTATTTTTTTTAAAAAAGTGTGCCAGTCACAGATTATAAGGAAAGGGATGAAATGCAGGTTCAGGACAGAAGGGGCAGACAGGGATGCTTAGGAGAATAAAAATAGGAACAGAGTGTGAGAAAGAGTGAGGTGCTAGAAAGGAAATATAAAGAAAGACAGCAAGAGACAGAAGGAACATCCATTAAAATAGGAGGAAACAAACAGATGGAGAAGGCTAAATGTGGCCAAACATCTAGAAATTTGGTGGCCCGATCGTCTAACCGATTTGATAATTTTATCGAATAAGGTGTGTTCCACTATGCGCCATCAACAATAATTGACCGATATCTGGGTGAATCGCATCAATTTCTCGATCGAGCAGGATGAAAGAGATCAGTCGATCATAAAGGAATTGGCTACTGTTCACATGGTTTCAAGGCACAACATTGTTCAGTGTATGGGCCAATTTGAAGCTGTAACACAAATAGCTATAAATTAGGCGATAACACTTTTAGGATCCATTTGTTGCAGTGACTCTCCCTCCACTAAATAAGATCAAGATATACCTTACCACTATCACTGCTCAGATGTCGGCACAGCTGTTGGAGTCCTACAGCGGCCTGGAGTAAGGCTGCACCTATTCAGTAGGAGACCTTTGGCAAGTCTCCCTAACACTGCTACTGCCTATAGAGTGCGTCATAGTGGCTGCAGCTCTGGCGCTTTGAGTCCGCCAAGAGAAAAGCGCGATATAAATGTTATTTGTCTTGTCTTGTCTTGGAGTGCTCTCGCATGTCCATGACGTCATGCGCAGAGCAGCCAGGCAAACATTTGCGCAGTTATAGCGACTCCCGGCGAACCGGAAGAAGTCTTTAGGTGAGAATGAGGCGTGTCGGTGGGAAACGGGGCAGCGGTGGCCATCAGGAAAGCTCCCCCTTAATGCCTGCTTCCCCCGTTTCTCCAACCTTTCTAACCTCTGGTATCCTTTAAGATAACGGAGAAGCTCAAATCGGGCTGTACTGTAGCACTATAAGATACAGCATGGCCAAATTGGGGTTCGTTGGAATCTTTAATTCATGCTAAAAATAGTAGTAGCAGATTGGGTGTGTTCACAGAGCACAGTAGAATGTGTGCACACATACTGCAACCCTCTAATGAGTACACGATGAGTTTTTTAGCAGATTTACTTTCTGATCAATTTTTCAATCATTTTTCCGATCGATTTCCATTCACTTTTATGAGAAAATCGATCAGAAAAACGATCAGAATCAGATCAAACCTGTTGGAAAATATCCATCGAGCCATAAAAAACTCATGGTGTATTCCCAGCATTACACCTTGTGGTGATCTGACGGCAAAATTGATCATCTCCCAGTTGGCAAGCCCCAGAAAGGAAGCATGTAGAAGTACCGTATTTTCCGCCATATTAGCAAAGGCAGGGAATCCCTGACTTACGAACGTTCACCGATATGAACCGCCGACATCGGGGATTCCCTGCCTTTGTCCCCGCTGTGCCTGCCCCCCCCCCCACCCCTGCTTGCCTCTCATCCCTCCCCCTTGTGTCTCCGGGGGGGCCCGTGCGAGCAGTGGCAGCAGCTTACCTCACCAACATGCCCGCAGAGATTGAAAACATCCGGCTTCTCTGTGCGGCTTCCTATGATGTGTCATTAGAAGCTGACACTAGAGGAAGTTGCACGGAAAGATGGATGTCTTCAATCTCCGCAGGCATGTTGGTGAGATAAGCCGCTGTTTGCATGGGGGCTAGGGGAGGGCTGGAGACACAAGAGGGAGGGAGGAGAGGCAAGCAGGGAGGTGCTGATTGATTTCAGCAGACTGCCAACAATTAATTTCCTGCAGCTTCTCACTGACGCTCTGCCAGCCATTACTCTGTGAAGTCTTTCTTCCCCATCATCAGCACTGTGTATGTATTGCAATTTATACATCTACAGTCTAGAGGAGACACAAGCTTTCAGGCACAGCAGGGACACATTGGGGAGACCAGAGAAGACCTGGGGAGACGGAGGAAGCATGGGGGAGATGGGTGGAGGCATGCGGGAGGCGGCATGGGGGAGACAGGAGGCGGCATGGGGGAGATAGGAGGAAACATGGGAGATACAGGAGGAGACATCGGGAAACACCATTTGGGGGAGGACATGTACAAGACGCTCCTGGAATATGGACGCACTAGGTTAAGATTATATTTTTTTTCCTGGTTTTTGCCCTCTAAACCTGGGTGCTTCTTATATTCCGAAGCTTCTTATATGGTGGAAAATACGGTACATTGTTCAGGACATGTACATCTATATCAATTGTTGTTACTTTAACAACAAGTAATCTAGGCTATGCAGTGACCAAAAGTAAATGCAACCCAAGTACCATTTTCACCTGTATCCAATTTTATTTCATACTGAGTGCTATTTGTTTAAAAGTCTTGTTTCTGTAAATAATGAATGCACTGCATTTACCCTTTATTAAGGGATATTAGATGATTAGCATACCACAAGCCTATTAGTGTTTAAATTGTTGTCCTCATTGCTGAAATATCTCTGTGCACGGTGAGGCTGAAAACACCATTGTACTTTGAGGCCTGGTTCACACTGCAAGAGTTTTTTAAGTGCTCGTGATTTGAAAAGCTCTTGCTAATGCAATGCTATGGGTGATTTTTATAAACTCACATCACTCAGGGCTCGTTTCCACTATCGCGAATCTGCATGCGTCCAACGCATGCAGATCCGCACATGTAATACAAGTGGATGGGCCTGTTTCCACTGTAGCGTTGTTGAGGTGCGTTTTTTTCAGCGTGAAAAAAACGCACAAAAGAGCCAACGATTTCGCCTGCGTCGGGAATCCGTGCGAATCGCCGCTAATGTATTTAATAGTAAAAACGCATGCGTTTGTTACATGCGTTTTTACCCGCGATTTCGCGTGCGATTTCGCACCTTTTTCAATTTTATTTAGCCCTGGCAGTGTCATGGTTAATTTCGCATGGCACCCTGCCATGCGAAATCGCGGGTAAAAACGCATGTGGAAACGCATCCGCATGCGTTTTTACAAGCGTCGGAATGCGGCCGAAATCGCGTCGCAACAGTGGAAACAAGCCCTCAAGAGAGAAAGTACACACATCATTACACTAGCAGGAGCTTTTCAAATCACAAATGCTTAGAAAAAGCTCTATCAGTGTAAATCATCCCTGAGGCTGTAATGCTGGGAATACATATTGCAATTTCCCATCTTATCGACAGGAATCGTGTAATTATTTCCTACATGTTCGATCAATTTTCGATGGAGAAAGTGATCGATTTTGCTAAGTTATAATCAAAAAATAAATTCTTTATCAATCAGGAGCAGACTGGACATGTACACACAGTACAATTTCCCGTCCGATCACCCGTCGATCAGACGGGAAAATGCATTATGTGTTCCCAGCTTAACACAAATAACCTGCATTTCTGTGTACCGTATCTGCTGACTCCGGGAGATAGGCAAGGAGGCCAACTGTTTACAGAGCCTTAAAAGTATATATTAAAACAGTTGTTTCCATTTAATATTCAGTACATTAACTCTTCATGGAGTTCTCATTTAAACAGGCTGCTACCTCATCCCTTCAAATACAGACACATATGAATTATACACGTCTTGGGGCTAGTCAGATGAAGTTTAGTCACGGATTATGTGTGAGTAGCCCCAGAACCTGTATAGCTTAGATGTGTTAGTATTTAAAGTGATAGGTGGCAACCCTGTATTTAAAGTATATAGACGGTTCCCAACAACTTAATGCTAGGTACATACGATTTTCCGTTCGATTAATTTTTAATTCATTTTTCCGATCAATTTCCCGTTCGATGCTCTTATCTTTTCTTATCAATTTCCATTCACTTCTATGATAAATCGAGCGGTAAAACCATTGAAGGTAATATCGGATATGTCGGAAATTATCTATCAAACGCATCTATCGAACACAAAAACGTATCGTGTGTACCTAGCATAAGCTTCTCTCTATCTTTACCACAATTACAAGTCAAATAACCCATATTTGCAAAAGAAATTGTGCCCGTGCATAATTCTGCAGAGGCCAAATGTACTTCATGGTTTGTTTGTTTGTTTTTTGCACGTTTCCAAACTCCATCAGATCGGCGCACCGGAAACGTCAATGGTCACCTCCCACATCTCTGTTACTGCGCATATTTGTGTGGTCCAAGGCAGGTAAAGGGAGGTCCAGCCAGCTCAGGCGCCCCTCCCTACTAAGGCCCCGTTCACATCTAAAATCGTAAAGCGCTAGCGATTAACTCGTTTTGTGGAAGTGATTTTTCCGCGATTAAGGCGGAAAAATCACTGGACACTAGCGTTTTGGGAGCGATCGCTTTTAGTGGTTCTATACACGCTAATCGTGATTGCTCAAGAACCGCCGCAAAAATGCTGCATGTAACGCGTTTGCGATTATCGCTAATCGCCCGTGATCATGGCAGTGAGAACACTGCCATAGCAAACCATGTGCTAAGCGGTTTTAAAAACAGCTAGCGGTTTGCGTTGAGCAGGAATTGCGCAATTCCCGCTCAGAGGTGAACGGGCCCTAAGGGGCCATTAGCAAACCAAAGCTATGAGGTAAACCTGGGGGGACAATAGGACTCTGATGTGCACCTTTGATATCAGAAAGAGAAGATGTCTGCAGTACTATTGCAGGATCTAATTATAACAATCCCATGCCAAACTTGGCTGTTGGATATCAGCCTGACCATTGCAAAAAAAAAACCAAAAACACTTTTACAGCCTAAATTCTGATTATTTTAATTTGGCTCTGAATAAGAATGGTCAATGAGATGCAAATAATTCCAAGCTGACTCGGAATTATGAAAATTTCACATGCAAATTTTAGTAACTTGATAATGGACAAATCAAATTCCACCTTGAAAGGATTCAACTGGTCAGTTTTCAAGCTTAAACTTGCATCAACTTGAAATTCTTTTCATCTCACTACTCACTAGTGTAGGTCTGAAGTCAAGGATAAAACAAAAAACTGGTCCATTTCTTCTCTGGATCACAAAAGTAGTAAGGAAGGATTCTGAGCTCTGTTTAGTAGAAAGGTCTTAGCAGTGTGGAAGAAGGAACTCTTAGACCTGTTTGACGTTAATCAGATATGAAAATCAGTTTCTCTGGACAGTCATCGCCGCACTGTCTGAACATTACCAGCCCAAGGAAATGGCAAGGGATGGCAAAATTATCAGAACGGACATTTCTTTAAGCTTTCCTGGGGTAATGGACAAGTGGTGGCAAAAAGAACACAAGCAGAGCTGAAAGCTACTCATTCTGCAAGAACTGCAGCCTGAGTGTAAAACAAAGTTGGCAATGGAAAACCACTGGAAATACTCTTACCACAGTTGCATGTTTATACCTAGCTATGTACAGGATCTTCTCAAAAAATTAGCATATTGTGATAAAGTTCATTATTTTCTGTAATATACTGATTAACATTAGACTTTCATATATTTTAGAATCAAATACACACAACTGAAGTAGTTCAAGCCTTTTATTGTTTTAATATTGATGATTTTGGCATACAGCTCATGAAAACCCACATTTCCTATCTCAAAAAATGAGCATATTTCATCCGACCAATAAAAGAAAAGTGTTTTTAAAACTAAAAAAAAATCCAACCGTAAAATAATTATGTTCAGTTATGCACTCAATACTTGGTTGGGAATCCTTTTGCAGAAATGACTGCTTCAATGCGGCGTGGCATGGAGGCAATCAGCCTGTGGCACTGCTCAGGTGTTATGGAGGCCCAGGATGCTTCGATAGCGGCCTTAAGCTCATCTAGAGTGTTGGGTCTTGCGTCTCTCAACTTTCTCTTCACAATATCCCACAGATTCTCTATGGGGTTCAGGTCAGGAGAGTTGGCAGGCCAATTGAGCACAGTAATACCATGGTCAGTAAACCATTTACCAGTGGTTTTGGCACTGTGAGCAGGTGCCAGGTCAGGCTGAAAAATGGAATCTTCATCTCCATAAAGCTTTTCAGCAGATGGAAGCATGAAGTGCTCCAAAATCTCCTGATAGCTAGCTGCATTGACCCTGCGCTTGATAAAACACAGTGGACCAACACCAGCAGCTGACATGGCACCCCAGACCATCACTGACTGTGGGTACTTGATAGGGCTGCACGATTTTGGGTAAAAATTGAAATTGCGATTTTTCTGTCAAAAATTGTGATTTCGATTTTTTTTTCACGATTTTTTCCAAAACAAGCTTTAGCACTATATTCACAATGTACCCCTGAGCTTGAACAATAGTGTGTGGACTGTGGCGTCCGGCAGGGGTCCCCAACCTTTTCAGGCCCATGGACCACTTTCTGACCAAATTTTTTCTCTGGGGACCGGGTAAGGGGGGGGGGGGGGGTTTCGGAGGGGGGGGGGGATGGGTGGCATCCTAGTGTAGTGTACAGTGGGTTTTGGGGGGAGGGGGGCGTGGGTGTGGCGGCATAGCTAGCATAGTTGCCCCAGTACAGGGAGTTTAGTTGACCCAGTATGGCTAGTATAGTTACCCCAGTATAGCTAGCATGGTGCCCCAGTATAGCTAGTATAGTGTCCCAGTATAGCTAGTATAGTGTCCTAGTATAGCTAGTATAGTGTGCCAGTATAGCTAGTATAGTGCCCCAGTATAGCTAGTATAGTGCCCCAGTATAGCTAGTATAGTGCCCCAGTATAGCTAGTATAGTGCCCCAGTATAGCTAGTATAGTGCCCCAGTATAGCGCCCCAGTATAGCTAGTATAGTGCCCCAGTATAGCTAGTATAATGCCCCAGTATAGTGCCCCAGTATAGCTAGTATAATGCCCCAGTATAGTGCCCCAGTATAGCTAGTATAGTGCCCCAGTATAGCTAGTATAGTGCCCCAGTATAGTGCCCCAGTATAGCTAGTATAGTGCCCCAGTATAGCTAGTATAGTGCCCCAGTATAGCTGGTATAATGCCCCAGTATAGTGCCCCAATATAGCTAGTATAGTGCCCCAGTATAGCTAGTATAGTGCCCCAGTATAGTGCCCCAGTATAGTGCCCCAGTATAGCTAGTATAGTGCCCAGTATGAATAGCTAGGTACGCCGTACGGGACTCGATGGGCGGATCCAGTGGCAGAAGCAGTGCATATATATGATGCTAATGAGCCGAGCAGCAGAGGGAGGCGAGTCCAGTCCGGAGCGGCGCTTCAAACACAGCTTCTCCAATCGTTGGATAGCGATGGTATGACGGCAGCGGTAGGCGGAGCTGTACTAGAGCGTAATGAATCTAAAATATATGAAAGTCTAATATTTATCAGTACATTACAAAAAATAATGAACTTTATCACAATATGCTAATTTTTTGAGAAGATCCTGTATAATCAGAAAATGACAGGTAGCTCAGTCAGTGGAGATTTAACAAAATATGTGCCTGATTGAAGTAATTCAGCTAAATTTCAAAATATCAAGATTCCACATCCCTGCCCTGCTAGCCAACAAATAGTACTCCCCATCATCTTAAGCACTTGTGGTTTTTGAACATGAGGGTCTTACGTCCAGTTTAGTACTCGTATAGGAAAAATAAAGTTTATTAAAGTGACAGTGTTCCAATAAAAAAAATAAATCTGTATTGAAGTTTTAAACCTCAACAAGCTAATTAACCCCTTGTGTCATGTTAAATGTTAAATGACTGCCACCCGATGCGATCACTAGTGCAACAGATCAGGGACCCAACGCTGTATAGATGCATCACTGTGATGTTGCCTAGTAATGCATCTGTGCATCACTGGAGTCCTCAAACTGCACATTAGCGACTGCGTCCAGTCACAACAGAAGCACAGGCTGGAGATATTGGTCCCCTGCATGCACAACTAGTATCAGAATATGGCATGCATGGTATCTTTTTTTAATCTGGGCAAGCTAACAAATATATTTTAAGGTGCCTTAGAACATTGGCACTTTATAACTATGGCACTGAAAAATAGGATACTTATTGCATTTACATCTTTTTTTTATGTGCATGAGTACAAAATTACACAACTATTGGAGGAAAATATTATCCAAAGAAGCCTCTGTTATCCCAAAATTGCCAGGAACCTTATGGGGTAAAAACCCCGGACCCTGAAGTGACTTATAACAAGGCAGAGAAGAAGAAAAAAAAAAAAAAAGGAGGCAGAGAAGTTTATTTGGACGGGTATTTCACAGAGGTGAAGAGAGGACTACCTTGTTCTGAAATGATCTATTCTAAAAGTGTAAGGGCCCATTCTCACTTGGAAGCGCAAAGCGCTAGCGCTTAGTGCTAACATTTTGTGCGGGCGATTTTATGGCGATTAACACAATAAAATCGCTGTACACGCTCATGTTTTTTAAGCAATCGTGATTAGCACTTTTTAGCATTCTAATCGCGATCACTCTAGAATCTCGGAAAAATGCTGCATGTAGCGTTTTGTGAATGCCACTAATCATGAATCGCATGAGATCGCCGGCAACCGCGGTCGTAAAATCACGGCCATAAAGCTTGTATTACTCTAGCATTTTCAAAAGTGCTAGCGCTCACTGGCAGTTCGGTGATTAGCAGGAATCGCCGCTAATCACCCCAGTGAGAATGGGCCCTAAAAGCATCACCTGGTACCAGCCAGGGTGACAGAACACACTTCTACAGGAATTTAGGCACAAAAATATCAGAATTTGGGGGGATACCATTCTCTCATATATACATATTATATGATAAAATGGTATCCGCACCACTCTGCAGATAGAAACCACCATCATTTCTTACAACTGACACCTGTACTAAAATAGAAGCTTTTTCTACATTAGGAATCATCATTTCACAGGTAAGGCCTGCTTTAGCGTTACTATTTTATTGCTAGGAACCTTACTTTTCCCTCCACGTATAATTCCAATGGAAAACAGCTAAAAACAAGTAATCTTGGACTAGATTGTGAGCCCCTCTGAGGGACAGTTAGTAACAAGATAATATACTCTGTACAGCGCCACGTTATATTTCGGCTCTATATAAATACTTAAAATAAATAATCTTGTAATATTAAAATAGTGTCAGTCCATACTACACTGTGCTGTGCTCTCTACAGACCAAACAGGCTACTGAGAAGATAAAAAAGCAGCATGTCTGCACAGTGATCATGCCCAAACCACCACTAAGAAAAATCTCTAATCACTGAAATGTGTACATCTGTACATGTCAGGAAGAAGTACCCCAGTGTCAGGAGCAAGTGCCTGCTAGCATTTTAAGCCTCTTTTTAGCACAGATACTGAATTGTGAGGGCAGACTTCACTAACAGGGAAGCCTAGGATCTAAGTTACTAATATTGAGCTTATAACTGCTCTAATCTCAGGAAATACTGAAAATGTATCCATGCAGATTTCACTATTGGTAATCTTATGTATTTCATTTTATTTGCTTTATTAATGCTGTTCAAATTTACATCAAGATCATGATACCATCCACATGTATAACCGAAATATAATAGCTATATTGTAAAGGAACCATAGGTTAACAATATTAACATTACAGTTCAGTGTTAGGGAATGTTAGCTTGGTTACAAAGTAAGTAAAAAAAGTTACAAAAGGTGGCCTTGGACATCTATGGAGAAATATGCGTGAAGGGTCTGGGGCTTGTTTAAAAGAGCAGTTTGTTGCCCTGGCTGCAGACTCAAATTTGTGTACACAGCAAGGAATCCACGTCAAGCGCAATATAATCACTACACTCTGCTACAAATGTTAAGTATTGTCATAAATTTTACGAGTGAGTTACATTGTTGTTCTGTACAAACTTACACAATGCGCAACTGGCCAAAAAACCACCTACATGTGTAGTGCTAAGCTTAGAGGGAGTGGGAAGAGAGAAGAAGGACAGATTGAAAGTAGAAAGGGGGGGGGGGGGGGGGGAGAGTGTACTTAGCGAAGGGAAGAGCCTGAAGTGAAGAAGGTGAGAGGAAGAAGGAAAAGGGGGGGGGGGGTGGAGTAGGGGATGCAAAGAGGAAATATAAAAGGGAAAGAGACTAGGAGAGAGAGAGAGAGAGAGAGAGAGAGAGAGAGAGAGAGAGAGAGAGAGAGAGAGAGAGAGAGAGAGAGAGATGGGAAAAAGGTGTCAGAAAGAAAGGGGGGTAGAGACATTGAGGGAAAGAAAGAAAAACCGAATGAGAAGGAAAGGGACATAAAAGAGAGGGAGGAACTGAGAGAGCATGGGAAGTAGGGGAAGGGAGGCAAAGGCAGAAAGTGCAAGGGGAGGGAGAGGCCCAGCACATTGGGAGAAGCTGCCCAGCCCATGTCAGAACATAGAAATTCAGTCCTCTTGCATATAAAGATTAAAAGTAAAATAAACTGGGAAAACATGCAGAAGGAAAACTGGCGACAGATGGTTGGAGGAACACGAGTAAGAAGAGAAAAAATTATCTGCGTTGGTGGAGCGTACGGGCAGGACGCACAATCTCTTCACACATGTTCGGGGATCTGGCTAGCAGTATGGAACATGAAGTCTGAGGAACATGGATTTTATTCAAGAAAAATGTGTGTTTATGTTGGAGAGGTGAAGATCAGCATTTCTACAAAGAATCAAATACTATCTGAAACCCTCAGCTGAGCCATTGTAGTTAACATATAGCTTGCTGTGTTTTTACTAGGAAGTGAGCCCTATTGCAGGGTGACAACAAAAAATTCCAATGGTTTTTATGCAGAGTTCTTCCAAGTTATCAGAAAATTTCTAGAAATGACCTTCTGACTCTTATCCCACTGCAAATCACTGTGTGCACAGAGAACACTGTTTTCCTGTACGCTTACTGTGCAATTTCTGGTGAGCTTGCAAAGTTCCAATTAGCTGTAGTAACTGCAACAGCAATGCAACTGCCGCAAAAAAATAATAATAAAAAAATGTAACATGCAATGGGTTTGCAAGCTGCACCACATCACATTACATTAGTGAGGACAGCATTACATGGACTTTCTATGAGAAATCCCAGGTCACTGTGATTCCACCACAAATTAATGGATTTTGAGAAAGTCTACTGAAACTCATGTTCTTGGCCTCAAAGTCCCCCCCACCCTTCTGATAGGGAATGTAAGAAAACCATCATCACAAGTGCATCACTATATGCTCTCCCCACTCGGCCATCCTACCCTTCCTAACTGTATAACCCTAGAAACTCCTTCCACCACCAGCTCCTCAAATTTCCTACATTCCCTACTCTGCATTCTCCCCCACCCCACAAAATGCCCTATACTAATCACCCGCAATGTGTACTCACCTTCTACACAATTACATAGCTCCTCACTATGTGTGTTTCCCATCCCACATTCCCTACCATTTCCACAGTGTGCTCACTCCAAAGTACAGCTACTATTACATTATGAAAGTGTCTACTTTCTCATTCTTCTTTCCTTATTCTTTTCCTAAAATTGCCAACAAAAAAGGAGAACAGCTGGTCAGCTGGAGATACTGAGCTGTTTCCCTCAAAACCCAAAGAAGAGTTAGCACCTGGGGAGTCAGATCCTCCACACTAGAGAGAAATGCTAAGTTTAATTAATCACTAAAGCTAGTTAAGTCTAATGTACTAATTAGCACGTTCCCTTCCTAAAGTTTAAAGTGAGGCGTTTAAATAGCACCCTTCTCATCATGGAATGATATAACTACCAGTAATGTTCAATGAGATCAACTTTATAGCCTGCCAGCAAGGGAAAAAAAAGGATTTTATGTTTGGAAAGTGCGATAAGAGGTTAGAATCTCTTCTGGATTTTTATGGTCATCCTGCACTCCCATTTGTGATCGTGTCCATCACTTTTTGTCCAAATAGGAAGGTAGAAAATCTCTCCAATGTATGCATGGCGAGGAGTTTTAATCCATGAACAGTTTATATTATTTCTGGCTCATTTCCTGTAGTACTATAGTTCAAAGTAAAGCTACAAGGAAACAATGGAGGTCCAAAGAAAAGAAAATGAATGAAAAGCTCTTCAATTGGAACACCAAAAGCAACAAATTCTGAAAATATTGTAACCCCTTTTCACACTAGCTCCAGGCAAAATGTCATAAAAAATACGTGCTGTACCCATAAATGGTTAAAGTTTAATACGGATACTGTCCTATCACTTACCTGTCCTGTACTTTTCAGATAAAAAAATTAATAAAATACACAGCCGCACTTCATACGTTGTGATAACAGAAGGATTCTACGCCTTCCACTGCCACTAGACAGCAAGCTAAAAAAAAAAATGTGACATCAGCCATTGAGATTTATTGTTGTCATGTCGAATCCCCAAACACATCTTTAAAGCTTAACTGCTCGTCACTCAATGGCACACCTTTTAGAGAGCAAGGTGACAGTAACCACTCGGGATCATGGGAAGAGTAGTACTGGGTCCCACATGCAATACCCGTACCTCTAAACAGCGGGGCTAGAATTATGTCACCAGAATATAAAGAACTAAGTTAAGCTATCCACTAAGTTTTAAGGTGAATTTAATTAGAGGGCCAGGAATAGGTTTGGGACATTTTAGGCTGAACTGGAGTTTTTCTTTATAAAGACCCTGAAGTGAATGTAGCATGGAGAGCTAAACATGTTTATATTATATTAACCCTATTTACAATTTCCTGTTTCCCCCCGTTGGATATAAGGGTTAATAATACCGTGCAACAAATCCTGGCATGTCTTCAGTAAAAATGAATACAATGCTACCAATTCCTTGCCTATTCTCTTTCTAATGCATGGTAACAGGTTAAAGACTTATGTAGCCTGTGAGTGGTAGTGCCCTACTATTGAGGATATTGCTGGGAAGGTCCTTCTGCCTGCTGGAGTCATTTCCTCCTCTAGATCAACCAGAGAGTCCACAAAGCACACAAAAGAGTAGCAGAGTAATGTGGGAATTTAAGGGGGAGATCAGATTGGCACCTAGAAACAGGGCTGTGGAGTCGGAGTTGGAGTCGGGGCAATTTAGGGTACCCGGAGTCTGAGTAGTGGTTTCAGAAACTGAGGAGTTGGAGTCGGAAGATTTTTGTACAGACTCCACAGCCCTGCCTAAAAACACAGTAAAAACAAAGTGTAAAGGTGGCCATACACATCGATTTTTCCCATCGACTTCTGGCTGACTGGAACAATTCTGCTAGGAATCTATGCCCCCAAAATGCCAGCCTACTTGTCCATTAGATTGATTTTTGGCCATTTACGGTTGTAGCCACTTAATAGCAAAAGACCAACGAACTACCGTGACCATCTACCATGATCTACCATTTACGGTTGTAGTAACTTAATAGCAAAAGAGCAATGATCTACCTTTTCTATCACTATAGAAAAAGGCTTGTTCGCAAACTAGCACCAGTGGTTTCCTTCGAGGAAAATTTAATTTTGGCCTATCTTTGTCCATGAAATCCCTGATAATACTGAAGCTCTTATGCTTCTTACATAGCGGTCACAACAATTGTTCAATGCAGCATCAAGCAGCGTATCCTAAAACGACCTCCCCTCATTAATAAATCATGTGTTCTTCAGAAGCCTGTAAATTATGTAGTTACTACTTGCTGTGAGGTCATCTTATGTCCTACAGGCGCACTGTTCCGTCTAAGCAGCCCATTTAAAAAGGTCGGAGCAGCCATTTATTTGCATGTTGCAAGAAAAATATATTTTTAAGTTTCTCAATTGCGCTCCCCTAATCCTCCCACAATTCCCTCACAAATCAGGCCTGCTGCACCTCTCTTATAACACTACATGCACGTCCTACGGTAAATCACAATGTCTTTCTCAGGTGCGCTACCCATATAGTTCACCAACATGCCAAAGTTGGTGTCACCACAATGTTAGTTCTTAGTTGCATCCACACAAGTTCCATACAGCGTCAGGTAATCCACCACGATGGACCTCTGATTGTACAGGTGCTCAGAGAGGGAAACAACAGAAAACGGAGAGGGTAAGGAAGCAGCCAGCAGCAGCAGGAGACGTCTCCTGACTTTTTACCTTGATATGCGCATTTTATCTTAGGTTTGTGAGTAGAATACTTGATCTTATTCAATAAATGAGTGGTTTTACAGTATTGGAGGCATCTCAGTTTTAGATATACGTACACCTGAGTCTGTGCCAGGATACATGGGAAGCTGGAGATTGAAATCAAGCTTGAAATAAGGACACGTTCTAGGCTTAAGCAGCGGTCTGTGAGGGTGGGCAGCAACCTGAAAGGGTGAGCAGGAGAACTTGTGTTTTATACTGTGGAACCTGGTGTTGTGAGGTTTAACTGCACTATGATTGCTTAAATCCCTTTTTTTTGAGATATGGAGGAATGAAGATTGTCAAAGGAGCGTTCAGTTCTGACTTTAAGCGCAGTTGCTGTCTGTGAGGCGGGGCAGCCTTGCAGCAAGGTGAGCGTGCTAATTGTTGGTCACTGCACAGGGTGACAGAGGTGATCCATCCAAAACCACCAGGCGGAAGAACACCTTCTTCCCCCAAGCTGTTCGGCTACTGAACTCCAACCTCCCCGTCGGGCCCGCATACCATCGCACTCTAGCTAGGCCGATCGACAGGTCCCCGCTGCAGTCTGCCTGGCCTATCCAGATAGACTCGGGCTACTACCTGCATCATTATTATTATTACCATCATTATTATTGTTATTATTTTCTGGGCGGTTTTTTGCACCGCAGTGAAATGGACGATATGATCTGATAACTGCATTTTTTAAATTGTACGTGCTGTGCATCTGTCTTATACTCTGTCTATGCCATGTGAACCACAAATAATTCCGATTACAGCTCCTGCTGTACTTGGCAAAATAAAGTGATTAAGTGATTCTGATTCTGATCCTGTAGTGATACCACTGGGTCCCCATAAGGTGGAGGTCCCCCCGTGAAGATAACATAGCAGACTATACTATGATCTCTTTTTTTCTTCTTGTTTTCTGTTTTTACCCTCTCTGAGCACCTGTATAATCAGAGGTCCATCGTGGTGGATTACCTGACGCTGTTTGGAACTTGTGTGGATAGAGCTAAGAACTAACATTGTGGAGACACCAACTTTGGTATGTTGGTGAACTATATGGGTAGCGCACCTGAGAAAGACATTGTGAGTTAAGAAAAATATATTGTCAGAATGTTTCACCATCCCATAATGATGCTGTGAGAAAGTTTTAACCCATTTTGGCAGCATCTAAGCGAAGCTAAGATTTCTGACCTAAACTATTGTTCCTGATTATTTAAGGTAACCAGCATGTGTACAAGTGTCCCTGATATTCAGGCCTTGTAATCCACCAAGTTGTAGTACACACCCCATTCTGCTTGTTCACCCCAATGAGATAAACAAGGAGATATCTAAGACAGGACACAGAAGGTCAGGTAGAAATCATTCTCTTCAGGATTACAATACGAAAGATAAGAAAACATATGATACAGAAGGAAAAAAAAAAAAAAAAAAAAACACCTGTTCCATACAGCATATGCACCTTTGAATTTCAGTACTTAAAACCATAGCTCATGTAAGCACCATAGCTTACAATGAAAGAGAAGGAGGAACATAACATACAGTGGGGACAAAGATTACTCAAGATGTAGGGGAGCATAGGATGGGGGGGGAGTGGGGGAAGGGAGAGAGAGACAGGACTCTGCTCCGCCAGGCTTGCATTCTAATAGTACACACACAGTACAGTAGGAAGAAACTCTCCCCAATCGGACACACAGCTTAGAAAGTTACATAAGTTCACTAGATTTTTGTCGCAAGATTTTTAATTTTTTTTTTTGCAAAAAATTGTAAAATTTAAAATACATGTTACCACATACAAATAAGAAGTACATTTCTTCCAGAGTAAAATGAGCCATAAATTACTTTTCTTCTATGTTGCTGTCACAGTAGGTAATAGAAATCTGACAGAACTTACAGGTTTTGAACTAGTCCTTCTCTTCATGGGGGATTCTCAGCATGGCCTGTATGCTTTATAAAAACATTACCTCAAAAGGATTTATACAATGATCCTGGCCAGCCTCCGTTTGCTGCACAGTTTTTTGGCTGTTGTACAGAGCACCTGCCATTCACTAAGTGCTTCTAAAACTAAACAAAACCCTGGAAACCCCCATGAGGAGATGGGCTAGTCCAAAACCTGTCGGTTCTGTCATTTTTACTACCTACTGTAAGTTACAGCAACATAGGAGAAAAGTAATTTATGGCTCATTTTACTCTGGAAGAATTGTACTTCAAATTTGTATGTGTTTACATGTATTTTCAATGTTATGATTTTCACGATAGTGGTCCTTTAAACAGAGATATAGCATGGATAGAAGTATCCCCCATTGTCAGTGGCCTCCTCTTTAACACCGTGTCAAGGCAGGCAGGGGAAATCAGAGATCAGAGTTGTCTCTGGAACAGGTATCCACATTGTAGCTCATCTCCTCTGTTAGTGACAACTTATATTTTCCGAAACCCAGCTTATTTTTTCCAAGTGCCACATGGGTAGTAAGTGGCATAAAATTGTCCCAACAGAGACACACAAACAGCCAAAGGACTCTTATAGAATTTTAACAGATCTGTACAATATGAAAACTGAAATATTAGGGTGGAGTTACACTTAATTGCTAGCATAAATAACAATTTATTACTAATGTGGTTATACAGGAAGCTTTAGAAGGTGCTGCAGGATTGATATCACCGTACACTGTGTGCCAAAGCTTCACAAACGTTTAATACTAGCTCTGCCATGTACATACGTTTATATTAATAAGATGGGAGAAGCCAGATACTAACAGTGCCAGCTTATTAAACAAAACCGTTAACGGAACAAGCTTTCTAACTTCTTTAATCAACTGATCTATCCCAAGAGTTGGCATGCTTTGTGGGCGCTCATAAATCTGGAAAATTGCCCTACCATTATCTAAGGGCCCTAAACACATACAGAAAAATAATCTGTTGCTCCAAATGTTGGCCTTACGGCTCTTTCACACTAGCTGCCTTTTTCGGCCTTTTACCGCCACAGACATATTTGGCGTTTCCCATGGTAAAATGAAAGTCCATAGACTTTCATTTTACCTTTCACACTTAACGCCGCGTTTTTGAGTGTTGCGTTTTGACGCTCCCAGGCACTTTTTCAGGGACTACCGCGGCGTTTATCATTTCATTGCTAATCATATATTGGCGTTAAAACGCCTTCAAAACGCTGACAGCCAAAGGCAGCGTTTTTGGCCTGCCTTTGGCTGTCAGCGGTTTGAAGGCGTTTTAATGATAGTACATGATTATCAATGAAATGAGAAACGCCGTGGTTGGCTCTGAAAAAGCGCCTGGGAGCGTCAAAACGCAACACTCAAAAACGCGGCGTTAAGTGTGAAAGGTAAAATGAAAGTCAATGGACTTTCATTTTACCATGGAAAACGCCAATTATGTCCGTGGCGGTAAAACGCCGAAAAAAGCCTCTAGTGTGAAAGAGCCCTTAGATTACAGCAGCGTTTAAACTGAAAACTCCTCTGAGGGAAAGTTAGTGACATAAACTCTATAATAAGATGTCTGTGTTATATAAATGCATAAAGATAAAAGGTTAGCCATAGTCTCTTGCAGCACGGTCTGATAACACACACAGAGTCTTCTAGAATGTGGCAAATTACTGAGATATTACATCGTGGCCCGTGTGACCAGCCCAAGGAGGAGCCAAAACATTGATCAGTCTGAAAGAATTCACAAAAGGTTCCAAGGAAAAGTAAAGAGTTTGGAATCTGCAACCTCACTGAGCTAGGAGGGGCGACATTTACAGAATGTAAAAGAATGCACAATATGCAAAGAGCTGGAACAGAGAGAATTCAAAACAGGCACACATGGAAGGGTGGTGAAAGACAAAGCTTCAAAGAAAGGGGAAAGAGGGGGGAGGAGAAAAGATATGCAGAGGGTCTAGGTTATACAAAGGGTTAGGGGTAGAAGGGTACAAAGAAAAAAAAAAAAAAAGAGTCAATGTTCATAATATGAGAGAGAGGAAGAAGATATAGGAAGACAGAGACAAAGAGGGGAAGGGGAGATGGACACAGTGGTGCAGAGCAAGAAATGGATTTAACCTGGCCATACACGCACTGATTTGTCCAGCCAATTCAATCACTTTATTCAAATCTGCCAGACATTTATTACTCCCAATATGTCTAACTGATTCACTTTAAATCTATTCTGAACAGTTTATCAATCATTTGCGAGATCAGACATGTTGTAATATGTCAGTGCTAAAGGATGGGGCAGGAGCAGTGGGGGGATTGATTGCCACATAGTGTTGCACAGCATCAAGCAGAAATGAGCTCCGGTTCGATCTACTGAAATGTATCAAAATTGAGTTTGCAGTGTGGTGTAGGATTTGATTCATATCATATGAAATTACAATCAGTTGATCAGGCTGTAATCAACTACGATATGGCTAGCTTAATTCTTTAGACGCTTTCACACAGAAGAGAAAAAGGGGCTTAAAAGGAAGGAAGGTTGGGTAGGTGGGGGCGGGTGGATAGGGATAGAAAAAGAAAGAGAGAGAGAGAGAGAGAGAGAGAGAGAGAGAGAAAGATGGGAGGCCAGGGGAAGACAGAGAGAAAGCAGGCTGGAGAAGAGGTAGTGCAAGTGCATCAGCTAAAGGTACCCACAAAACATGATACATTGGTCAGAAGTAAGAGGCAATATTAATCAGCCAGAAGGTCTATTCATTTTCTCAATAAATAATCTTTCTCAGCTGAAAATCCATCAGGACAGATTTTTGGGTTGGGATATATTGTGCATCTGTGGCAACTTCACTGTGCCTTCAGATGAAATCTGACAACAGATACAGGGCAACATTGTCTAGTGCCTGGTACACCCAAGCGTCGGTTGTTCCTTTATGCTTTCTAGACTACTATACTATCTGCAGAATGAAGTTTCATGTCTACAGCTAACCAATGCAATACAGCAACAACAAGTGGAGCAATAAACAACGAAGGTTGCATCGAAAAGCAGGGGAGGAGGAAAGAAAGAGGAAGAGATAGTAAGAGAAGCTAAGAAGAAAGAGCAGGAAAACAAGCTGAAATGATGCAGTATCCTCCTTTGGTCCACTTATGAAGGTCAGAGTTGAAGCATTACAGAGATAGACCAAAAAAAAACAAAAAAAAAAAAACAAGAAAACACAAAAGCACAAACCTGGTTCTCTTCCTGCACTACCCGGTACTGCTCTTTCCAGACAGAGATTTTGGACACTTCATCCTTGCGTAGTGCTCGTTCTTTCTTCAGCTCAGGGCTCCAAAATGTCTTAATGCTGTTCATAGATGAGCTCAGTTTACTCTCCTTCACCTCAACATCCTTTCGAAGAAGCTCATTTTCCCGGAGGACCTCTTTCAGTTGGGCCTGAAGGTCCATTATGGTATTGTCCCTGGCCTGTCGTAGAGAATGAGGCACAGTTGATGCCACACTGACTGGTGGCAGGTGATGGTCTCCAAAAGCAATGGTGTCACTGGCCACTCCACTGGTTGCAATGTTGGGGCTACTTCCCATGGCAGTCATCCTTACCCCATAGGGCAGTCGGCCTCCTGACCGACCCAGAGTCATTGTGCTCTTTGGAGTTTCTGCTCCCACATTTTCATGGTCACTCAGATACATGGGAGTGGCTGTGGCATAGGCTGCATTCAGAGACTGAATATTCTCCATAGACAATGTCTTGCCGCTGCCTCCACCAGGGACCCCTCCCGAGCTGCCACCAGTGCTGTTAGTGCGTCGATGGCCAAGACGCGGGGACCGGGGAAGCCGCGGAGAACGTCCTGGGCTTTGGCTGCTGGACTCCAGCTTTCCAACGGAACGAGAGCTTCCATACATGGCTCCAAGAGATGACAAAAACAGCTGGCGTTTGAAACCTGGCCAAAGTAGCGGTTAGTTGTGCAAACTTAGAGTTTTACGGCAATAAGTGTTAAAGTGATTAACAGTTTGTGAGTGTAGCCTGACCTCCCATGTTTGAAAGATGTACAGATGTGACCTGCAGAGAGAAAAGTAAAAACATAACTATTTGACTGGTGAAAAATTATACAAAAATTTAATAAAAATAACTCTCAAAGGCTAACTATAAAAATGTCATAATGCAACTAGTCCAAGACAGAGTCACCTTCTTCCGTTATAATTACACTACTATACACAGAATATGAACAATCTGCCTTAGATCTTCAAAGCCAACCCCACCCAAAAAAAAAGTGGTTCAGATCTACTTGATGGTAAGACAAATCCCATGCTGGTTTCTCAGATCTTTCAGGAACTCCAGTGAAGCAATATATACACACAAATTCCAAACTCAGCAAACTACAGCAGTCATTACAAAGTTATACAATATTATCACCTCACCATAAGAAATAAAATAGTAAATGCAGTGCCCAGCTATGAAATGTCAGCACCTCTATTATGGCCTAGAGGGAAGAACGAAAGCATCTGCTGGAAATCTCACCCCTGGAGGTTTGGTGGAAAAGGCATAGACATACATCTCAATAGGGAACCTTATTGCATTATCTTTATAGGGTCTGCACTGCGATTTACCCCTTTTTAAAGTTGACTTAAACTGAAAATAGTAAGTCTTTGTCTATATTATCTGTTGTAAAATGATTGACAGATCAAAAATGTACTGTTATGACATGTGAACCAATGTCTGGCACTTATGAAATCTGGAGTGGTCTCTATATTAGCCCCCTATGTGACCAAGCTTGGCACACCTCAGCAAGTTCCTGATTCTATATTCTGGACAGGTGATCAAACTAATACTTTATGTTTATGACGGTTATCCTGAACTGTAGAAAATCAAATGATTTAAAAAAGATATTTAAACACACACATCGACAGATTGTTTATGGAGTTCCATAAGCTTCAGATGCCCATTTTGGAATTGTAGTACAGCCACAGGCAAAATCCTCCTGCAATGATGGCCACCTATGACTTTTAATACATAATTTTTTCAGCAATTAATCATTTGAGAAAAACATTAAACCAAACAAACATCAATAACAAAAGTAGGATCTCTGTTGTATATTGGAAAGCAGTCGTCATCTTAATTGATCAGGTGTGTGGAACAGAAGCAAGAGATCAACAGTCACACAGCATATTTATCTGTATAAAGTGTATAAAGTGACAATGGTTCAATTGATTCTCAATAGGATTTCTCCTGATACCTGACTGAAATAAAGTTGCACAAGGTGGTACAGCAACTGCTGCTCCCCAATCAGTAAATGATCATTTGTTGCATCAAACTGGTGTTATGCAGTAATAGGAAGTCAAAAACCAAGGAGTTTCTGTACAAACTGATTGTTCTCTCTCTTCTCTGTTTCAATTCCTAGCCACAGTACTGTATATTCATCTTCAAAAGGCTACATCAGTTATTCTCTCGGTAGCTTGGATAACTATCATACGTTTTCAGCATTGTAAATGTGTAGAAAATTGAAACGGAAGTAAGGCTGGGTACAAACATAAAAGGTGGTCAGTTCTGGCCTGCCAGTAGGCATCAGTTTTGTATGAGTTTTCTATAGCTTGGTTCCTACATAAAAAGGTGTACATTTTTGGTACAGTCAGTTTTGTATCAGTTTTCTGTGGGTGTGTTCACACATAAAAGATGTATAGTTCCAATCCTGTCAGGTAACACGGATAGAAAACTGATGCAAAACCGACAGGAATGGACTGAACCAGATATATACAGATTTATGTGACCAAGCCTAACAGTGCAGCTATAAAAATGGACAAAAAATATAGGCGAAAAAAGCCAAATAGTGCTCGGTGCAACAGTCAATGAAGGACAGTTGAGTGAATATGGTCTCTTTTGGATGCTGTGTGATCAGAGATGTATACCGGATGCACAATCTTACAGGTGGAGGTCAATCTATGACCACTGCATCAAGCAGTGATTGATATGCCCTTTATAGCAAATGTTCAGCTTGGGGTAAATTAAGGGACAGGCATGTAGTGAGAGAGTCAACATTACAAACACTCAGTTCTCAAGACCAGAAAGTATTCAGAGAATTCTTGGCATTCATCATGGCTCCCTCCATGGTCATATGGGAGAAAATAAAACAAAGGGGCTTTTAATGAAAGGGTGAACTGGTTGTTCACCAGTAAAATGATATTTCTTCAGAAATAGCCATTTTTCTGTTCTTCAAATTCATATAACTGTTGATCAGCTGAGGGAATAGCCCCTTTTTGCGTCATTTCAAATCAGTGCTATCTAGCACTCCTTTCCTCTTATGTAATGCTATTCTCTATATTTACAAAGAAGCAATCATGCCAGATCATCATTAGTGTTTATGTGTTTGAGTAGCTAGAATTCAAAGTTTCTTTCCAAATTCTTTCAATCAAAACATGAATCTTCATACATGTGCAACACAGCAGGAAGTGCAATATCACCCTTGTCACCTCCAGTCTAGGGAGGATTAATGAGATGCAAATTCTTCCAAAATTATGCTAATTTATATGCAAATGTATGCAGTTTGAAAATGGATCAATCAATTTAAACCCTGGTTTAAATTGATTGGTCCATTTTCAAGCTGCAGACATTTGCATAAAAATTTGCATACTTTGATCATCCCTACTCCAGCCACTGCCCTCCACTCTCATATTCTTCCTCCTTCCAGCTGAGAAGGAGGAAGGATTGGAGAGCTGGAACGGGAATTGGAGAGCAGCAGCCAGAGGTGGCCACAAGGATGAGCTAACACTCATGCGCTGCCACAATGCGCTGGTACGCAAATTCAGGTTCTGGAAGGTGACGCATACGAGGCTCAGAGGATGGACTTTGGGGTGGGGGAGGGGGGAAGACATGGCAAGACATAATGTTTTATCCAAAGGGGATGCATTGAATGTGTAATTTAGGCTTTATAGTCTCTTTAAAGTGGATCCGAGATGAAAAACTAACTATAACAAGTAACTTGTCTATATAGCTTATCTAAAGCTTAGAATGTTTGCACAGCAAATCTAGCTGCAAACAGCTTCAATAGAATATGATTATTTCTTCCTGTGATACAATGACGGCAGCCATATTGTTTGTAAACATTACAAACAGGCAAGCTTATCTGTATCTTGAGCACTCAGCCTGTGAAAAAAAACTACCAGTAATCTCCCCCGCCTCTGAAATCTCTGGCAAGTAATACCTCTCCCTCCTCCTGCCCAGACTGAGCTCCCATGAGCCCTTGCAACTGTCTGAAAATACCTTGGCTCTCTGAAAACCTGTGGGCGAAGCTTGTTTAGTTTATAGGTAATACGAGTATTAAAACAAAAAAGTATTTGGTTTGAGGAATGCCCTATAAACAATAGGAAAGGAACACAATTATGCAATGAGTAAAAGCTCATCTCGGATCCACTTTAAAGAACAATCAAAAAAATGACCTAAAATTCTAAATGCTACATGTATTTCCAGTAATTATTAGCAAATAACAATACAAAGGCTTTTTTAATGTTTTATGTGACTGTGTCCAGCACATCCATCATACAGAAAATCTTTACTGGCTCTAATACTGTGAGTAAAATGTGTTAAGACTGATAGAAAGGAGAAATATAGCTTCAGATGTGTGTAAATAATAATCATCTGTAGCTCTGTGTGCTCCCGTTTCTCTCTCTGCCCCCCCCCCCCCCCCCCTCACCCCCTGATGCTGGCACCAATTTTCACACAGCCTGTGAGGAGAGACTTCTGAGTAGCTTTTTAGTGTTGCTGGCTAAAAGCTCTATAGGTATGTGGCATTTACAGAAGAACTGTTCGATCGTTGTAAAATGTTGTTGCCAGGCTCACGAGACACTTATCTGTTTGAGGCATTAAAAAATCTCATCAGCATAAATGATGAGCAAAAATGTATCCTATCTAACATGTTATCCAGCTTTACCCAGGAGGTGGAAGCTGGAGCCAGCAAATCACAGAATAATTAACACAGCAGCTTGTTAATTAGCAGACAGCAGGTTTGATCTGTTAAGAGCTTGTAAAAGTACAAACTTTTAACTCAGGTCATTTGAAACTATCATTTGCCTTCTTGAAATGTGCATTGGTGTTTCCTTATGCTTGCTGACTGCTCAATCGCAATCAGGCATGCTGGAAAACCACATCTGATTTTTACGGTTCTTTCTCGCCACGGCTTGGTCCTTCACAGCATACATGTAATTGTGAAGCAGGGTAAAGCTGAAAAACAGCTCACCCTGCTCTAGTCCCAACGGCGTTATTATTCCAGCTTCAGGCCACAATTGATTCTGGGTTAAGACAATTCTGCTTCCAGCTATTGCTAGTGGCCGAATTATGCACTTTTAATCATAATTTGAGCTCAGTGTTTTGATGGCACCCAAATTACTGACTGAGCGCCATTATAGCTGTAATTCCCATTACGGCCTATGGCGGCCCTGGCTGTGCCCAAATTTCCAGCGCCGGTTTCACCTACTCGCCCCCTTACCTCCATATAGCAAAACACGTTCCACAAAAAAGTTAATCTAAAATTACAAAGTGCACTTATTGTGGATGTTCATTATTAAAACCATTCAGTTATCTGCACAGCAGTTTCTGTATAGCAAACACGTGGGCTTATCTCCACTGGGTGCTGCATCAGATTTGGGCAACCATGCTGCTGCAAAGCTGCCGCCAAATCGCTATAGCCTTACCATCGGCATGCAATTTGGATGGCATGCGATTGACTAAATAGGCAGCATTTCCCCGTGTGGCTTGGAGGTGAGAAACCCCACAGGTTCGGGTTTAGCATAAATAGGCCCTAAATGTGGAAACATGGCAGCTGTAATATTCTGAGTGTCCATGCCACTGTGTACTCGTTAGCTGCTGCTATATTGGGTTTTACTGCACCAATTTTTTAATCCCTGGAAGAGAATGCCAGAAATGCACTATTTCTTGTAAAAACAACAGTATGTGACATGCCAGCCTAACGAAAGCATAACCACTGTGACTACTTAATACATTCAGAACCTGAACACTGTACAGTAAGATAAGGTATGTGAATTATGACCTTAAGAACGAAAACAAAAATGTGAAAAAAGTTAGAGGAGAGGAGCATTACATGACCTAATTAAAGCTTTAGCACTGGTCCATCTTTAAAACTTGCATTGCAAATTATGCTATGCAGATCATGCAACTTATAGCAGTACCTGTAAGTACAGCCAAGTGCTGTGTTCACCGTCATCACTTTTTCCTCTCTACAGTGTCCCATTTATTATGATGAATGGAAAATGCACTTGCTGTCCACAAAAGGCAGATACGCACTGGACGTCCTACATACATACATCCTACAATGGAGAAAGTGAGAAAAGACCCATTTAAGAGAAATGGTCCATTCTGCACTTAGCACTGTGTAAATATGCAGCTCTATGTGTTGTGCAGGTTGTAGTATGAACATGCCCTGAATCTGCTCATCTCTTAACTCCTTCAAACTGCATGAATCAGACATCTGGCTAGAGGGCGTATGCAAAACTTCTGCAGCTGAACACATCTGAAAGTATGTATTTTTTTACCGATATGAGTTACAAATGTTAAGAATATCTGATTCAATGACACGTTATGGAGTTGTCCTTTAAAGGGAACCTGAGATAGGCGAATAAAAGCAAAATATACATCCCTGGGGCTTCCTCCAGCCCCCTCTGGCCTGATCACTCCCACACTGTCCTCTTCTGACTCCCCGTTCATCCGCAATTGGCCCCGGAAAGTCCCCCAGTCCAGCGCAAACTGCTCCCACTGACTGGAGCATTCTGCGTCTGCACAGTGCTACTACACAGGCGCAGAACGAGACAGGGAAGCGCCCCTGGCCGGACTGCACCTGTGCCAACTGGCCCAAACCGGAGGTTTTTCCAGGGCCAGTTTCGGGCGAAGGAGAAGGCAACTGAGGACAACAAGGGAGCAATCAGGCCGGAGGGGGATAGGGGAAGCCCCAGGTATGTTCACATTTTTAAAGGGTCTCATCTCAGGTATATTTTAAACAAAAATTTTGATATTTATTCTGTGTACTGCCTACTTGGATTCACCAATTTGTATCTATAAATATAAAAGTCACAAATTCAATAAACTTTACCACTGCATTTTCTTGCAGGATATTCAGGGCTCTGCCTCTGATACAGAAGACCAGGGTTTGAATCTCAGCTCTTCCTGTTCAGTAAGCCAGCATCTATTCAGTAAGACTCCCTAACACTGCTACAGCCTACTGAGCGTACCCTAATGGCTGCAGCTCAAATGCTTTGAGTTTGCCAGGAGAAGAGCGCAAAATAAATGTTATTTGTCTTGTTTTAAAGTGGAACTAAACTCAACTCGCTCTCCGCACTAAGGGCTCGTTTCCACTATCGCAAATCCGCATGTGGATTCGCACAGCCAATACAAGTGGATGGCCCGGTTTCCACTTGTCAGTTTTGCTGTGCGGTTTTCTGTGCAGGATTTTTCTGCACGGCAGAGCCCTCAGAATTCGCTTGCGTGTGGAATGCAGGCGAATCGCACGCAATGTATTGAATAGGGAAATCACATGCGTTTTCGCATAGGTACCCATGTTAATTCACACAGGCAGTGACATGGTTAAAATCGCATATACCCTAACCTATTCGAAATCGCGGCAAAAACGCATGCGGAATCGCACCCGCAAGCGAGTTCGCCTGCGGTGATTTGCCGCGATTCCGCAACGCACTAGTGGAAACGAGCCCTAAGAGAAAAGCTCCAGCATGATAAAACCTTAACTGAAAAAAAAATTCACCAAAATATAGAGTACTCCTTTAGAAACAGAAGTTTTAACTTGGTTTAACTTTGCAGGGAACACGGAGCGAACACGCTGAAACCAGCGCAGGAGATTTGGGCGAAGCCGGCACCACCATAAGCCGTAATAGGAATTAGGGCTATAGCAAGCACAGGGAGTACGGTAACTTCAGCACCGTCAGAAGACGGAGCTGCAGTTACTTTTAAAACACAATAATTCGGCTTCCAACAATTGCTGGAAGCCAAATTATTTCATTCCCCACCATCCATGGTGGCCTGGAGGGGGAATAGTATTTAATACGGCCGGGACTTGTGCGGCACCAGGACCAGCCAATGCCATATACCGGCTGTATCCTGCGCCCAAGTCTCCAGCGCCGTTATCTCTTGTACGCACACGGAGAGCCTAAGTGTTTACTGTATAGAGTGAGTTGCCTAGGCAGAGCTCCTGCAGCCTTTTCTCAACTGCTGATAACTAATTAAGCCCAATACACACCACGCAATTTCCCATCAGATCGATGGGTCAATTCAATAATTTCCAAATGGTCGGATCAACTGTAGATCGATAACACAATTGATTTTCCGTAGTAGTTAATGGAAAATCGTTCGTGCTATCGGGAGTTGAACCAACCGTTTGGAAATTATTGAATCGACCCGTCGATCTGACAGGAAATTGCGTGGTGTGCAGTGGGCATTAGACACTATGATATGGCTAAACAGAACATAGATAAGTGAATTTCTACGTAAACTATGGGGTTGCTTCATAAAAGACTGTGCGAAAAAAATCTGCTCTGGAAAACACCGCATTCGTCATTTTAGACTTTTGTGTGCCAATTCATAAAAATTTTCACAGGCATGGTAGAAGTTCGGTAAATTACCGAAGTCCATTGACAAAAACATATTCGTAACAGCAGAAGATAGTGGAGTGTCTCTGTTACCAGCTGTCCCATGCAGTGAGGACATTGGAATAGTAAGAGGCATCCTGACATCCCTTTAGATGTACATGTTTTATTATACTGCCTCTGTTTGCTCTGAATTAGTCTTTCTAAACATTCTATTTAACTGCCACAGCTTACTTCCAAGAAACTTTACACATGCCATGCTTAGGTGATTTTTTCCCACTAGCTCCTACACATCTTCAAACACAAACACGAGGTTAAACAGCCGAAGGTATTCAGGGGAAGCCTATTTTGTTCCAATCGCTCTGTTTCTGCCTGGGTATAAAAGCTTGTCCCACATGAGAAGGCTGCGGATCCTATGAGATTCCATCACTCAGACTTGCAGAAGACCGGTGTTTTTTTGGCTCCCTGCTCCTGTCAGTCACAGCTCTCACTGCTTCTGCTTGTGAGTCACGGCTCCCAGCACAGTCTCCTCGCTAAGGCCCGGTTCACATTAGCGTTTGCCAATGGAACCGGCCGTTCGGTTCCATGGTAAGTTCTGCTGACCGGATGAAAAAATGCTGCAGGACCCAATTTTCTGGAACGTTTTGCTCAGCGGAACGGACACAGAAGGTTTTGCAGCTACATAGTAACAAATAGAAAACTGACAGTTTACAGCACACTGGCTGTAAAAACTGACAGTTTTTCCTGATCCTGATGGCCGGATCCTTACGGCCGGCTCAGCAGAAAACCGCTAATGTGAACCGTGCCTCAGACTCCACACTCTTTTCACCACTTCAAAGCAGACAGTATTGTTTTGTGGCTCTTAACGCATGCTGTAGGCTTTATGAATTGATATTTACTGACGTGTTGAGGTATTTACCGTACAAGTCGGTAATTTACCTCACTGCTCGGTCATTTCAGCTTTTCATGCAGTAACAGCCTTCTGAATTGACATTTTCCTAAGTGCTCGGTAAAGTCAGCTGTTCTCTGCATTACCGAAAGGGGTAATGGTTTATGAATCAACTCCTATGTGTGTGGAATTAAAACTTTTCAATGTGTGCTGTGCAACAGTTCAGTCCACTTTAGCTGCAAAATATGTCTTTGGTACCAACCAGCTGAAAAAGTACAAAGTAGCTAAGAAAGGCAATAGCAAACTCATATAAATTTGGCAAAACTTATTTTGAGCACTTTTTTTTTGCTTCCTGAGGTCCCTTCCCAAACAGAGTTCTGGGGAAACACAAATGTACAAAATATTTCTTTAATGTTCCCCTGAAAACATGATTTAAAGCGAACTCGATGTGAGAGTGATATGGAGGCTACCATATTTACTTCCTTATAAACAATACTAGTTGCCTGGCAGCCCTGCTGATATATTTGACTCCAGGAGTGTCTGAAAAACACCAGAAACAAGCATGCAGCTAATCGGCTCAGTTCCCACAAATTATCAGAAAGACCTTTTCTGCATATGCTTGTTCCGGGTCTAGGGCTGAAATTAGAGGCAGGTGATCAGCAGGGCAGCCAGGCAACTTATATTGCTTAAAAGGAAATAAGTATGGTTGCCTCCATATTACCCTGGGGTTCACTTTAAGCACAGATATCCCTTCAAAACATTATTCCAAATATTGTACACCACAGTATCAGTAAATTTTGGCTACTGTTGTCTGTGTTTTGAAACACTTAAGCAAAACTATGAGAAAATAATGAATATGTTATTTTAGTAAAATGTATTAATTTCATGTATAATGGACCTAGTGTTGTGAGAATTGTGGTTCTTATAGTTTAATGTTGGTGATAATTGGCCAAGTCCACCAAAGGGGCAAAATAATGTCTTTTGCTTTTCTCTTTTATAACATGAGAAAACATAAGTGAAAACCTAAAAAATGTTTATTGAATCAGGGCCACAGTCTCACGAAAACTTCTACACAACCTAAAACAATGCTAAGCAGACAGCATTAAAAATATATATATTTTTCCTTCACGCTGGTGCCCAGCATTTTTAAGTAATGTTTCCAACAGTGCAATGCAGGGAAGAAGGCTACAGAAGTAATAAGATTGGGATGCTCAAACTCTTCTCAGGCAAGAAAGCGCATCGTCAGTGCTTTCTAATCCCTCACAAAAGTTTCAGGATGCTGAGGTTACTATAGCAACCCCAGCCATAATCAACCGCTCCAGATTAACTCATTGAGAGACTGCTGAATTAATACAGTGACAGTTCTGCTTATTTATGAAAAGCTGCTGCTGCACAAGAAAAAAAGAAATGCACAAAGGGTAGCCAAGCTAAGACTGTGCTGGAGTAATTTATAATGGTCTAGCTATCAACTCAATAGAACTGAGGAAATAGCTCTGTACAGGCCGTTCAGTCAAAATTGCAATGGAGACTGGACATTTAATACAAAGCCTGCATGTAGAAAAATAACACGATTGGTTACAATAGAGTACTGTGACCAGGCCTATAGAATTGTATGGGCAGTGACATGCAGAATTATTCTGCAACACAACTGTACACTGTGAGCTAGCCCAAGCTGATAGTTTACTTTTGTAGATAAAAAAATCCTTCAGTTCACATCTATTCATTGAATTGACTTTTGTAAACATTATTTGAGATTTCTTATTTTCTATCTGCAAAAACAGCTACAGCCTTGGCACAAGATAAGTAACAGCACAATGCCTATTCGGTATGTAAAATTGCTCTTTACTGCAGATGATTACTCCTCCAGGGTTATGCGGTGTACACATGCTAGATAGTAGCGTAAAAGTCAAGGAATATGGGGGGTTGGGAAGCATATGCAATAAACTTAATCAAACAAATTTGGTTTAAAAAATACAAAAGATACTTTAATTAATTACTCTTACAGAAAACATTAAAAACATGTCGCACATATAATGCAGCCGGACACTCAGCACAACCACGGCTCACACGTCCACATGCAGCCACTCCTAACTGCGACCACCTAATGTGGTCAGGGATCCCAAAAGAAAAAATATGTGGCCACTCCAGTGTAGCAGAATAGAAGTGTCCTGCTCAATCTCAGCAATAGTGCAAGCTGTAACAATAGCAATGGGGAAGCGGTTAAATAGCAAGCTGTAGGATGGTGTATATGCACAAGGAGGATGTGTGACCCGGACTCCGAGGCCAACTCTCAGGTTAGTAGACAAGGCTCATGCAAGCAGCAGCAGGCAGTGTACCCATATCATATGGTAGACAGTTCATGCTGCAACATAGACGGGAAAGGGCTGTATACTGTACCCACTCCGGGCGGCAGAGATGGCAAAATGCAGCTTGTGTTCCGGGTCCCTCAACCCACCGCCGGAGCTCACGGCTAGGGGAGAGACACTGCAGTCCCAGGGAGTCCACTTGTCACAGTGCAGGATCTCAGTTTGTCGGTTTCCGCAACAGCTGATGTATGGCCGGACCGAGGGATAGTCAAAGGTTGCCAGCAGCGGACAGCAAACCCCAGCAGCCAGTGGAGGGCAAGGGCGGAGAGCGGCAGGAGGCGAGCCTGGCTAGCACCATGTGCGGCATACGTAGCACGCCAGATGCCCTGACATGTTTCGCCGGGACTTCCGGCTTTCTCAAAGGGAGGCGTGGTGAACGTCACGTCCGTGCCCTGCCTAAATACACACACACGGCCATTCAAACAGGCAAGCGTGTGCGTCATCCGCTCACAAACAAGCCACAGCCAATCAAGCACTACAAGGAGGAGCTGAAACAGTTGTAAACAGCTCCGGCGTGTGAGAATCACACGCGCTGATGGTAAATAGTGAAGAGTGGTAAGTGGCTGTAACTGGGCGATGCAGGCAGACAACGCAGGCGCGCGCAACATACATATAATTCATAACTAGATTTTGCCACTACCCTCAAACAAAGGAGGGGATTAGGGAAAAACAAAATGGAAAACACTGATGAGAAAAACAAAAAACAAAAAAAAAGTTTTTATTTTCCTAAAATTTGTTAGATTGGAGCCGGCATTACAGAATTACCTATCAAATATAGCCAGGGGCATCATAGAAGCAACCTAAAACTGTGGTCAAATGTCCCCAATATAGTTGCTAAGCTAGCAGACGAATACAGTAATAGATAATTTAAAGAGTAATAAGCATGCCATGTGCAATAATGTCGCAGGAGGAGGACCCAGGCCCCGACACAACCGAGGCAACACGCCCGCGGGCACAGGGCGCACTGGAGGAAACACCAATCAAGAAAGGGAGGAGCAGTATGACCAGAGGAGCCAAAACACAGACCAGGAAAGGAGGGGAGAGAAAAAAGACCGTTCACCAAAACATGTATCAAACTGGCAGGAATGCCGCATAACCCACTGAGTCATTCAGACCAGGTGGGTCTGTGGCTTTTAATTCAAAAATCCATCGGGATTCTTTCTGGAGGAGCAGCCGATCGTAGTTGCCCCCCCCCTAATTGTCGTGTGTATGCGATCAAGGCCAACAACTCGCAACCCACGGCAGTCACCACCATGGACCGACTTGAAATGCCTTGCCACAGGTGTGGTGGACGTGGTGCTCCTAATATTGGTGAGATGTTCACCGATCCTAGTCTTCAGATCACGACCCGTCTTGCCAATGTAGAACGCTCCACACTGGCAATAGAGGAGGTATATCACAAAAAGAGTGTTGCAATTAACAAAATGTTGTAGTTTCCAACGATGTCCGTTGGGGAGTAGAACCTCCCTCCCCACGGATAAGAAGCGGCAGACACCACAACCACCACACCCATATGTACCAGTAACATTGCAATGGACCCGTGTGGGCTCAGTGCCACGAAAATGACTGCGAACTATGAGGTCACGGAGGGATGGCGCTCTTTTGAAAGCAATTTTTGGTTCAGATGCGACCAATGTATTAATCTTAAGATCATTTGTCAGGATATACCAGTGTCGCGCAAAAATACGCACAATCTCCTTATGTTGAACAGAATATTTTGTACAAAATCGCACATCCTCGGCGCCATCCCTCCGGGACCTATTTCTCAAAATCAAGGCAGTACGATCAGCAGCACTTGCCCTTTGATAGGCTCTCCTCAAAAGATTATCTGGGTAACCCCGGTCTCTGAACCGGGAGCGCAGGTCTGCCGCCTCCATCTGGAACGTAGAGACCTGTGAACAATTGCGTCTCACACGGAGGTACTGGCCCACAGGGATACCCCGAATTGTGTGTTCGGGGTGAAAACTATCTGCTCGAAGGAGGGCATTCGTGGACGTAGCCTTTCTGTAGAGCCCCGTGGACAGACAACCCTGCTCATCAACCATAATCATGGTATCCAAAAATGGAATTTTGTCAAAAACATATGTTAGCGTAAAACGTAAATTACGCGTATTCTGATTGATGACGCCTACAAACGACCGTAATTCGTCCACCGAACCCGTCCAGAAGATCAAAAGGTCATCGATGTACCTGTGCCACACCAATATGCGGCACAGGTACATCGAGAGACCATCATCCGCAAAAATTGTACGCTCCCACTCCCCCAGGTACAGGTTTGCGTATGACGGGGCACAAGTCGTGCCCATCGCCGCACCCTGCACCTGGAGGTAGTGTGTCCCATCAAAAACAAAAATATTGTTCAACAATAGAAATCTTAATAGATCTAGTAGGAAAATGTTATGGGCCGTCTGTCGTATATCGAGCTCACCCAGAAAGGTACCCACCGCTGCCACTCCTAAATCATGAGGAATACTGGAGTATAGCGCCTCAACGTCCAGGGCCACCAGGATAGCACCAAGGGGGAACCTGTGTGCCCTACAACTCCCTAAGGAGGTGCATGGTGTCCCTGACGTAAGAGGGAAGGGCCTGCACATGGGGCTGAAGATGCCTATCAATGTACACGCTCACCCTCTCAGTCAGGGACCCACGGCCAGAAACAATAGGTCGCCCAGGAGGGCGTTCTTTGCGCTTATGAATTTTCGGCAATGCATAAAATGTAGGTGTAATGGGATGTAACACCTTCAAAAATTGGCTAACATCTTCCCCAATAATACTGCGTCGCAGCGCATCGTCAATAATAGTGAACAACTGCTTCTGGCACCTGGTGACCCTGGACGCCGGCACACGCGCATAACACTCTCGATTATCCAAAATCTGTAGGCACATATCCCTGTAGGCCAGCACCCCCATAACGACAACATTACCCCCTTTGTCAGAGGGCTTGATCTCCCACCTAGTCTGTGACCTCAGCTCCTCCAGTGCACCCAACTCCTCCGCTGATAAATTCTGAACATCCGAGGTCCTTCCAGAGAGACGCATAATGTCCCTCTCTACAACTGAGATAAATGTCCTCAGACTAGGGCTGACCGAGAGGGGCGGGAAACGACGAGACCGATTTCTCAATTCCAATTCATATAAAGACGGCTGATATTGTACTGGTAAGGCATCTGGTAGCACATCCACATCAATACTAATCTCATCAGAACTGGACCCCTCTTGGAGATCCATCAAATCGGCTAGGGCCTGATTATCCTGATCCGACAAAAAGATCTGAGATGACGACGGTATGTCCCCCTGAGGGACACCCTCATTTAACAGTTTCATGAGGATTTTGCGTCCAAAAATATGTGTATCAGTTATTACTTCAAACACATCAAAATTATATGTCGGACAGAATCCCAGGCCCCTCGCCAATAATGCATGTATGGGTGCAGACAGAGCCTCACCAGTCAAATTAATTACCTGCAAATCAGGCATTGATTTCGTCTCGTCAGGTCCGCCTCCCTCCATCAGCCCAGTTACCCCAAAAAAGGCGAGGGCGAGGATCCCAAAAGTGGACCATCGCCATCCTCCTCTCCCGGGGCAGAGTCCGAGGTACCGCCACATGCTGCGCCTTTGGCAGCACCCCTGGGAGCTGTAATTTGTTTCTCTTTCCCTTTATTTTTTTGTTGATTAGACCTTGTATCGTATCGTTTCTGTCCTTTAGGGGCGACCCTGGTGTGTGTCACTGATTACTCCTGAACTGCCACTAACAACTGAGGAGTCTGATTCCACCACAATCTCAGCCTCAGATGGATTTTCTATCGGAACTGGCTTCCCACCCTTGGGTTTGATTGGCCTAGGAGGGCGGTAGCCCCACCGATAGGCGGAGCCTGTTTTGTATGCCACACGATCGCGTAACAGTTTTTGGTCACGTTGGATAACCAGATCTTTGTTAAATTTTCTAATATGAGATTCGAGTTCTTGATTGCGTTTCTTGTATAATGGATCAGTCTCTGAGGTCTGTATTGACAAAAGTGGTTTTAACAATCTCCGCCTCAGTATTAGCAAGATCTATCTCATCCAGTTCGTTCATCAGGGTCAAACAGACCCTGGCACAGCCCTCAAAATTGGTCTCCCACCTCTTTTTGAAATCTTCCGGAATATTTTTCCTATGGGGAAATGTTTGAAATCTAAGCCACATGGGGTTCAGTTTGTCCTCCAAATATATCTTATTGTATTTAATGTTCCACCAGAGACGGGACTTTTTTTCATACAGTCTTGTCAATCTACGGAAGGCCCCATTAATAAGTTGGTGTGAATCTTTCGCACCCTGCGTCTGCGAACAATCGCTCTCAATCTGCGAGACCAAGTCCTCCCACCGCAGCATCACCGCACATAAAGGATGGCTCCAAATATTGGTGTATATCACACACACCCGGAGCTGTGTGCTCCAATTAACCTATTCAAAAGCGGTATTTTACCCTTGGTGGGTGTGTGTGTAATCACCAACAGATAAGTCAATCACTGTATTGCATTGCCACCCACAAAAATAGTAGCGTCAAGGAAAGTGGGGGGTTGGGAAGCATATGCAATAAACTCAATCAAACAAATTTGTTATAAAAAATACAAAAGATACTTTAAATTAATTAATTACTCTTACAGAGAACATAAAAAACATGTCGCACATATAATGCAGCCGGACACTCAGCACAACCACGGCTCACACGTCCACATGCAGCCACTCCTAACTGCGACCACCTAATGTGGTCAGGGATCCCAAAAGAAAAAAAATATATATTGTGGCCACTCCAGTGTAGCAGAATAGAAGTGTCCTGCTCAATCTCAGCAATAGTGCAAGCTGTAACAATAGCAATGGGGAAGCGGTTAAATAGCAAGCTGTAGGATGGTGTATATGCACAAGGAGGATGTGTGACCCGGACTCCGAGGCCAACTCTCAGGTTAGTAGACAAGGCTCATGCAAGCAGCAGCAGGCAGTGTACCCATATCATATGGTAGACAGTTCATGCTGCAACATAGACGGGAAAGGGCTGTATACTGTACCCACTCCGGGCGGCAGAGATGGCAAAATGCAGCTTGTGTTCCGGGTCCCTCAACCCACCGCCGGAGCTCACGGCTAGGGGAGAGACACTGCAGTCCCAGGGAGTCCACTTGTCACAGTGCAGGATCTCAGTTTGTCGGTTTCCGCAACAGCTGATGTATGGCCGGACCGAGGGATAGTCAAAGGTTGCCAGCAGCGGACAGCAAACCCCAGCAGCCAGTGGAGGGCAAGGGCGGAGAGCGGCAGGAGGCGAGCCTGGCTAGCACCATGTGCGGCATACGTAGCACGCCAGATGCCCTGACATGTTTCGCCGGGACTTCCGGCTTTCTCAAAGGGAGGCGTGGTGAACGTCACGTCCGTGCCCTGCCTAAATACACACACACGGCCATTCAAACAGGCAAGCGTGTGCGTCATCCGCTCACAAACAAGCCACAGCCAATCAAGCACTACAAGGAGGAGCTGAAACAGTTGTAAACAGCTCCGGCGTGTGAGAATCACACGCGCTGATGGTAAATAGTGAAGAGTGGTAAGTGGCTGTAACTGGGCGATGCAGGCAGACAACGCAGGCGCGCGCAACATACATATAATTCATAACTAGATTTTGCCACTACCCTCAAACAAAGGAGGGGATTAGGGAAAAACAAAATGGAAAACACTGATGAGAACATGCTAGATAGTTCTCAGCTGAGGCAGCCAGATGGGGCAGTCTCTGGCAAGGATCTAGCTAGTGTGCAGTGGCCTCAGACCCCCACCCCCCTTTAAGCGTTGGTGGTTTAAATTAATCATGCACATCGTTTTCATACTCACCCTGCCTTCTTTGTCGTGCCCTTCACCATCAGTCCCCCCCTTCTCCCTGCATAGTAACGGAATGCATCACAAGCCTACAGGCTAGTGACACATCTTTACAATCGTAGGCCCAAGCATCGAGTCCCAAACGCTGCTGTGTATGAGACATTACACTGCTTCCTGTGCTGTATAGCCAATTACTCATACAGAAACATGGGAATTACTGGGCTAGGCTGAGCACAACATAAAACAGAGAGAACATAAATAAAAAGTATTTATTTTAGCTTAAAGTGCTTTCAGACATTCATAACTAGCTGCCTACTGAAATGGTAAAATCATTTTTAACTAATAAAATAGTAAATGGATTGCATTGCACTGGTAAGTGTCATAATTTTTTGATGGTAGAATATCAATGTAACTTTAACTGCCCTCCTCCACTGAAATCAAGGTTTCATTCTTGAGATACGGATAGTCGGTGTGTTGCGAGGTGACCGTCATAAACAGCCTTCTTTCTAAGTTGGACTCATCCAGTTGGTAGACCACTCAGCCATGACCATCTGCCACATTACATAAAAATGGGAAATTAATACCAAACTACATTTCCCAGAATTCCAGATCTACAATAGAAACCATGTACTGTATCTACAACTAGTAAAATCTTAGTAGCTCAAAAAAAATGGGTGGCAATTGTAAAAGTAATCGGAAATCGCCAAGACGGGTCTTAGGACTGTCTCCCACTAGGAAAAACAATCAAACTGCAACCACATTTCTTCCTGATTTCCACTACTGCAATTGAGTTACTTAAAGAGACACTGAAGCGAAAAAAAAAATATGATATAGTGAATTGGTTGTGTACTATGAATAATTACTAGAAGATTAGCAGCAAAGAAAATATTCTCATACTTTTATTTTCAGGTATATAGTGTTTTTTCTAACATTGCATCATTCTATATTATGTGCAGATTACACAACACTCAGCATTCAAAATGAGTCTTTCAGAGCAGTCTAAAGTAATGACCTCTCCTCTAGCAGAGAAAAAGTAAACAGTTCACTTACAGTTGAGATAATAAAAGTCAGATAACAGCCCTCTCCACAACTAAAGCCGCATCTACACACGTAGATGCGGCTGCGACTCTCATCAATCGAGCCGCTGATGCGGCTCGATTGATAAGATCCGACAGGACGGATCTTGCTTCCGCCGATTCCCTGCTCGCTCCCCGCGAGGGGACAATGGCAGGGAATTGAGCGGAAGATAAGCGGCGCCGGCGGGGACGAGCGGGGAATCGAATGCGGGGGACGCGCAAGAGGCCGCCGATCGCCACAAAATCTCCCCAACATCTCCCCGTGTAGACGGGGCTTAAGACTTAGTCGGAGAGTTAATGGCTTGTTTGCATAGAGATAACAACTGGAGTTTCTTAACTCTTCCTGTACTGGAAACAATTAGGGCTGGTGCACACCAAAACCCGCTAGCAGATCCGCAAAACGCTAGCAGATTTTTAAACGCTTTTTTTTATTTTTATGAGGCGTTTTGCTAGCGTTTTGCGGATTGCTGCTGCGGTTTTCAGTATAGTAGATTTCATATATTGTTACAGTAAAGCTGTTACTGAACAGCTTCTGTAACAAAAACGCCTGCAAAACCGCTCTGAAGTGCCGTTTTTCAGAGCGGTTTGCGTTTTTCCTATACTTAACATTGAGGCAGAAACGCATCCGCAATCCAAAAAATGCCTCACCCAGGCATTTTTCGTTTCTGCAAAACGCCTGCCGCTCTGGTGTGCACCACCCCATTGAGATACATTGACCAAGCAGATCCGCAGCCGCAAGCGGATCTGAAAACGCCCAAAAAGCCGCTCGGTGTGCACCAGCCCTTAGACTGATGTATCTGATCTTAATGTTTTATTTTTTAGCTGTACTACACATACAAATCATAATATCATAATTTTTTTTTCGCTTCAGTGTCTCTTTAAGTCAATACATGACCTCAATCTTACCCGCAGCGCAGCCGAGTGACAATTGTGCTCGGGAGAAAATCGGTAACGATCCTTGGTCATAGCATTATTTTGGGAATTGCAGCCAAAGCCCCATAGCCACACATTGGCACGGCAGAGGGGTTCGGATGCAAACTTGCATCAGCACATGTGGCGGCGTCCATTTTGGTGAAAGACACAGGCGCTAATGGAAACGTAGTCTTAGACATTAGCTCATCAAGGAGCTTGTATATAAATAAAATGAGATCTGCCATTGAGAGATGCACAGGGCTAGGAAAATATTTGACTCAGTCAGTCAACGATCCACAAGTACTCAAGTGGTAATGGGTCAAAGATTCCTTGTGACTGAGATCATGATTTAGGGCTGCTTCACATGGGCTTCTGAGTGACAACTGGTGGTGGCTCATTTAACGGATGCAAAACGCTTTTCTGATATCGAGTAGAAAACCATTCGGCATCGGTTCCCGACGTTTAATCGGCACACTGCATTTGGAACCCTATAGGGGACACAGAATTGTGCAAACAACTGATGCTGGAAGCTTGACCACATAGTGGTCAAGAAGGGATGATGGCATTTCCCATGAGGTTTACACGAATGATGGACGGTAACAGTTACCATCGCTTGAAAATAAGTTTCATTCATTTGAATAGAACAGTGATCAATCACACTTTGCTGACAATAACGTGTTTACTGCCTGTGTGAAACAGCCTTCACAAGGATTGAAGAAAGTGTGAGGGCCCTTTTCCACCGGGGGGCTGTGGTGCACACCCCACTGCACGGCAATGAAAGGCTCTGGAGCCTTTTATACCGATGCGGTACCGCGCAATACAACAGTAGTGACTTTTTCCCGCATCCCTGAGGGCAAAGCTATGTTACAGCATGGTTCTGCGGCGCCCTGCAGCAAAGTACGGAAATCATGTAAGTCTATGGCAACGCGTTTGTGTTTAAATGCCTGCAAGTTTTATGCGTCATGCATGCACAGAAGTGTATTTTTAGTAATACGCTACCCTGCACATGATCGCTTCAGCTGTAGGAAGAGAGTGCACTAACGCGGTAATCCCCAAAGGCCTGTTTTTGGCGATGCAGCCCCAGGGCTGCATTGCCCCGCTACCGCCAATCCCCAGAGTGAAACCGGCCTGAATCTTTCTCCCACTGCACCAAAACTTCACATCTAATTTCCCAGGAAACACAAACATGGAATGGGCTTGGCTCATGTAGCCAAGACCACCATTTTCCTCTAATTAGGAATCAGAATCTGACTAGATTCTGTACAGGAAAGAGAATCCTTGCTTAGCTCTGTAAAACATCCATCAGGCACAGAAATACTGCTCTGCACTGTTCTGGAGGATGTGTAAAAATAAACAACCATTCTATATGCCTAAAGAGGAGCAGAGTCACTGACACCAGGAAATACTCAGACAGACGTGATGGATAAATGACGTCTCACAGTACACACAGCCCACAACGCCTCTTGTGCAGGGATGTGAGTCACTTAAAGTGGTCTAACACCCAGCATTTCAACTTTGCTTTAAAAGATTGCTTACAGCTTAGAAACTATTATGCCAGATTTTTTTTTTTTTGCAGAAATTCGCTGAATGGGTTAAATATGACATTTTAGTGTTGCATTTAGGGCTGGTTCACACTTGCTTTAAAAACGTATCCGTAGCTACGTTTTTTGTCCCGGACGAAAAACGGAGCCACGGATACCAATGTTAAAAATAGCAGCAGTACACACTCAAGTTAAAAACGTATCCGCGTGCGATCCGCGGAATACGTTTTTAAACCCGGAACGCAGAGTCCGGACTTGCAGCATTTTTCACGGACCTGTATACACGTACGGGTAGTGAAAATCAATGGGGAAACGGGACTCCTTCTTCACTGACATTTTGGGACACTGGAAACGGATCAGTTTCCAGTGTCCCTTGTAGAAGGAGGGGGCCGCCATGCTGGAGGGGGTAACAGCCAGGACGGGGGGGCTGCGGACAAAGAGGCGGCCAGGGGGGGTCACACCCCCCCACCTTGCTCACCTGGGTGCCCCCCGTCCCTGCTCCCCCAGCTCGCACATTAAAAATGTAATAAAAAGTGATAAATTGTACCTAGGGAAGTTCGGCGAGCCGGGCACTTCTGCCCACACCGCTCCTGTCACTTCTTGCGATGCCGCCCACTGAAATACAGAGGGCGGCATTGCAGGAAGTGATGGGGATTGGTGTGGGCGAAAAAGCGGGGAGGGGGAGCGGGGACAGGGGGCACCCAGGTGAGCCAGAGGGGAGAGGCGACCCCCCCCTGTCCGCCGCCCCCCATTGTGGCTACTACCCCCTCTAGCAAAACAAAAACAAAAAAACACACAAACGGATCCAAAGCGTGTGCTGCAAAAAAAAGGCAGCACGGATCCGTTTGCATTCTAGTTTTTGAAAACCGGAGCCCGGACCGCGGATGCGTCTCACACCCGGAGCTAGTGTGGCCCTAGCCTTAGCTAGAAATCTGCATCGGTGCTGAAGTTTAGATACAAATGTATCTATTTACAATGTAAATAAACAAACACCTCGCTGAGAGAGCACAGAGGGCTTCCCAGACAAGCTTTTCAGAGGTCTACTTGCATTCCAAACAAAGATACATTTGTATCTAAACCTCAGCACTGACGTGGATTTCTAGCTAAATGCAAAACTAAAATGTCATGTTTACCCATTCACTGAATTTCTGCTTTAAAAAAATCTGGCATAATAGTTTCTAAGCTGTAAGCAATCTTTTCAAGCAAAGTTGAAATGCTGGGTGTTAGACCACTTTAAAGTGCTGCAACGTCTAGCACCTTCATGACTAGCAGGTTTAGCAGCGTAAAACGTGTAGAGCAGATGTAGTTTTCATCCATCCCACAATACAGGACATAAAACATTACTGAACAGATCAGTCATCCTTTTGTCTGGCCAAAGGCTGACCAAGGACATAATAGTAGCCAAATGAAATTTTAGATGCCCACTCCCCCCACATTCAGAAACCAGAGATGATCAGAGCAGATAATTATAATCAAAATGCAACCACAGTCAAAACATTCTTATTTTAGTTTTGGTTAGAATAGGGAATGCTCGTTTACATGAGGCTTTCATTGTGGTCTATGCGATTGTCCTCATTACCTGTTCTCAGTGACAAGGTCACTAAAACCACACTACAGAAGATATTGGCGCTTAATAAATAATAGTAATAAATGCCTTCTGTACAGAGCTGCATATATTGATAAAACTGGTTTGTAAGCTTGCCATTATTAAAAATAAAGTTTTTTATTGTGAGTTAATGTAAAAAAGGTACGAGATACAGGGTACGAGATACAGCCACTAGTAGAATATTGGTAAAATTACAGATATTTTACTACTTAATTACAATAGTAAAGTATCAGTAAACTTAACCGAAAATTTTTTAATGACCTGACCTAACCCTACTCTCATACAAAACCCTCCATCTACTGATGCCTAACCCTAAGATCCCCCCCCCCCCATGGTGCATAAACCTTAACCCCACTCTTGTAGTGCCCGACACAACCCCCCGCGCCCCCCCCCCCCCCCGGTGCCTAAATTTAACCCCCAGGCCCCACCACACACACTCCTAGCACTAAAGACCCCTGCCTCCTGATCATAAATATTTTCACCACCGGGCAGCAATGTTAAAAGCCATCGGGTAGCAGCTAGAGGCTGTAAATAGAAACCTTGAGTGCCCAAATTACCGTTTGTGTCCGCTTATCATGGTTTTTACTGTTGCTGTCAGCGCCATTTTTAACAGAGTTTCTTTAGTGCCCTTTTTACCTGCTTCATCTATTGCTGTTTGAGCCCCCCAAAAGAGAGTTTTATATCCTTTTTACTATGCTTCCTACAATTCCAACATTGGGATAGCATATGTGGATTCCAACTCGGTACAATACAAAAATAAAAGGTGGTTGCAGGAGTTCCATCTGAAGACTTTGCAGATTACCTATATAGCACACTCTAATTTTCTAGAGCACAAAAACATTTAACATGAATGAATTCCTATAACATTAGAGAGAATATTTACAAAGCGGTGAGACAAACTAAAACCAAACTGAACAAGTCAAATTCTAATAGAAATTAAGATAATATGTGTATATTCTGAGTATAGAAGTAAAGTGGAGAATAGAATAACCGTGTTGGGGACAATATGTGCTTTCCCCTGCGGTACAGCATTCTTCCTCTCTGGATTCAACTAGCAGGCAGGTAAATCAGGTGTGATCATGTGACACCCAATGTAGGTAATAGAGGTGTGTGTGAGGACTAAATTTTCACAAATCCACCTTAATTTTGTTTTCAACTCCGGATGTATCCAGGATGAGCAGGTTATGTGTGGGGATGGGTGGAGATGCTGTTTCTGCACACACCTCTAGTAGGAATAAAAATGGATACAAAGACTGCGATGGTCAGCATCACTGCAGTGGAGTAGAACCATAAGTCCAAATGAGGCGCAATGGCTGGTAGTTCACAGGAAGAAGGTAGTGATCAACTGCAAGACCTCAATCTGCTAACAAGAAACTATCCAAACAATACTGGTCTATTGGTCAATACTGGTCTATTTAGGGCCTGATACAGTAAAGTCTGGTTAAATAGTGGTGGGCAGGGAACACAAAGCAATTTTACCGTTACCAACACACGGGGAACACCAGTCATTAACGCCACATGCGTGTTGCTACAGTAACGAGTATAACCTTGGTAATGCACATGGCGCTAACGGGTTAAGAGCCAGTGCTCCCCCTACGCTACTAACGGAAAAAAATTGCAGAGCACTCCCTGCACAGGTACAGCACCAGTTTTCACAGAAAAAGTCAAGTTCCAAAGGTAATACTTTCTTAAAGGATACCCGAAGTGACGTGTGACATGATGAGATAGACATGAGTATGTACAGTGCCAAGCACACTAATAACTATGCTGTGTTACTTTTTTTTCTTTCTCTGCCTGAAAGTTAAATATCAGGTATGCAACGGGCTGACTCAGTCCTGACTCAGACAGGAAGTGACTACAGTGTGACCCTCACTGATAAGAAATTCCAACTATAAAACATTTCCCTAGCAGAAAATGGCTTCTGAGAGCAGAAGCGATAAAAAGGGCCAATAGTTCAGATTTTAGCTCTGGCATACTTCAATTAATGTGTCATTTAGCAACAACAATAAAACCGTTAAAACTTAAAAAGTAGATTCAAACATAAAATAAAACTGTGGAATATCTTAAAAAGTAATTTTTAGGAGAAGGAAGATAGATACAATTGTTTATTTCATTTGTTTATTTTCGCGTCGGGTGTCCTTTAATATCAGCGCCACAGAATATGTTAGTGCTTTATGAATTAAAAAAAAAAATAATATACTATAAACAACTTTATTGCTTTGATGTTCAGCCTTATTCATTTTTGGGGTTTTGGGCTTTTAATAAAGGATTTAACATTAATGTAGGAAGCAGCCAGTTACCACTGATAGCCTGGCTGATGCACAGCTTTCTCACTCTCTCCTGGACATGAACTATCTCACAAGATCTTATTCATGACTTGACACAAAGCTGACTTGTTATCTAGCTTGGGGCCTGAGGTGTTAAAATCTATTTTAGAATTCAGCGTGTCACGGGGATCCAGAGCCAGAGGCCCGCTGTCAGCCAACGTCTTCATGACACACTTCAAAATGTGGAGATTCCAATAAATAGCCCACATCCTCTCCGCAGGAGCCAGCTGCCACCACAGCACCGATACCGGCTCCATCTGCAGAGTCGTGAGTCTGTATGCTCACGTAACACAAGCTAACAACATGCCTGCCTCCCATCATGGCGCAAAGCAGGTTCGTTTTTTCGGCTAACTTGCTAGAGTCAGGTGGGCAAAAGTAAAAGACAAGCAGAAAGGGCTACTTTCCCCAGGACACAAAGTGCAAAAATTAAAGCCCCAGTTCTTTCCCAGGTTTTACATGGCTTGCACCAGAACATTACTTTACATTAATTCTATGGGAACTATTTGTATAAAAAAATTGTAGCATTTGTAAAATAAGAAAAAAAGAGAATACCTGTCATACCAATTCAAATCACATCTCAGCAACCCGCAGCTGTCTGCTCACTCCCAGTCAGACTGCAATGTTCCTTTTTCAGTTAAACAGACAGAGAGAATGGTGATTGCGCAGCCAGCTGACGCCATGCGTCCTTGCTATTAGCCTATCAAAACACAAAGATGTGGGATGAAGACTAACTGGGCAATCAAGTTGGGGGGGCGGGGGGGGGGGGGGGGACAGGCACCTGGAGGATATTAAGGAGTAGATGAAAACGTCTCTGAGCTGGTGTAATAGATTCTTTTATAAAACTGCAAAATCTAAATATTTCTCATAGACCTGTTTAGGCAGAACTATTTAGCTTAATGTTCTGTTTAAGTAAACCTGAACAGGGAGGAATGTAATGTATGCCATATTTATTTTTCTTTTAACCACTTCCTGTAATATGGATATTGAAAATGTCCTAAAGTGTAGAGAAACCGAGAGCCCAATATAGTGTAGTATGTTAAGCATAAATGAAGTAAAGGTTATCGTGAGAAAATTATACTCACAAACATGGGTTACCACACAGGCAACCACTGTATAGGCAGGTGAGGAGATTAGACCTGTCCTCACTCAGGGATAAGAAGTCGCTCTCTGTAGATGCGAAAGGGGGTAGATCACCCCTCCACCAGGGGTGGACACGGTATAGCAGTAGGAGAACAGAGGCGCCAGCAGGATAAAAGCGGATAAAAACTTTAAAATTTGCTGGAAGTGGTGGACTTACCTCCATAAAGCAGACACGAAAGACTGTCTGAATAGTAGTCACATTTATTAATTAGTACCCCAAAACAGTGCAACGCGTTTCGCAGGCCCAGCCCGCTTCATCAGGCAATAAAAATGGGGACAAGACAGAATTTCAGCAATAGCAGGTGTGTTGACTGAGGCGCTACACCTGCTATTGCTGAAATTCTGTCTTGTCCCCATTTTTATTGCCTGATGAAGCGGGCTGGGCCTGCGAAACGCGTTGCACTGTTTTGGGGTACTAATTAATAAATGTGACTACTATTCAGACAGTCTTTCGTGTCTGCTTTATGGAGGTAAGTCCACCACTTCCTCCCAGCAAATTTTTAAAGTTTTTATCCGCTTTTATCCTGCTGGCGCCTCTGTTCTCCTATTGAAAATGTCCTATTCATGCACCTTTAGTGCAAAAAGGACATTTATATAAGTCAAGCTATTCTGTCAAAGTGCATGTGGGCCACAGGACCACTCAGGCCCACACATGCGCATTTTTCTCTTCAGCCCATAGCATGAAGTGGTTAAACAATACCAAATGCCTGGCAGTCCCATTGATCTTTTTGGCTGCAGTCGTGTGAAAAACACACCTGAAACAAGCATGTGGCTAATCCAGGTAGACTTCAGTCAAAGCATCTGATCTGCATGCTTGTTCAGGGTCCATGGCTAAGGATATAAGAAACAGAGGATCAGTAGGGCAGCCAGATATTACATTTGCACTGTTTAAAAGGATGTAAGCATCCATATCTCTATCACTTCAGGTGTGCTTTAAAGTGACACTGAAGAAAAAAAAAATTATAATTGTATGTGCAGTACTGATAATTAATAGAACATTAGTAGCAAAGAAAAGAGCCTCATACTTTTATTTTCAATTCTATAGCTTTTTTCCGAAGTTGTCTTTCACTGTTTCTTTGATGTATAAGTGCTTCAGAAAATAGCACTCCTCTCTGACTAAATTAGTCGGCAAGCTCAGAGAAGTTCTTTTGCATAGAGACAATAACTCTCTTAAAGAGACTCTGAAGTCTCTTTTGACCCGATTTTGTCATATAATCCTCTTAAAGGAGTTATCAAGGAAAAAATTACAAATGAGCTTTACTCACCTGGGGCTTTCTCCAGCCCCTTTCAGCCGACTGTCCCACGCTGTCCCCTCTCGGCGCTCAGTATCCAGGCCGGCCGCGGGGTTGGCCTTACTGCAGCTGCGCGAAGCGCCGCTGTCAATTATGGCCATGTGGGCCGCGGCAAACTGCACAGGCGCCACGGCCCACATGGCCATGACTGACAGCGGCGCTTCGCGCAGCCGCAGTAAGGCCGACCCCGCGGTCGACCTGAATACCAAGCGGCGCGAGCGTGGCAGCGGCGGGGAGAGGAGTTGACAGCGTGGGACAGTCTGCTGCAAGGGGCTGGAGAAATCCCCAGGTGAGTAAAGCTCATTTGTAGTTTTTCCCTGATAACTCCTTTAAGCATTAATGCCCTAGTTGAATTGCCGCATCCCCGCGATTTATTACAGAGAAATAGACGTTCTACGACTTTGCAGGTCGCAGATTATGCTGCCCTGGGGAGGCAGAACTTTGAGCTGTAGCTCTGCCTCTCCGCAATCAATCTCCGCGGATCTCCACCTCCTTCCCACCCGTCTCAGTGCAAGAAGACTAAAAGTGGTGGGGAGAGGTGGCGATCAGCAGAGCCGCTAACCAGGCAGTGGCGGTACGGCAGCAACCGATCCTGTACAGCGAAAGCCCTTATCTTTGGGCTCGTGAGTGTAATTATTTCAAACCCCCTCATTGTGGATGAAAGATGCTATGTGATGGACTGTGTCGGCAGGAAGTAACTTCATTGTCATTGGAGACAAGCAGACACTGACAGCTAAGTGCGGGGAGAGCTACCCTTACTTTATCCTTATTGAATCACAAATTGCAGTCTGCTATCTGGAACTGGTTAATTATCCCTCACATTGACAATTTATGGATTGAAGGGACACAGTTTACCAGCAAGTGACAAAATGCACGATGATGAGGTTTTTCTTAAAGGGGCCCTCACAGTTTTTTACTAGCATGGCACCAGTGTGACTGCGCGTGATATATGTTGTATGAGAATGCATTTGACCTCTTCACTTATGTGGATTGAGCTCTACCATTAATTAGCAGCTGTTTCTGATGGCTACAATATCTGCTTTGCATATGCAATTTTAATATTTGAATTGTCTGTGATTTCTCATTATCAATTTGTATTATGAGACTATGTGTCCTTTTGTACATCAATAAAAGCTATTTAGCTTTTGTATACCAAGATGGCCGATGACCCATGTATATTGGTTCCTTTTTGTGATCGCAGAGAGTGACTGTGGAGGAGGCAGAGCTACAGCGTAAAGCTCTGCCTCTTCAAGAAAGTAAAGCCCTGCGAGCCCGGGATCTTTGCACGGCTATTTCTATGTAATAAATCACTCATCTGCCGCGGGGATGGGGTGACTCAACTTGGGCATTCATGCTGAAGAGGTTTTTATGACAAAATCAGGTAACAAACTTCAGAGTCTCTTTAACTCTTCATCTACGGGAAACAATAGGAGACTCATACCTTTGATACTAATGTTCTATTTCTTAGCTGTACTACATATACAATTCATTATATCATAAGTTTATTTTCATATCAGAATCCCTTTAAATGTATATACATGAAAAATTTATTGAATTACCTCAGCATGCCTGCACCTATTGCTCCTACTTCTATGTCATTGTCTGCATCCCTTATTTCACCCAAGCAGTGCCTATGTGATTGAAAACAACAGACTCAGTGTTGCATCAGCAGCCTTATGTATAGCTATGTACTGTACATACTTAAAGAGACTGAAGTCACTATAAAAATCAGTTTTTACCTTTTATTTCGTTTAGGGGTCATTGTCGGACCTAAACCGCCGATATCCCGCGGCAGAACGAGGTTTTTTTTCACCCTCAAATCCTAGGGCAAAAATCCATGACTTTCCTGGTTGTGGATTTTGCTGCCCAGGGAGGCAGAGCTTTGAGCTGCAGCTCTGCCTCCATTCGCGTCAATCCACCGCGGATCTCAGTCTCTCCCCTGCCCATCTCAGTGAAAGAAGACGGAGAGGGGCGGGGAGAGGCCGCAATCAGCGGGGATTGATGCAATGAGAGGCAGAGCTACAGCCCTAAGCTCTGCCTCAATCAGGAAGCGCTCCCCGCAATGTGCCCCGGGGATTTGGGGGTGATAGAACCCTCGTTCGGCCTCAGGATAGCGTCATTTTAGCTCTGGCAATGACCCTTAAACGAAATAACAGGTAAAAACTGATTTTTATAGTGGCTTCAGTCTCTCTTTAAGATCTCCCTTTGCCAGAAATCCAAAGTAACTGCCATCCCCAGTAGTGAGCTGTCTGGTCAGATCACTTCCCCTGATCCCAATTGTTCTCTTCAGGGACTTCCAAGTTTTTACTGCATGTAGCTGCTCTAGTGTCTCCCTCCATCCTCTCCATAAAGCACAAGCAGCTCGATTTCAGGCGTTTTGCAATTAGCGCCAATTGCAAACGCGTTATTTGCAGCATTTTCCGGGTGATTCAGCAGCGGTGCTTATAAAGCACTTATCGCGATCGGTCTGAAATCGCTTACGTATACAGCGATTTTTACTGCGCTAATTGCTTCGTTTAGCAATTTTAAGTGTGAATGGGCCCAAAGTGTGAATTGGTTACTTAGCTGCAAACCTGTCCCTGGGTGCTGCACTGCTGAATGCAAGATCTCATTCAGGTCAACATAAAGGACTGCAATCTGCACACCTTTGCATGGAAAAGTCCCACGTACTTTATTCCATCAGTGCACACATGTACAGACCAAAAATTGTTTTGGGGCCTCGGAGGGTATAAAAAGGAGATAGGACAGATGGCAAGAAAGGAGAGCTGAAAGAGAATGGAGAATAAAGGGAGAAAAATAGAGGACACAGGGGAGTTTCAACAGACAAAATTAAGGACAGAAAATAAAAACAGAGGAAGAAGTAGAGAAGGGGTTGCTGGGGGAGATGGGGAAAAAGTGGGACAGAGGGAGACAGGTATGGGAAAGGGAGAACATAATGGGTGATGGTGGGGAGAATGCAGTATAGAGACAGACAGATGGAGGAGGGGGGCAGGTATTTATAGCTTGAGGTGGCTGTTGGAAACTGCAGCACGTGTGATCTTCTCCATGTGTGGTTCTGTGCATCACCGCTTTAAAACGCGATTAGACTGCAGCAGATTCTCGCTAGGAAAGCCATAAATGAAAAACACAACCCTATCAAAGTAAAAATACAAATTACCGTAAATTCTATACCAAGACTTCATAGCAGATTAATGTAGATTAATAGAATCTTGGCTTCTAAATAAGAACAGTTGCAGTGTACATCTACACAGGAAGGTTTCAGGGCCTGGATATTAGGGACCATCAGCGAACATAGCGGCACAAGTTTCCAGCCTTAAGCTCCAGGTAGAACGATTATTTTGCAGAGGGTAGGCAAGTTCGTGTCAGTTATATTTTCACCCTTGCCTCTCCCCCAGTCCTCCAATGAGGGGCGGGGGGTGTTGTGAATGGATGGCTGTGTTGTCCTGTTTTTGGCATCACAAAACTAGGAATGAAAAACTGATACTGTAAAAACTGATCCATTTTCAGTTTCAAATAAATCAGTTTGTTACATTAGGCATCAGTTTTTCATTTTTGTTTTTTATACGGTTTCAGGTCGCCATTCTCTTGGAATACCTGGCAGCATCCAATTAAGAATGGACGATCCGAAAAAGTTGTGCAAGATCCAAATTTGCGTTCCACTCATCGCAACAGACCTGTTCTGAATGGACTAATGTGAACGGATTATTTTGCTTTGCATAGGATCTTTTTCCATCTGTGCCAATCTGATCAGTTTAACATGAGCCGTGTGAATGCAGCCTTATGCTACGTACACACATGCGACAACGATCGTTCGTTATGAACGACGAACTAACTTTTCATTGAAGAAAGAACGACCTAACTAAAGTTAGTTGTAAAAGGTGTGTAACGATCTGATCGTTAAAACGGACGTTACAACAAATAAAGCAACGATTGCGCTTGCGCATAAAAATGAAAAGTTCCATGGAAAAATAGTGAAATGCGCATGTCAACGATGTACTACTTTTGCAAACGATCGTCGTTGGGAAAAATCCGCCATGCTAGATCATTCGTTTTGAACGATCTAGCTTGTCCGTAGTTAGACTTCATGGTCGTTGGCTGCTTTTTTCAAACGATTGTCGTTTGAAATGATCGGGGAACGATCGTTTCAAACGACTATAGTCGCATGTGTGTACGCACCTTAAGGCTTGGTTCATACTTCAAATTGGTTCATTTTCTACAATGGACCACAATAAACCAACGGACATGTGTAAGGATTTTATGTTAACTATAGAATCCATTCACTAGACATGTGTCTGTTGTGTCCGTTGAGGTTACGGAATGCAAAGTTCTGAAGGTGCAAACCTTTTCCAGATCCTGGACGATAACAGTAGACATTCTATTTATGACATGTCCAACGGACACTATTGGGAAAGTGAAATGATAGGATGGTCACAGCAGATCACACACTGGATCCACTGTGACCAGGCACAGCACAAAACCCCAGTGAATGGGAGTCTAGCCTTAAAGGACTTAAGAGCCCAAATTAAAAAAAAAAAAAAAAGTTCTGTACCTGAATGATTGTTGAAGGCACAGAGGACACTATCCGCGAGTTCCACCGGGTCCCCCGCTGCTTCATTCCCCCCTGGTCCGGATCCCGACCCCACAGCCTGGGTGGGCTCTTCCGTCTCCTCAAAAATGGCCGCCGGAGGTTGCCGCGGCTGAGCAGTCCGCACAGACGCGAGTGCGGCTGCACAGCTCTAGGGCCTCCCCCCCGATCCACGCTACAGGAGACAGCCTGTAGCGTCGATCGGGGAGGGAGGCCCTAGCGCTGCGCAGCCGCACTCGCGTCTGTACGGACTGTGCAGCCGCGGCAACCTCCGACAGCCATTTTTGAGGAGGCAGGAGAGCCCGACCCGGGCTGTGGGGTCAGGATCCGGACCAGGGGAGAATGAAGCAGCGGGGACCCGGCGGAACTGCATGGAGGGCGCGGATGGCGTCCTCCGTGCCTTCAAAAATAATTCAGGTACAGAACAATTTTTTTTAATTTGGGCTCGTAAGTCCTTTAAGTATTTTTTTTTACAGGTACATTTTTATTGTTTTCTTTGCCATTCCAACAAAATCTTTTATTACAAGACAGTTATAGAACATTCTAAAACATATAGCTGGTTACCTACAAGTAGGCCTTAGGCTATAAAGGGCAAGAAGAAGGAAAAAGAGGAGAGATCATTTTCAGCTTAGTTATCCCTAAAATAACAATCAAAGAAGAAATGCATAAGACAATATAGAAGTACATTACATGTATATTAGATCAGCTAACCATACAATAGTTATCCATATTTTTATAAAGAGAGAAGAGGACAATAGTACAATGTCATACGCGTGCTAATAGCATAGGTATACATGAAGTAAAAAGAATTGTAGTGACTCAATTACAAACCCTTAGATATCAACCAGTATATTCCTACAGTGTTTATCGCACCATCCGGACCAGATATTATCAAATGTATTGGGGCAGTTCCTGCTTTTATACGTCAATTTGAATAGGGGGAGCATGTGGTTGACAGCAGATATCCATTCAGTTTTTGTAGGTATCACTGATTGATTCCAGGGAGCCAGAATTATCTTTCTAGCTATGTGACAGAGCATGAAGATCATTGCTCGTTTGTATTTGTTGTAGCTACCTTTGTCAAAAATTCCCAATGTAGCCATCCTGATGTCAAGATTAAATGGCAAGTCAAGCACACCCCCAATAGTTTTCTCTATCTGACCTCAAAACCTCACTAGTTCCAGACATGTCCAAAACATATATAGAAAGGTTCCTACCATTGTTCCACACCTGGTGCACAAATTAGAATGAGCAGTGTTAATTTTGTGTAGTCTGTTGGGTGTAAAGTATACTCTACGAAGGTACTTCAGATGTATCAGCCCGTCTCTGGAAGAGATCAAGACTGCAGTACCTCTACCCACCACCCCATCCCACTCTTCCTAACCTATCTCACCTATATCCCTTACCCATTGTTCATGGAGCGGTATTGTGGCCCATCTGAATCAGGAGATCTGCATAAATAGCTGAGAGGCGCTTGTCTAGTCTTTCTGTTATGAATAGAGATTCCAGTGGATCAGATCCCAGCTGTATACCCTCACTACCAAACTGAGCCCTATATGCATGAAAGAGTTGCAGATACCTAAACTGCATTTGGGTAGGAAGACCGTATACTTGCTTTAGTTCTAAGAAAGATAGCAAGGTTCCTGTCCTAGTGATATCTTTTAATATTTTAATCTCGTATTGGGCCCATGTTGCTGGATCAGGGATCGTAGAAAAATGGGGAATATTAGGATTTCCCCACAATGGGGTATATGGGGACCATTTAGAGGGTACAGCAAATTTATGGTGAAGACACTGCCACGCTCGGATAGTCGTTTTCATGACAATAGTAATATTTGAAGATGAAGTCGGGCCTCTAAAAGGGAGATTTAGTAGAGCTTCATATAAACCCATTATTGCAGCCTCCACTACTACTGCTGGGTTGTACTCATTGCGAGAAAACCACCAGCGCACTGTAACTAATAGTGATGCTAGGAAATAATAGAAGAAATTTGGCATAGCTAGGCCCCCCTCTGAGATCGGCAGAGTTAAAGCTTTCAGAGACATGCGTGAAAGTTTATTAGACCAGATGAATGGAATCAATATTTTGTTTATTTCAATAAAGTGTTTTTTAGGAATCCATACTGGAGAGTTGCGGAAGATATACGTACATTTAGGGAGTAGAATCATCTTGATCGCATTGACCCTGCCTATCAATGTTAACGGTAATCCTTGCCAAGCATTGCATTTATCTTTGATTTTCTAGCCTTAAGTATTTACTAATTCATCTCTCGCTCCCTCTCTCTTTTTTATTCTTTGCTTCATTCCCTTTTTATGAAGTGTCCTCTTAAAGGTAATTTGATCATCTCCTATATTTTTTATTTTTAAATGCATCCTACATCTGCTTATCTGTATGTATGTAGCTTGGTGGAAGAGAGGGGGACACTCATGGTTGATGGGAGCTCTGGGATGCCTGATCTTATATAGCATTGGTTAGTAAAGTCTTATGACTTCAGAGGAAGGCAACCATGTCATCACGGCAGCCTAGCTTTAGAAAGCCACATTTGTAAGGGGTGGCACATGTGTCACTTACCCCTCCCCACCACCGCCTATTGCAAGTTAGAGGTGTGGCTGTCACAGCCATTAAACACCTCTTTACATTCAATCCATCAGCGGGGGTAATGAAAAAAAGGGAGTATGGAACGTGGGATCAGACTGGGCATTGCTGGGAAAGGTGGGGGTTCAACTGGTCTTCTACCCACCCGCCCATCTGTATCACCTTTTAAAATTCTAGCTGTCTGGCCGTCATGTTGATCTTTTGGACTTTAGTAGCTACACAAAAGACCTGAAAAAAGTATACATTCAGTGCAGTGCAAGTGGAATCTGAACCACCATACTCAATCTAAATTATTGGCTCAATGTAATACACCTCTTACTTTACATCTCCTAATAGGGACCCAGGCAGCAGATCTGGATTTGGGCTGAGAATAGTGCAATGTGACCCCATCCCTTGTGTGATGTGTCAGAGCACCGCCTGCAGCTCGAAGGAGTGTACACACAGTGTGCGGCTACACCCCACATCCTGGTGACCTTTGTTTGTATTATTCTGCTTCTATTCCAGCTATATCCCTGCTGTTCAGCCCAGAGGATGCTAATCACGCTCTGTAATTTAATAAAATAATGCTCAAGCAGTCTGCGACTTCTGTGATGAACTGAAAGCCCCATCACACTCCAGCAATCTTCTTTAATACCAAGATCACTGATTATCTCCAGATGCCAACACACACCCCATATCCTGGCTTTAAAATAGCAGATATTTACAACAGCAAGGGGTGACAGTAATGATCGTACCATGCAAGGCTAAATGTATCTCATCACTGCCATACCCCTGTCTTAGGACTATGTAAAGTCCACCTTGAGCTTTCATCACCTTAGGCCACTCCACTTTTTGTTAAGTGTAAAAAAAAAATCCACAAGTCTGACTGCAATTTTGAGGCAGCTGCGTGGTACATTAAACCACCACTCCAGACACAAATGTCTTCCTCAACCTATGCAGCACTCAAGTGTGACATGTCTGGGACCTTCATGGGATCTAATGAGTATGCAGAGTGGAGTTTTGGTGGCTGTGGGGCACATCACCGTGTTAGGTGAAAGAAGAAAAGAAAATAATATTTAGATGGAGTTAAAATAAACTGTCAACCGCATATTGCAGGAGTGCAGTACAACGTACTTGTTTCTGCTAGTTTAGTAGATGTAAAACCAGGGCTGTGGAGTCGGAGTCGTGGAGTCGGAGTCGTGGAGTCGGGCAATTTTGGGTGCCTGGAGTCGGAGTCGGGAAAAAAATGCACCGACTCCGACTCCTAATGAATTTGTAACTGCAATTAAAATAGAAAATATGATAAAATGTTCTATTTCTCAGATAATAGTCATTAAAAATAATGTATAGATACAGTATATATACAGTAATAGCTGTGCTTAGTCTACAAAAATGAAATAAACCAATCAAAATTAGTTACTTGTGCTGCTTCAATAAAGCAGTCCCCGTATTTTTAAAGTCAGATATACATATCTGATTGTAACTGTATATATGTGTACACAGGAATCTCTTATATACACTAAATAACATCTATGCTGTAAGTATAAAGCCTGATGTGTAGCCGTGTCACTAATAGAGATGGTCAACGAGATGGAAATAATTCTGCATTGATGCTGATTTATGCAAATGTATGCACTCCCTTTGCTGATGAAATCAAATAATTTGATATGTTATTAAAATTTGGTTTGGTGACTACACATTAAAGGGAAACTGAGACGGATCAAAAGTAAAGTTTTATACATACCTGGGACTTCCTCCAGCCCCCTTCAGGCTAATCAGTCCCTCACTGTCTTCCACCACCCGGATCTTCTGCTATGAGTCCTGGTAATTCAGCCAGTCAGCGCTGTCCGGCCGCATGCCGCTCCCACAGCCAGGAACATTCTGCACCTGCGCAATAGTGCTGCACAGGTGTAGTATGCTCCTGGCGGCGGAGTGTGTGCATGCGCACTACGCCTGACTGGCTCAAGTACCTGGACTCATAGCAGAAGATCCAGGTGGTGGAGGAGGACAACGAGGGACTGATTATCCTGAAGGCGGCTGGAGGAAGCCCCAGGTATGTATAAAACTTTAATTTCATCTGTCTCAGGTTTACTTTGTTACACAGTAGTACTATACTCTACATATGCACTCCCTACAGAGCTGCAGGGAATCCACTGAGAATGCTGTGCACATTGAACACAGAGGTGTTGTCTGTTCACAATCTCCTTATTCCCCTGCAGAGTACCTGCACATCATTCTTACATGCACCCACACTTACATTGCCTAGGGCCTGATAGATGTTCTTTGTTCCGGTTTGTACCTTTTACAAGTACTCTTACCAAGGACTAGTTTTAGTCCAAAGGGAATAAATATAGTAGTCTACATATCCTTCTCACTTCAGTTGTCTTGTAAAATTCCTAAGCGTTGGCAGTTAAGAGACGAATTTCATGTTACATACTTTTAATCAACAAAATTGTAATATGCAAATTAGAGGAGTCGGAGTCGTGGAGTCGGAGTCATCCTAAACTGAGGAGTCGGAGTCGGTGGATTTTTGGACCGACTCCACAGCCCTGTGTAAAACGCAGATTCATTTCAGGTATACTAACGCTTTAGAGTCGGATTACACTATGTCCGATATTTGTCCAGTTTTTCAATCAGACGTCAGCCAATAAACAGATGTGTCAACACGTAATGACTTTCTATTGGGCCTTTGCAAATAAGAACATCTCCGTTTAGTCGATTGTCTTACCGCTACAGAAAATCCGAGAGTGGCCAGAAAAAAAAAATTATATCCAAAATGGACATATTGAAAGTACCGTATATACTCGCATATAAGCCGACCCGCATATAAGCCGACCCCCCAACTTTTCCCTGAAAAAACAGGGAAAAATGATTGACCCCCATATAAGCCGGGGGTAGGAAATGCTGGATTGGTGCAGCCCCCCAGTGTGTCTCAATATAGCTAGTATAGTGCCCAGTATAGGTAGGTAGTGTCCAGTATAGCTAGTATAGTGCCCAGTATAGCTAGTAAAGTGCCCAGTATAGCCAGTATAGTGCCCAGTATAGGTAGGTAGTGCCTCAGTTTAGCTAGTATAGTGCCCAGTTTAGCTAGTATAGTGCCCCAGTATGGCTAGTAAAGTGCCCAGTTTAGTTAGTATAGTGCCCAGTTTAGCCAGTATAGTGCCCAGTTTAGCTAGTATAGTGCCCAGTTTAGCCAGTATAGTGCCCAGTTTAGCCAGTATAGTGCCCAGTTTAGCCAGTATAGTGCCCAGTTTAGCTAGTATAGTGCCCCAGTTTAGCTAGTAAAGTGCCCAGTTTAGCCAGTATAGTGCCCCAGTTTAGCTAGTAAAGTGCCCAGTTTAGCCAGTATAGTGCCCAGTTTAGCCAGTATAGTGCCCAGTTTAGCTAGTATAGTGCCCAGTTTAGCCAGTATAGTGCCCAGTTTAGCCAGTATAGTGCCCCAGTATGGCTAGTAAAGTGCCCAGTTTAGCCAGTATAGTGCCCAGTTTAGCCAGTATAGTGCCCAGTTTAGCCAGTATAGTGCCCCAGTATGGCTAGTAAAGTGCCCAGTTTAGCCAGTATAGTGCCCAGTTTAGCCAGTATAGTGCCCAGTTTAGCTAGTATAGTGCCCAGTTTAGCCAGTATAGTGCCCAGTTTAGCCAGTATAGTGCCCAGTTTAGCTAGTATAGTGCCCAGTTTAGCTAGTATAGTGCCCAGTTTAGCTAGTATAGTGCCCAGCATAGGTGGGTAGTGCTCCCCCCCCGCTCCCCCCGCGGCCGCCGCTGCTATTTTACCTTCTTAGACAGCGGCCGCTTCCTAATCCGTGTTCCTCTTCTTTCTCAGAGTGTCAGTGTTTCACAGCAGCACGCCGGGCGCTGCTGCTGTGACGATGCAGGGGGCAGGAAATAGCGCGGCTCCCTATAACGGCGATCTGTATCGCCGTTACCAAGGGAACCGCTCTTTCCTGCCCCCTGCATCGTCACAGCAGCAGCGCCCGGCGCGCTGCTGTGAAACACTGACACTCTGAGAAAGAAGAGGAACGCGGATTAGGAAGCGGCCGCTGTCTAAGAAGGTAAAATAGCAGCGGCGGCCGCGGGGGGAGCGGGGAGGGGGGGGGAGCGGGGCGCGGACCACCCGACCACCCACCACTAGACCACCAAGGAAGACTCGCATACAAGCCGACCCCCCAACTTTTGACCCCCTTTTTGGGGGTCAAAAATTCGGCTTGTATGCGAGTATATACGGTATATGGTAGCAGACGGCATGTATTCTCACACCCAATTTTTTACGTAAATGTAGATGACCTGACAAGTTTCCTGTTTTGTCTCTTTAACATCAAACTTGATGCAACGGGAAAAGAGAAGTCATCCCAGGCAGAATAAATGTGGCTTCTACGCGATGCATTTTGCAAGCAAATTTCTTTGGGTCCACTAGAAATCAAAAAATCCCTCTCAAAAACACTAAAGTGTTTGGAGTAATTTTAATAATTAACAACTAGCGCTCTCTGGAACAATTTCAAGGAAAGCCATTTGGAATCCAGTATTCCTTTAATTAAATCAATCAAAAAATGCTTTAGGCACCACAATAGTGAATATTGTAAACCGCAATTGTTCCTGTGGAATTACTGCCATAGGCTTACATTGGCAAAGTGATTTTAAGAATCGCTGAGCATTACTTGAAAGTAGAAAATGTTGCAGGAATCGCTCTAGTCAGCCCCTCGCTCTAGTCGGCCTTAGGCACAATTTACTGTAGAGGACTTACTGTGCAAGGCCTCTAAAATCACAAGACTGTAGAAAGGACACACCAGCTGTGGATAGAAATAACTGAACACATGAATTTGATCATTTTATTTTTTTTTTAGAAAAAAAAAAAAAATTATACAATGGAATAAAAAGAACACATACCAAACCAACAGAAGTTTATCACAGTAAACATGACTGAAATAATTATCTGAACAAATCTGTTTGGCAACAGAACCTGTCCCTCTAGTGACAAAACAGAAAAAACTCTGCCAATTTGTCTTTGGTCTGAATGGCTTGGGCACTAACCCTGCTTGCATACATCCTAAAGGGTGGCAGTCCCTGTCCAGATGATCAAAATATTAGCTATCCTCCTGTTGGATGATATTATAGAGGATGTGCCCCGCTTTAAAGAACATAACGTTGTCCATCTTGAGCTGCAACTGTGATCCAGAGCCCTGAGGATTGCCAAGGATACCTCACACCACCCAGGCCACCGCTTCTTCAGTCGGCTCCCAACATGCCAATTTTTTCGGTCCATCTCCCTCAAGGCATAAGAACAGATTTTTTTTCTCTTGGCTGTCAACTGTCTGAACTCTCTTCATGCGTGCCCCCTTCCTCCCCCTTTCAGGTCTTGTGCTGTTCCAACAAATCATGTTCATACTACTGTATATTTGTGGTCAACATGTGCTACCCTGCTGTTCTTTTTTTGTTCTAGAATTGGTGTTCTGCTGCATGTGAAACTGTGTTTGTCCCAATCCCAAATCCAGGCACAACCTGATTGTGCTTGGTGAATAAGGAGGATTCTGATATGGAACAAACTCAGTTTATTGGAAAGGATACCTATAAGGTACATTCGAGCATCTGGAATGCCCTACTCAGTCTGTAAAAGAACACCCTCTACTGGTGGGAAAGGCTTCTTTGACCTTATGACTTCATCATCTGAAGAGATAAGCCAAAGGCCTCATCTCTCACTAGAACATAAGGGTAGGCAGAGGAACCTGTGCTAGGCCATGTCTTGTCATCCAGGAGGTCCAGTTTTTCTTCTTGCAGCCTCAAAGAAAAGCTCTAGAATATTGCAAAGTCATTGAACTACTTTAAGACCCCACATTAATGTGAACAAAATAGTCAGCATCAACCAGGACCAACAGGACAATGCCGAAGTATTTATTTTAATAAAAACTACAGTTTCCCAGAGGTTTGTGCAGGTAAACAACATTTCCAGAAATGGCTCCAAACTAATTTTGAAAAATTGAAGCCTTCCCAGAAAAGGGCTGTTATTTCCTCTTGTCTGCAAACAGGAATGCACTAGACCCTCAACAATTCTTAGATGGCATTGCTTGTCCAGCTAATGATCTCAGCGATTGTGCTCTTCCCAATCCAGCATGTTAGATGAAGGGGTAGGTCTGCCCCACAGCCAGATACCTAGAAAAGAAAAGGATACATGTTTACGATAACAATTAAATAATTGACAGTAGAACATGAAGAGCATCAAGGAGGACTGCTTATTTCCATACAAAACCCTTGGCTTTCTCTATGCCCTACCTGGAGCCCATAGTGCAAGGTCTGAACAACTTTGATATGTTCATTTTTAAATGCTTTATTGCTGTGAAACTCTAATTTATAACTCGTTCTCTACAGCACAGAGGATACCTTTCAGGACGAAGAGGAGGAACCGCAGCAGGAAGAGTTGCAAGGAAGAGGAAGAAAACTTTTTCTCCACACCGCTGTACAGCCCCTTTAGCAGTTCCTCCCCCAGCTCCATCATCAGCAGGTAGAGCCCATAGTTGCTATAACTGAGCACCAGTCTGCTGCCTCTAACACATAAAATGCTAGAGAAGCAGCCTGAGGCAACTAGAGAGATGGTGACAAGGCACCCCACAGGGAGGAATTCAGCCCAGAAGTGGAACGTTTGGATATGATCAAGAGCCAAGAAACTGGTTGTTATAAACTGTTCTTATCACCTTGCTTCGACACCATCGTCTCACAGACTGTGAGATCACTTGACTCTCCACACAGCAAACAGGAAATAGACTTTCTCAGGCTTCTCCAATGTTTCCGTTATTTATTCAAGTCACAGAAAGACAGATAGATACAGTCATCATATCCTAGCTATGCAAATCTTCATGTTGCATCATAAGCTCATGATTAGGCTCCCTGCTGAAGTCTATCAGGTACCTTCTTCCTACCTACGTTCCACTAAACTACCTATGTACAGCAAACATATCAGATTACATAAAGGAAGAACATGCTTAGAGAAATAATTGGGTTCCAGTCAGTATTGCGAGCTAGTGCGGAAGGAAGAAGCAGAAGTGAGTTCCCCATCGCTCGCTCCAGATTTAATACCGACTAGGAAAGAGTTAAATATGACATCATCTTCGCCACCCCCTATATCAGTCTATTGGTGGACCCACTCATGGTGTCATCATACCCGCCTACTCGATTAATAATCAATGAGGCACTTGACCCAGATGCAGGCATGTGGATGTTTAGTAAACATGGCCAATGTTTTCTGTTCCTGTGGTTGAGGTCAGAATAGTCCGATGGCCTTCTCTTAGGAACATGTTCTCAGTATCTGCGTGTATCCTCTGCTACACGCAGACCCTGAGATGCCTCTGCCTGCATCACAAAACCTCTATTTATTTTAAAGGCATACACTGCGGACAAGCCTTTTACATAAAACTCAGGCCAAGTAACTGAGGCCTACTTAAATTATAACACTGGTCACCTAGCAGCTACATGGTATTCTACAAATGGACACAGAGGCATGTTCCTTGCTCAGTGACATGCCTTTGTGTCTTCTCTGTACTGCTCTGTTCCCCCTTCGCTCTGCAGTACCCCCCTGAAAATGCCGACAGGCAGCTTGTCGGCATCCTAATAGGGGAAGGGGCGTCCTTTGCAGGAAAGGTACTACTGCTGAATGCCCACTCCAGCTTAAGGAGCACCCCTTCTCAGCCACTTCTCTGCCACTTTGCACCCTTTCCCCACCCTCTGTGTCACTGCACAGCTTTTAGCTCTCTGTGAGAGCTGAGATGCTGCAGCATCGTGACCTTTGGGGTCGTGGCCATCTTGAAAAAGTAAAAACTTCCCTGTGACCCAGTGGACGAATGGCGCAACATGGAATGGTAAGGAGCTGATCATTAGACTCGGGTAGAAGGCCTGGTTCAGGTATTATTTTTTTCCTACCGGTTCAGGTTCACTTGAAACCGCAAAAAAACAAACAAACAAACAAACAAAAAAAAAGACCTTTGTTGTACACTAACAGAAAGGAATTATTCAGACAAAACATGTACTGTTAATGGGCTTGAGGCCAGAATTATTTTACAAAAAAATAATCTATTTTGTTTCCTGGGTTTGCTGTTGTCTAGATCAGTCTTTTGGCAACCTCTTTTAAAAGGTTTAACCTTATTTTGGCAAGAAATGCACGGTTTGTTGGCCTTGAGGACAGTTTTCAAAAGCACTGGCCTAGGTCTTCTCTAATATTGATGTTTACAAAATGCACAAAAGGTCTGTATACCCCTCACTAGTTTTCAGCATATGGTGCTGTTCCAAAGACCTAGGACATGGTTTGGGAAACCTATCCTCAAGGCTAAAGAACAGTGCATGTTTTAGCCCAGTCTTCCTGCATGACTGTTGTTGGGCACTGGGGTAAGTTTTGAAAGTAATCACTTGGAAGTGATTTTTTAGGGTACTCTTTAAAAAAAAAAAAAGCACATGAAACCTGGCAAGGTCCTCACCACTCTCTGTCTGAGCTGCTGTCACAAAAATGTAGGTCAGTGTTTTTGAGACCCATGAACAGTGCATGTTTCTGTCCAAAGAGTTAGTGAAATAAACACCAGTTCCAGACCCAAGCCCAGTTAACCTTGAATTGAATAGAATTCTTGAATTTAATAAGACTCATTTAGAGTATGCACAAGAGCCCTCTAAAGTCCTTGTTTTCTTTGTCATCTACTAGATGACAGACCAAGATGATCAATGTAATGCTGTTTTTGAAATTTATGTAAATTTGAAGGATTGTGGCACTGTATGAGGTCCCCACATTTACACAAACTAGCAAAAATTAGCATGTCATTGGCCATCTCTCCTGCTCCCATGCAGAGTTCAGATGCCCCGATAAACAGGTTGCATGTGTGATGCTGACATAATGGTGCCTGATGCTCACAGCATTTAATATTGTTATTTAAGTCTACTACTGTACCTTACGTGTAACAGAGCTGTGGAGTCGGAGTAATTTTGGGCACCCGGAGTCGGAGTTGGATGATTTTTGTACAAAACCCACAGCCCTGTGTTTAAAGAGAATCTGTATTGTTAAAATCGCACAAAAGTAAACATACCAGTGCGTTAGGGGACATCTCCTATTACCCTCTATCACAATTTCGCCGCTCCTCGTCGCATTAAAAGTGGTTAAAAACAGTTTTAAAAAGTTTGTTTATAAACAAACAAAATGGCCACCAAAACAGGAAGTAGGTTGATGTACTGTATGTCCACACATAGAAAATACAACCATACACAAGCAGGCTGTATACAGCCTTCCTTTTGAATCTCAAGAGATCATTTGTGTGTTTCTTTCTCCCTGCAGTTCTCATGCACTGAAGTTTCAGGCTGCTCTTTTTTCTCCTGCAAACAGCTTTGCCCTTGTCTGTAATTCTTCAGTATGTGAAAGCCCAGCCAGCTCAGAGGACGATTTATCCAGCTTGTAAAAGATAAGAGAGAAGAGAGAAGCTGCTCTAATCTAAATAATACACAGGCAGTGTGCAGAGAGGGGCCTGGAAGGGTGAGTTCATAGCAGAACCACAACACTGAAGAACTTGGCAGCCTTCCAGACACAGGCTGACAAGTCTGACAAGGGAAAGATACATTGATTTATTACAGAGACTGTTATAGTAGAAAGTGCTGCAGTAAGCTAGAACACATTAGAATAGCTTTTGGAACTTGTAGGATGATAAAAAACAGGATGCAATTTTTGTTACGGAGTCTCTTTAAGTATTAGGCTAAGGAGTCGGAGTCGAGGAGTCGGAGTCTAAGCAATTTTGGGTACCCGGAGTCGGAGTTGGAGTCGTGGTTTCATAAACTGAGGAGTTGGAGTTGGAAGATTTTTGTCCCGACTCCACAGCCCTGCCTTATAAGCTATCATTTTTGTCCATTCAACAGCAATATTGGCTGGTGGTCATAGCCATTTTTAGCCAGTGCCTAAATTAACTTTTATAAACTAAAAAAAGTTAATTGAGGCATGCGCTTCATGGCTACAACAATATATAACTTAATGACAGCTGTGCACATGTTAATCCAATCAGTCCATAAATGCTTAGCTTGTCCATTTCTCAATTTTAAATACATTTTAAATAAACACAAATCTAAAGAAATTAAACACAACCCACCTCAGGATCAGCAGCTTCTTGGAAATTACAGCCTAGTGCAAGTGGTGATCCACTGCAGGTCATTCTAGACAAGTAACAATCAAACCTGGAATACATGGCATACTTTAGATGTTCCAACATAATGACAGTTATAACAATAGAGGTAGGGAGTTAGGAGATTGATAGGAGTGTTCCATGGTAAAGAAGGGTAATTTGATGAGGTAGGGTACATGTGATAGAAAATAAACAATACTTACAACTTCAACATTTGGCAATACTTGAAAAACTTCTCAGTGTGCCTCCAGAGGTCCTGGTACCAAAGGTTCCTGTGCGTGAACCAACCATCTTCTTCAAGTAGTACATTTCTGCTGTCACACATAAAAAGCAGAGACTGAACATATGGGCATAATCCGTACTAAAATAAATAAAAAGCACAAAAAGTAACAAAAATCTGCAATAGTGGTCTCTCTGTAGTCGATACAAAGAGAAAAAAAATCCACAACTTAAAAGTACCCGCGGTACGAAGGAAATTGCGTAATGAAGCCAATGGTGGGCTATATTACCTCCTCCTAGGTCTCCAGATTCTCCACCATTTCATACCATTTCATGGGGTGCTGCTCCTCTGGCCTCCAGCCCATATAGCATGCGCCATCTTCTGCCAGACTTTGTAAATCGCGGGGGGTAGATCGTAGACGCCATGATGCTTGCCAGAATATGCAGTCCATGGATGTAAGTGCAGAAGCAATCGCTTTAGACAATACTTTTGTGCAGACTATACGTTAGAAGCAATTATTTTGTCGATTGGGGCAGTTAAAACATTTTGTTTACACTGAAACAAGTAGATCATTTTTTAAAAATGCAAACACCCGATCTGGATTCCTTTGCAATCACTTTAACCACTTCAGGTTCCAGGGATTTTAGCCCTTAAGGGTTCGGACAATTTGGCATATTGGCTGTGTCACTTTTGATACAGCAATAACTTTTTATTACCTATGCCATCAAAGTGATACATATATTGTTTTTTCAGGACATTGTAGGCTTTCTTTGGGTAATTTTTTTTCCAAGTATTATTTAATTTTGCAGGCAATTTAGCGAGGAAAATTAGGCGTACACACAAAAATCACACATTTTGTTCATGTTTCCCCTTTCTAACTTTTACATGGCAAGTGCCACAGTTTTTAAAAACACCTAAAAATATTTTATTTGACTCGTCCTGGTTAAAACTATACCCATATATGCCAAATTCACTAGTTGGGCATGTAGCGCACCATTATCGCCAGCATGCACGTCTGTAGCAATTGCATGCGATCGCTAGGGCACACAGTTTGGGGACCCCAGTACTGTATAGATGCATTGCCAAGCAACAACATTTTGATGCATCTATACAATGTTAGGTCGCCAAAGCTGTCACCATAGGGATTGCATCCGATCGCCATAACAGGTGTCCACAAATCTTAAAGTGAACCTCCAGACTAAAAATCTACTCAGCAGCACTTAAAAAGGCTTGGTGTTTCTGTAACAGTTTCACAGCATCAGAACTTTGTTTTTCTTATCAAAGCCTCATTTATGTCTGCACAGAAGCTAAGCTCCGCCCCATCAAAGAAAACTGCCCGGGTAATTTTCCCCTGATACTGTGCAAAGCATGATGGGAATTCTGATGATGTTCTAGTTGCCTAGCAACTGGGAGGGGTGATCAGGACAGTTGGAACTATGTCTCATGCTCCCGGTCACCTCCTTTCAACCAAAAAGATGTCAGCCCTCATGAAATCACAAACATTTGCCTGCTCTTTTAAAACAGGGTGGGTAAGAGATTATATTACCTATCTATTTTAATTAACATAACTAATGTAACTTAATGAAAGTATGTTTGTTTAGGCTGAAGTTCCTCTTTAAAGTGGATCCGAGATAAACTTTTACTAATTGCATAATTGTGTTCCTTACATAGTTTATAGGGCATTCCTCAAGCCAAATACTTTTTTTGTTTTGTTTTAATACTCTAATTCCCTATAAACTAAACAAGCATCGCCCACAGCTTTTTTAGAGTTCCTTGGCACTGTAGCAAGGGCTTATTGGAGCTCAGACTGGGCAGGAGGAGGAGGAGGTTACTAGCCAGAGATTTCAGAAGCAGAGGGGAGGAGGGAAGAGGAGAGGGGACTGAATTTGTCTCAGGCTGAGAGCTGGAGATGCTATCAGCTTGCCTGTGTGTAATGTGACAAACAAAACATAGCTGCTGTCATTGTATCACAGGAATAAATAATCATAAACTGTTGAAGCTGTTTGCAGCTAGATTTTCTGTGTAAACTTTCTAAACTTTAGATAAGATATATAGACAAGTTACTTGTTATAGTAAATTTTTCATCTTGGATCCGCTTTAAAGAGACACTGAAGTCTCTTAAAAATCATCATTTTATTATAAAATCCTGTGTAATATGATAGCACTACCTAAACCGCCGCATCCCCGCCGCTGAAGTGAAGGAAGACAGAGGGGCGGTGATCCGGGCTGACAGACATGCTGAGAGGCAGAGCTGCGGCTCATAGCTCTGCCTCTCATGGAAGCCCTGCCCGGATTGCGCCCCGGGGAGTTTGTGGAGATTTAATTAGATTAGAGCGGCGGGGATGCGGTGGTTTAGGTAGGGCTGTCATATTACACAGGATTTTATTATAAAAAAGAATATTTTTTAGAGACTTCAGAGTCTCTTTAAGGCCAAGCATATGTCACATAAGGCAGTGTTCACCAACCCTGTCCTCAAGGCCCACCAACAGTGCATGTTTTGTGGAAATCCTCAGAGGTAGTTAATCAGCTTTGCTGAGACACAAATTACCTCACCAGTGCATGTTTGTGGTTTTCTGCAAAACATGTACTGTTGGTGGGCCTTGAGGACAGGGTTGGGGAACTCTGAATAAGGGATTACTTAGTTTGGTAGGGTTAAAAACTTCACACACTATATACATTTTTTTTATGTTACTTTAATTAAAAAAAAAAAATTTCCCACCTGTAACTTTATGTGAATGACTGCTGCTAGCAAAAATCATTCACAACGGGATCGGTGCACAAGCGACGAGAGGCTTGCACGATCACAGCCGCAGCGGCTGTTAGTGCTGACGCAAGTCTCAAGCCCAGAAACATGCATTGCAACTAAGTTGGGACAATACACTTACGTCCAAGAACCAAAAGGGGTCAAAACTGATGGGTTTACGAAGGCTGCATCTGTAGGTTTATTGTCAGTGCCATGAATTGATTACAGTACTCTAAAGTTCATCCTGAAATAACATTTATTTTCTTCTATTATGAATAGTTTACTAGATTAGAGTTGCATTGCATCTTACTTACAGTTGGAGTTCTTAATTTAAAATCATGAAAACCCCTTTAAACAACACGTCATTGAGGTTAAAACAAAGTCATCTTTACCGCGCCAGAAGAAAGCCTATGACTATCACCCCATTATCACTTTCCTAGTTGTATAAACACAGTTTAAATATATAAGTGCTTGTCATCAGTGTGGTTTGTTCTGCCTGAGCTCCAATCTAGTAAGCTCTATTCCCAAGTCCACATAAGCAGCGGCAGCAAAGAACCGTTGTTTGCAGTGGTAACACGCCTTTGTGTCTTGTGTAATCCTAGCCGCCAGCTATGGACTATTTGTCTAAGCTGTTGTGCCCACGGCCATAGCAGGCGGAGGCAAAAAACAGACATTGCCTCTCATATATTCCCGACTCCCCGAGACTTAGTTCTGATGCCCGTTTGGCAACCCCAATTATACTCAGTTTCCCCTATATAGACATAGACAGAAGGGAATATTAGAATAAAAGATGGCTTTATTTAAAGCGGACCTCTATCTTGAGCTAATCTGATCACAGTACACTCGACTGTCTATTGCCCCCCAATGTTTAGTGGCATTAGGCTCCTTTCACACTGCAGCCATTGTGTTGTCACAACAGATATTATATTGCAACGCTACCTTTTCATTGGCGCATCAGCGTTGTGTTGGTTTCCGTCAGAATAATGCACATCATGCTGTGTGTTTACCAGACCATGTGCGCATTTACAGTGGTAGTGAAACATACTATGTACTGTATGCAGCACATTCTACTTCTAATGCGCAATGCAACGTATGCAAGTAGCCTTAAGAGGAACCAGAGGTCAGAGACATATGGAGACTGACATATTTCTTTCCTTTTAAGCAATGCAAATTGCCTGGCTCATCTGCTGTTCCAATTCCTCTAATGCCACAGACCCTGAACAAGCTTGCAGATCAAATGTGTTTGACAAAAATCTGACAAGATTAGCTGTATGCTTGTTTTAGGTGTGTAACTCTGACCAGAAAGAAGAGCAGGATTGCCAGGAAACCGGTGTTTAAAAGGAAATATTGCAGCCTACATACTACAGCTCCAGCTTTGTACAGCCGATTGCTTATGTAGGAAAAAGAAAATTCCTGGGCTGAGACTTCAGGTTCCAGACTGGAAATTAGGTGCAGTTTGTGCTGAACTTAAAAATGCATAGCCCTCTGCAAATTGGAAGCGAATGGTCAATTTTGCAGGACTACTGGATTTTACCTCACTTTCAGTACCTGGAACCCCCAGGAGTCTCTGTGGTTTTAACATGACTACTGGAACTTTTGGGGACAGGAATTTAGGTAGAGCAGAGCAGTTCATTGTGCTGAAGATTTCCCGTCTTCCCACCCTCCCTGCCTGCAGAGATCCCAAGACTTGGCTTGATGACATCAGCAAGCAGAGTCCCAATGCTGTGGACAGTAGACCAGAGCTGTACACGGTGGAGGTGGTTCAATCAGCGCTGGAGAGATGCACAGTAATACTCACACATGCTTCACAGAGCCGGGGATCTCTGCAGGCAGGGATGGTGGGAAGAAAAGAGGGAGAAAGGGGAAATCTTCAGCGCACCAAAACATATTTAGAGGGGCTAGAGATGCCACTAGATCGCCAGGGAATAATTTGGAAGGGGGGAGGGAGGGATACCACTAGGGTTGGTCAATGAGATGCAAATAATTTCGAGTAGATGCAGGATAATGCAAATTTTGTATGCAACTGTATGCAGCTTTAAAATGGACCAATCAAATTTTACCTCAGTAGCATTTGATTGGTTGATTTTCAAGCTGCACCACTGTGCATACAAAATCTGCATAATGCTGCATCAACTCAAAATTATTTGCATCTCATTGACCATCCCTAGATACCATTAGATCATCAGGGAATTATTGGGGGGTGGGGGGTACCACTAGATCACCATGGAATACTTTGGGAGGGAGGGATACTGCTTGCCTGCTTTGCTTCCAATGCGCACTTGGCAACATGCACATAGGGGAGGCTGGGGGGGGGGGGGGGGGAGACATTGGTGGGGCTTATAATCAAGTCAGCTTAAACTCGAGTATATACGGTAACTCACCATTTGCATGCTGATCCCCTCAACATCAACCTTCAACAGCTTCCCCAGTGTCCTCTTCCATGTTCCTTGATGGATTCGCTTCACCCTCGGCGATTACATGTTCCCCAGCGAAAGGTGTTAATTTTGGGGCAGATTTAATTTTTTTTATTGCATTCAGTACAAAAACATGTATTGAATTCAATATTTAAAAAAAAATGCTTCAAAATTAAAATTTATTGAACCAACCCCCCAAAAAATAGTGGGAAAATTGAACGCCAGGTTAATGTAATTTCTAAATTATCAATCTATCATCTGCGACCCTTGATAATTTGATGTATTATCTGGTTAAAAAATGTCCCATCAAAATCATCTGAATTACTTCCCACTAACTGATCCAAAACACTTGTTTAATTAAGCAGCGTTTACAAATATTCACATTTCCGATTCAGCGTTTTTGCAACATTTTGTTTTCAGATTTTATATGCAATTATACTTATAAAGTTAATTTGCATGACACTGTATTACCTAACTTGTTTGCATTTCATGCGATTCACACAACAAATGCAGCACTGCGTTGCAATTAAAAAAAAAAAAAAAAAAAAAAAAAAAAAAAAACTTGCAAAATTTAAATCTGGGAAAAAAAATGCACATCAACGAAAGTCAAATGCAATGCCACTGACTTGCATTAAATGTGTAGTGAAACTCGCAAAAAAAAAACACAAAAAAAACTGCATGCAAATTCTGTTATGTGTGAACAGCCTCTAAAAACCAGACTGAATCCATCTAAAGTGATGGCCCAACCCAAAATACCACATAGTTAATGTGAAATTCTACTAAAAATGCCCAAAATTAAACAACCACCTCAATTTTCTTAAAGCGAAACTGAAGTAACCCACGCCATCCTGGACAGATCCTCTTTTCCCCCGCCCCGGCTCACTTTTTTTCATGTAATGGAAGCCTACTTCTAAGTCGACCTCCACTGCGTCTTTGCCACACGTATCCTCATATGCGTTCGTGGCCAGGAGCGTCCTGTGAAGTATGAGAAAATCTCTACTGGGAGCATGAACGAGGACGCGTGTGGCACTGGGAACACTTTTTTTCTTCATACAGATGTAAACAGTGACTTGCAAACTCTCAACCCAAAGAATTAAAAAAAAAAAAAAACTTTAATATTTTAGCCCTCTACTCATACTCATTTCTATGGAATTCCTAAATAGGATCAACCAATTAACCTGAGGGTGCATACAAACACTACAGATGTGACCTGTAGGGATCGAGACTTCCCCAGAGTGAACGTTCTGGATTGCTACAGAGCAGTGTACAATGGAACAGCTCCTATTGGACAGGGTAAACAGGTGTTCAGCTGTTGCTGTCGCTTAAAGATCAAGCCTGAAACAGCAGTGCACATGCTAGATTTCCATCCAAAAGGGCCACAAAGGTAAGCCTTTCTCGCATTCACAATGGAAAGAAATATGGTACCACTGCAAACTTGGATAATATTAAAGAAGCTGCAAAAGATCCACAGTGGAGATGGGGGTATCTGTCCACAGGATAACTTTATACCATACAGCAGTATTTAATTGGAGATTGGTCTAAAAACAAGCCACTGCTTGAAGAAGAAGAAAAGAAAACACACTTGAAGTCTGTGCAACCGCACATAGCAGGCCCCAAACACATGGAGGAAGACTAAAATTAATCTTTTTGTCCATCAAGCAAAACATTTTAAGGGTTAACACCTACCTAATACTACCTTTCATCAACCAGAGAATAAAAGTCCCACAGTAAAGCATGGTGGTGGCAGAATCATGCTGTGGGAAAGTTTTTCATCCGTAGGGACAATAAAACAGGATTGAAGGCAACATGGAGCACATTGACCCCCAACAGCATTTAAATGTCTTGGAATGGCCAACTAAATGCCCAGACCTCAATTCAATTAATAATCTATGGCATGACTTGCTGTTGCACTTGTACGCCTACACAATCAAATACTTGAAGGAGTTGAAGCCATTTTCCCTTGAGGCCTGGAACCCACTAGGAACACTTTTCTGAACATTTTGCGATTTGAAAAGCTCTTGCTAATGTAATGCTATGTGTGTGATTCCACTTGAGCGATGTGATTTTGTAAAAATCCCCCCCATAGCATTGCATTAGCAAGAGCCTTTTCAAATCACTAGCGCTTAGAAAATGCTTCTAGTGAGTTTTAGCCCTGACAAATGGGCAAAAATTCCAGCTAGTCAGATAATCCAAGCTAATAGAGACATGTTCCAAGGGACTTGCTGTAAATGCAGGGGAAAAGCTTTACAAATGATTGACTTTGTGAGGTTAAGAACTAGGATTTTGTTTCTTCATTACTGTTTGAAGGTGCAAAATATGTTTTAGTGTGACACAAAGTGGTAGGCATGTTGTACAAAACAAACGGCAGAAACCTACAGAAAATAAATTTAATACCAGTTTGTAAGCAACGGACAGACACTAAGGAGGATGAATGCTTTTGCAGGGCACTATGTTCAATCAATTATAAGACAGCGCAATGCATGAAATCATGAAAATACAGACCAACAGGGTCAGTTAGTACTCACATAACACACCCAAACAAGGAAAAATGTGATTCTTACTGTGGCATGATTGTTCATGCTCTGATTATTTCTGTAACTGATGATCTCCAGAGAGTCTCACACACAGCAGTCTCTAGAGTTTACTTGAAAAGTTGTATATGCTAAAAACATCCAGCAATCAGTAGCTCTGATGGATGAAAATTGTCAAAGAAGGAAGGCTCAAGCTGATGAAAAGGTTATTGTACCATTCTCTACAACCGTGGCGAGCACAAAAACATCTAAACATGTGCAACATTTTTTTTTTTTTAACACTTATTAGCAAGTTGAGTTGTTACAAGAATAAACGTTTGCAGATACCAAAACAGTACATATCAAAAGATAATTAACGTTCTCGTCAATCGGGTACATAGAGTGGGATAATATAAATTACATCCACTGTAGTTATATAATAGTAGTACCTGGATGATAAACAGCATTGAAATACAGTACAGCATCTGCAAGAATAACATAATTGTTGCATACTCTAAAGGAGTTACAAAAAAATGGGTCGTTTTTGTATAACTAGTTAACCAAAACAGAGAAAACGTGGAATGCATAATCACATTGATTAATTGTAGTAAGGGTAGTTAGGTTATATATCCTGGTCATAGTATAGCTAGGTGTGAGAACATTATCGTATTTCCCAGGCTAAAACGCAATGCAATATTAATTATTCTACTACAGTCAGATGAGAGGAGGTCCACTTGCCACAAACTTTGTTGAACTTCCCAGGACATCCTCTGTGTGTATAGACAAGTTTAATAAAGGGCAATATACCATTTACTTGCGATAGCCTGTCAGATATCATCGGAGGTCGCAGGGTAATCCAATTCAACGTTATAACTCTGCGCTCATAAAGGAAAGATTCGCGAAATAAAGTAGTTTCGAATTTGGAATGGGTATTTCGTATCCCAATAGACAAATTTTAGGGCACAGTATACGGGGGTGATCGGTGAGATCTACTAGTATACGCACAACATCATTCCAGAATCTTTGAATATGAGTACAATCCCATATCCTATGCCAAAAATGTGCGTTAGGTTTGAGACATTTGGGACACGAAGATGGATAGTTATGTTTAATTTTTGGACAGCGTAATGGAGTAAGGTAGGCCTGATGTATTATATGGAATTGAATTAATCTCCCGTTCGCGAAGATAGAGGCATATGTGTGGGATTCTAATGCATCCTCCCATTCTTCTCAATCAAGATATGCAACATGTTTAACCACACTTCTGTCAGCCAAGAAAATAAATTTAGAGCTGCAGTGGGCACAGACCCACCAAAACAATACAAGTTACTATTGGAAACATGTATCCTGGTCTGATAATTCTTGATATCTCCTTAGGTACTTGTATTATAGTGTCAACATTAGCATCAACAGCATGAATCAAGAAGTCTAACCTTAGTCAGTAGTCCAGACTGGTGATGGCATGTGATAGGGTGGAACAGGAGATCAAAGCATGAATGTGCAGCTGACAAATCTGCAGTAATGTGCAATACAATCATGTGAGCATGGATTGGAAGCATGAAACTGGAAGGAATATAAGTATCAAACAGCTTGATGAATCCATGCTACAAAGAACTGAGGCTGTTCTATAAATGGGTGGCCCCTACCCAGTACTAGCACAGTGTAATAGGATGCTTAGCGAGTATGCATATGTATCTACAGTATGCATCTTGTGTATAAATCAGGATTGGGTCAGATATGACCTGCAGGTCGTGAGTCAGCAGATGTGCTGAGTAATGCTATCTTTGAGGGTTTCAAAAATACGTCAAGCAAAAGATGGAAATACAATTAAAAGTGAGCACAGCTACACCCAACATGCACCCCCTTCATCTACCATCATAGTAACGGAGACTCGGACACAAATAGCAGGGAATGAGACAGAAGGGATGCTGCCGGGGACCCTATTCATGTGCATCTGCTATTCATCCTTCTGGTGACAGGTAGCTAGAATCTCAATGCTTGCGGAAAGTGGAGCAGCTGCCTGCAGCGACAGCCATAGAGAAGGTTTAGTCTTCGTCTGTGCGTGCATATCAGGAGTGAAAGGATGATGTCACCGTGTAATTTTCTGCTCTGTCACAGCCACGAGAGGGTGTGTGGTGGGGAGGGGGAATACTAGACCACCGGGAAAACATACACCATTCTCTGTGGCTCTGAGCATGGGAATGATGCAGCACACAAGGAGTAAAAAGGGTTTTTTCGCATGCTACAGCACATAAGATGACATTACAGAAAGGTCAAGCTCTTAATAAATGGCATTAACAGCAAGTGCACAATGCTACAAGTCCCAGCATTACTCGATAATGATAACAAGCTGGGATTTGCAGTGCCACAACAGGCCGTACAGCACCCATAGATAAAACATTGGGCACCAGTTCTGGCTGAGACGTGCTGAAACGTGTTCTGTCTATAGGTTTCTCCGGGATACTTTTACTAATCTTTTTTAAAGGAAGCGTCAGTTTAAACATACGGTAATTTTATAAGCTGTTTCCAGCGATCGAGTCTTTACGTAGGTACACAGGTGAATGACCACCTGATCAATCACTGATTGGATGGGAAATGCCATATTAAGATATACATGTGTATGATGGCTCCTCGGTTTAATCTTTTGTTTCCGAGCAAAGTTCCTGTCACATTGTGATGGCCATTAACACATACACAGCAGGATATCTATAAGCTCGTACACACACCTGACGAAAGTCGGCAGAGGCGGCTGATAACGACCACCTTAGCCGATAAGGCGTGTGTACATAAGCTCGCGAACCCAACCTGCAAGCAATCCGCAAAGTAGACCAACTCACCCACGATGATGGCCGACCCCATTGTTCACTCTGATCCCCTGCCCACCGCATGATGTTACACATGAGTCGCTCCATCGTCCCTGGGCGTCCCTGCATACCAACACAGAGCGTCATCAGTTACACAGCTTACATGCATTTGTGCAACCCGACAGTGATTGATATTGCCCAAAGGGGGTCAAGTCCCGATCCCCTATGCGCAACAGCCATCAAAGGTGTGTACGCACCTTATGACTGACTGACAACAACCAGTCAAAGACAACTATCAGTTGTTTCCAATCTGTCTGCTTCAATACTCACTTTTGATTTCTGTGACAATGCAATTGTTTTACCAAATTGTTGATAGGAATGAAAAAGGATATCGGTGTGCGAGTTCTAGGACTTAACCTTCTCACATAATCTGGCTATACGTAGATCAAAGAGCTCCATAGTACTTCAGAAACTGTCAACCCAATGTGAAATTTATAACTCATGTCACTAATTCCAGCACCACTTCTAAAACTCACACGGTACAAAAGAAAAAAAAAAAAATCAAACCCCATAATTCTGAAGATGGGGAACTGATGTGCAAACACAATGCAACTTCTTTGATCATAATTTCTTTCTAGTAAAATCGCCATTTAAGATCAACAGAGGCAATCTGATTTTTTAGGGTGCCAATAAGCACTTTGACAACCCACCATTGTTTCTGAAGCTGCATTCACTGCAATGGAGCCTCATATCAGTAGGTGGCAGATGAACTGTTAGCCAATAAATAAAAAAGGGACCTGTTGTACTGCATCCATTGCATACACTATGCAATTATATTTCAATGGTTCGTTCACATCGGTGCAAAAGATCTATCACATCCAACGTACAAATTTTCACCTAGTAGAAGCAGCAAATGGGTGTCTGGGGCAGAAAAAAAAAAACAACCACACGCACCCTGATGAAGTCAAGAAAGTTTGCCACTTTTAAAAAGGCAAATGCCATTTATGATCTAAAATGTAGAGATCACATTAATGGCTATTTAAGTAATAAGATTGTCACCCACTCCCAAAATGTCTCACCACAGCCCCCATGTAGAATACACATTCGAAGTGTGCCCCGCCAACCCCCACCACCTTGTAGAGCACGCATTAGGAGTGTTGCGTAGCTATAGTTACCTCTAATGGCTCTGGCAGCAGTCCTTGTGTCTCCCGTGCAGCTTCTAAGCTCACTGTTAGTGCTCCAAGCTTCACTGTGATCACATGACCTTGAACTTGGTGCTCCAGCAGCGAGTTCCAAAGCTGCAAGAGAGACCTAAGCACTGCTGCCAAAGCCAGGAGAGGCAACTATAGCTACGGCAACACTCCCAACGTGCACTCTGCATAGGGGAGACAACGCAGGAAAGGTAGCACATGCAGATAAGCTAACCTCCCACTTTGTACCCATTTTTTGGGGTACAATATGGTTGGCTTAAGGTAATTTTATATTTTGGTGCCCCAAAATCACAATTGCATTGCTTATCACAGACACTGCAGAGAAAGTTGTTTAGATAAAAGGTCAGCAGTCAAACTAGTATTGCATCCCTTTAATCCTGCTCTTTTTTAACCACTTTCTGCAAAATGGACATTTATAAATGTTCTGTTTGTGCAGCTTTAGTGCAAATGGGATTTTTATATAAATGTCTATTCTTCTGAAGTTCAAGTGTGCACTTTAAACCTTCAGGTCATGACATGAAGTGGTTAAAGAAGCAGAGGCAAAATTTGCTGTCAGGCAGAACACAAGACACTCATTCAGCAATCTGAGGAAAACATTTTATGCTATAATAAAAATACATTGTAATACCAACAGGCTATTGAATTATAGGCTGGCCACTTGAAAAGCAATACTCTTCTACTTCTAGGGAGGTATGGTCCGGTGTTAGTCACGGAGCAGATCTGACAACATCAAACCAACAAATGGCTTTTCAGGGAAAACCAACTAACTATACACTGTTTTCTATCAAGCTGTCAAAACCGAAGCCAAACACAGGTGAAAAAATTACATACCTGAGGAGAGAGAGTAGTAGTACGGAGCAGCTTATGCACGAGCAGCTCGCGACCGCATACTCCTTTTCGACATTGTCGGATATTCTTTGGGATTGCTGTCCTTGAGAACAGCGGACTGGAATCCGGTGTGGGAAGCTTTTATAGGATCCAGAGGCTTCCCTCTTTCTATGCAAGTATGAGTTTCTGTAATCGGGATTCGCCTCAAGTACACTTTATGTTTCTCCTTCAGACATGATACAGAACTGGATCAGAACTGGTTCTTATCCAACTCTGAATCCTGCCTGAAGAAGCTTGAAAGAAAAACTATCTACAATAATTTAGGGTACTACCTTTACTTGGTTTAACGATCGGCTGTCCTAGTTCTGTAACCAGAGACGCACACGCAATGCTAAATGTGCTGTAACGACTCGTGGTGAGAATCCAGCAATCCTGAAAACTGAAATGGATGTAAAATGGTGACCGATCCCATAAGAGAACTCTCTTGTGTTTGACTGTAAACATGCAGCTTTCCTTAAAGCACACCTGAAAATAAGAAGGCATATGGAGGCTGACATACAGTATATATTTCCTTTTAAATCAATGCAAGTTGCTTGGCGTCCAGCTGCCTCTAATACTTTTAGCCATAGATCCTTAACAAGCATACAGATCAGATGCACTGACTAAAAGTCTGACAGGAGTAGCCACATGCTTGTTTCAGGTGTGTGATTGAGACCCTGCTGCAACCAAAGAGATCAGCAGGATCTGGTGTTTTTTTAAAAGGAAATAAGTGTGGAAGCCAGCATATCACTCTTACTTCAAGATCCCTTTTAAAGAGACTCTGAAGTCTTGTAAAAATTATGTTTTTAATTAAAAAATGTGTTTAACATCTTTGCCCTACCTAAACCGCCGCATTCCCGCCGATGTACACTAACTAAATCCCCCCCAACTCCCGGGGGGGGGGGCAATCCGGGCAGCGCTTCCGTGAGAGGCAGAGCTATGAGCCGCAGCTCTGCCTCAGCGCGTCTGTCAGCCCGGATCGCCGCCTCTCCCCCGCCCCTCTCAGTCTTCCTTCACTGAGAGGGGCGGGGGAGAGGCGGAGATCCGCCGCTGATAGACGGGCATGGAGAGAGAGCTACGGCTCATAGCTCTGCATCCAACAGCAGCAAAATCCACGACCAAGAAAGTCGTGGATTTAGCAGGGAGAGGGAGGGGGGAGTTAGATAGATTTCAGTGGCGGGTATGCGGCGGTTTAGGTAGGGCAAAGATGTTAAACACATTTTTTTTATTAAAAAACATGATTTTCAGGAGACTTCAGTGTCTCTTTAAGTGCTATTGCTGGATTTGGTGGGAGCAGACTGCAGACAATGCCACCAAGTCGTTCAGCATAATTCGACACTGATAAACCATTTGTTCGTTCAGCATAATTCACTTCATCTTGCAACTGTGCCTTGTGTGCATTGCAGTAAACGCGAGATTTAGGATGTTTTCTCTTTATAACACTTGGCTATTGTGCCATAGCATGTAAACATTGCTAGTGTTGACCTTCCTGAATCAATGAAAAAAGCCACAGGTACTTTACCTAACATTAAAGGGGTTAGTCCCATTTCTTTTGCTGAGATGCTTATATGTAACATTATAAACTATAGTATAGTTATATGTAACACTTTAAAAACAAAAGAGGATAGTCAAATTTCTATTACGGAGGTGCTAAAGTACAATCATGTGTAACACTCTGGAGGATGACATTAAGTACTGTTTTACACCTAAATTAAGAACCAAGTGTGGTGGTCCACTCGAATGAGGATATACTATCATGAAGGAACACTAATATTAATTTTTAAAAACTACAAATCGCAGCAGCAATCAGATCCCGCCAACAGAAAGCTCTGCTGGTGGGCAGAAAAAGAGGCAAGATTTATTTGGCTACTAAGTTGTATGGCCGTGCAATGCACTGTTAAAGCTGCAGAGTGCAGAATTGTAAAAAATGGCCTGGTCACTATGTAAGCCTATGGTCCTTAAGTGGTTGAGAAAAACAGGGACACAGACTGCATTGCAGGAACCATAGATGTGTCTTATCCTTAAAGATCTTTGGGTAACAATTTTAACCACTTCCCGACCGCCCACTACACAGGGGCGGCGGGGAAGTGGAGCCCTACAGGACGGCCTCACCCACAGAGGCGGCGGTCCATTTAAGGGCATGGGCGGAGCGATCGCGTCATCCGTGACGCGATCCTCCGCCGGCGCCTGTCACCGCTCGCTCGCCGCAACATCCCGCCGGCTATACGGAAGCGCCGGCGGGATGTTAACCCCGCGATCGCCGCATACAAAGTGTATAATACACTTTGTAATGTTTACAAAGTGTATTATACATGCTGCCTCCTGCCCTGGTGGTCCCAGTGTCCGAGGGACCACCAGGGCAGGCTGCAGCCACCCTAGTCTGCACCCAAGCACACTGATTTCTCCCCCCCCTGCCCCAGATCGCCCACAGCACCCATCAGACCCCCCCCCTGCCCACCCCCCAGACCCCTGTTTGCACCCAATCACCCCCCTAATCACCCATCAATCACTCCCTGTCACTATCTGTCAACGCTATTTTTTTTTTATCCCCCCCCCCTGCTCCCTGCCCCCTCCTGATCACCCCCCACCCCTCAGATTCTCCCCAGACCCCCCCCCCAGACCACCCCCCCCTGTTTACTGTATGCATCTATCCCCCTGATCACCTGTCAATCACCTGTCAATCACCTGTCAATCACCCGTCAATCACCCATCAATCACCCGTCAATCACCCCCTGTCACTGCCACCCATCAATCAGCCCCTAACCTGCCCCTTGCGGGCAATCTGATCACCCCCCCACACCAATAGATCGCCCACAGATCCGACATCAGATCACCTCCCAAATCCATTGTTTACATCTATTCTCTCCTCTAAACACCCACTAATTACCCATCAATCACCCATCAATCACCCCCTATCACCACTTGTCACTTTTACCTATCAGATCAGACCCTAATCTGCCCCTTGCGGGCACCCAATCACCCGCCCACACGCTCAGATTGCCCTCTGACCCCCCCTTATCAATTCACCAGTGCATTAATTACATCTGTTCTTCCCTGTAATAACCCACTGATCACCTGTCAATCACCTGCCAATCACCTATCACCCATCAATCACCCCCTGTCACTGCCACCCATCAATCAGCCCCTAACCTGCCCCTTGCGGGCAATCTGATCACCCACCCACACCATTAGATCGCCCGCAAACCCGCCGTCAGATTACCTCCCAAATGTATCGTTTACATCTGTTATCTTCTCTAAACACCCACTAATTACCCATCAATCACCCCCTATCACCACCTGTCACTGTTACCTATCAGATCAGACCCTAATCTGCCCCTTGCGGGCACCCAATCACCCGCCCACACGCTCAGATTGCCCTCTGACCCCCCCTTATCAATTCACCAGTGCATTAATTACATCTGTTCTTCCCTGTAATAACCCACTGATCACCTGTCAATCACCTGCCAATCACCTATCACCCATCAATCACCCCCTGTCACCCCCTGTCACTGCCACCCATCAATCAGCCCCTAACCTGCCCCTTGCGGGCAATCTGATCACCCACCCACACCATTAGATCGCCCGCAAACCCGCCGTCAGATTACCTCCCAAATGTATCGTTTACATCTGTTATCTTCTCTAAACACCCACTAATTACCCATCAATCACCCCCTATCACCACCTGTCACTGTTACCTATCAGATCAGACCCTAATCTGCCCCTTGCGGGCACCCAATCACCCGCCCACACGCTCAGATTGCCCTCAGACCCCCCCCCCCTTATCAATTCGCCAGTGCATTAATTACATCTGTCCTTCCTTGTAATAACCCACTGATCACCTGTCAATCACCTGCCTATCACCCATCAATCACCCCCTGTCACTGCCACCCAACAATCAGCCCCTAACCTGCCCCTTGCGGGCAATCTGATCACCCACCCACACCAATAGATCGCCCGCAGATCCGACATCAGATCACCACCCAAGCGCAGTGTTTCCATCTATTCTCTCCTCTAAACACCCACTAATTACCCATCAATCACCCATCAATCACTCCCTATCACCACCTGTCACTGTTACCTATCAGATCAGACCCTAATCTGCCCCTTGCGGGCACCCAATCGCCCGCCTACACGCTCAGATTGCCCTCAGACCCCCCCTTATCAATTCGCCAGTGCAATATTTACATCTGTTCTCCCCTGTAATAACCCACTGATTACCTGTCAATCACCTATCAATCACCCATCAATCACCCCCTGTCACTGCCACCCATCAATCACCCCCTGTCACTGCCACCCATCAATCACCCGCTGTCACTGCCACCCATCAATCAGCCCCTAACCTGCCCCTTGCGGGCAAACTGATCACCCACCCACACCAATAGATCGCCCGCAGATCCGACATCAGATCACCACCCAAGCGCAGTGTTTCCATCTATTCTCTACCCTAAACACCCACTAATTACCCATCAATCACCCCCTGTCACTGCTACCTATCAGATTAGACCCCTATCTGCCCCTAGGGCACTCAATCACCCGCCCACACCCTCAGAATGCCCTCAGACCCCAGCCCTGATCACCTCGCCAGTGCATTGCTTGCATCCATTCCCCCCTCTAATCACACCTTGACACCCATCAATCACCTCCTGTCACCCCCTAGCACACCTACCCATCAGATCAGGCCCCAATTTGCCCCGTGTGGGCTCCTGATCACTCGGCCAAACCCTCAGACCCCCTTCCGATCACCTCCCCAGTGCATGGATTGCATCTATTTTCCCCTCTAACCACCCCCTGAGACACCCATCAATCACCTCCTGTCACCCCCCTAGCACTCCTATCCATCAGATCAGGCCCAATACAACCTGTCATCTAAAAGGCCACCCTGCTTATGACCGGTTCCACAAAATTCGCCCCCTCATAGACCACCTGTCATCAAAATTTGCAGATGCTTATACCCCTGAACAGTCATTTTGAGACATTTGGTTTCCAGACTACTCACGGTTTTGGGCCTGTAAAATGCCAGGGCGGTATAGGAACCCCACAAGTGACCCCATTTTAGAAAAAAAAGACACCCCAAGGTATTATGTTAGGTGTATGACGAGTTCATAGAAGATTTAATTTTTTGTCAAAAGTTAGCGGAAATTAATTTTTATTGGTTTTTTTTCACAAAGTGTCATTTTTCACTAACTTGTGACAAAAAATAAAATCTTCTATGAACTCGCCATACACCTAACGGAATACCTTGGGGTGTCTTCTTTCTAAAATGGGGTCACTTGTGGGGTTCCTATACTGCCCTGGCATTTTAGGGGCCCTAAACCGCGAGGAGTAGTCTAGAAAACAAATGCTTCAAAATGACCTGTGAATAGGACGTTGGGCCCCTTAGCGCACCTAGGCTGCAAAAAAGTGTCACACATGTGGTACCGCCGTACTCAGGAAAAGTAGTATAATGTGTTTTGGGGTGTATTTTTACACATACCCATGCTGGGTGGGAGAAATTTCTATGTAAATGGACAATTGTGTGTAAAAAAATCAAACAATTGTCATTTACAGAGATATTTCTCCCACTTAGCATGGGTATGTGTAAAAATACACCCCAAAACGCATTATACTACTTCTCCTGAGTACAGCGGTACCACATGTGTGGCACTTTTTTACACCCTAAGTACGCTAAGGGGCCCAAAGTCCAATGAGTACCTTTAGGATTTCACAGGTCATTTTGCGACATTTGGTTTCAAGACTACTCCTCACGGTTTAGGGCCCCTAAAATGCCAGGGCAGTATAGGAACCCCACAAATGACCCCATTCTAGAAAGAAGACACCCAAAGGTATTCCGTACGGAGTATGGTGAGTTCATAGAAGATTTTATTTTTTGTCACAAGTTAGCGGAAAATGACACTTTGTGAAAAAAAACTATTAAAATCAATTTCCGCTAACTTGTGACAAAAAAATAAAAACTTCTATGAACTCACCATACTCCTAACGGAATACCTTGGGGTGTCTTCTTTCTAAAATGGGGTCATTAGTGGGGTTCCTATACTGCCCTGGCATTTTAGGGGCCCTAAACCTTGAGGAGTAGTCTTGAAACAAAAATGACCTGTGAAATCCTAAAGGTACTCATTGGACTTTGGGCCCCTTAGTGCAGTTAGGGTGCAAAAAAGTGCCACACATGTGGTATCGCCGTACTCGGGAGAAGTAGTACAATGTGTTTTGGGGTGTATTTTTACACATACCCATGCTGGGTGGGAGAAATACCTCTGTAAATGACAATCTTTTGATTTTTTTACACACAATTGTCCATTTACAGAGGTATTTCTCCCACCCAGCATGGGTATGTGTAAAAATACACCACAAAACACATTATACTACTTCTCCTGAGTACGGCGATACCACATGTGTGGCACTTTTTTGCACCCTAACTGCGCTAAAGGGCCCAAAGTCCAATGAGTACCTTTAGGATTTCACAGGTCATTTTGCGACATTTGGTTTCAAGACTACTCCTCACGGTTTAGGGCCCCTAAAATGCCAGGGCAGTATAGGAACCCCACAAATGACCCCATTTTAGAAAGAAGACACCCCAAGGTATTCCGTTAGGAGTATGGTGAGTTCATAGAAGATTTTATTTTTTGTCAAAAGTTAGCGGAAATTGATTTTAATTGTGTTTTTTCACAAAGTGTCATTTTCCGCTAACTTGTGACAAAAAATAAAATCTTCTATGAACTCGCCATACTACTAACGGAATACCTTGGGGTGTCTTCTTTCTAAAATGGGGTCATTTGTGGGGTTCCTATACTGCCCTGGCATTTTAGGGGCCCTAAACCGTGAGGAGTAGTCTTGAAACGAAATTTCTCAAAATGACCTGTGAAATCCTAAAGGTACTCATTGGACTTTGGGCCCTTTAGCGCAGTTAGGGTGCAAAAAAGTGCCACACATGTGGTATCGCCGTACTCAGGAGAAGTAGTATAATGTGTTTTGTGGTGTATTTTTACACATACCCATGCTGAGTGGGAGAAATATCTCTGTAAATGGACAATTGTGTGTAAAAAAAATTAACAAATTGTCATTTACAGAGATATTTCTCCCACCCAGCATGGGTATGTGTAAAAATACACCCCAAAACACATTATACTACTTCTCCTGAGTACGGCAATACCACATGTGTGGCACTTTTTTGCAGCCTAACTGCGCTAAGGGGTCCAAAGTCCAATGAGCACCTTTAGGCTTTACAGGGGTGCTTACAATTTAGCACCCCCCAAAATGTCAGGACAGTAAACACACCCCACAAATGATCCCATTTTGGAAAGTAGACCCTTCAAGGTATTCAGAGAGGGGCATGGTGAGTCCGTGGCAGATTTCATTTTTTTTTGTCGCAAGTTAGAAGAAATGGAAACTTTTTTTTTTTTTTTTTTTCCTCACAAAGTGTCATTTTCCGCTTACTTGTGACAAAAAATAATATCTTCTATGAACTCACTATGCCTCTCAGTGAATACTTTGGGATGTCTTCTTTCCAAAATGGGGTCATTTGGGGGGTATTTATACTATCCTGGAATTCTAGCCCCTCATGAAACATGACAGGGGGTCAGAAAAGTCAGAGATGCTTGAAAATGGGAAAATTCACTTTTGGCACCATAGTTTGTAAACGCTATAACTTTTACCCAAACCAATAAATATACACTGAATGGTTTTTTTTTTATCAAAAACATGTTTGTCCACATTTTTCGCGCTGCATGTATACAGAAATTTTACTTTATTTGAAAACTGTCAGCACAGAAAGTTAAAAAAATCATTTTTTTGCCAAAATTCATGTCTTTTTTGATGAATATAATAAAAAGTAAAAATCACAGGAGCAATCAAATAGCATCAAAAGAAAGCTTTATTAGTGACAAGAAAAGGAGCCAAAATTCATTTAGGTGGTAGGTTGTATGAGCGAGCAATAAACCGTGAAAGCTGCAGTGGTCTGAATGGAAAAAAAGTGGCCGGTCCTTAAGGGGGGTAAAGCCCTAGGTCCTCAAGTGGTTAAATACACCACAACACATTTCTTAATTCAATGTTCATAAGTGCTTTTCAAACATTGGTGCTTTTCTATAGATACTTATTCAAGTATCTAGTTATGTGATTGATCGTCGTTTATAACCTCAACACTAACTATAATGAATTGACTAGAAGTTCAACTACCCACAGGGTCCAAATAAACTAACACCTGCGGTATGTGTACCAGGCATTGAGAACCTAGGTATTAACTGCACTTGGAACTGCTGAAAGTGATTTAGCATTTACAAGACTGAAATCATGAGCAGAAGCTGCACAAACAAGTTCACGAACCTTTCAGATATCTATCTTCCAACATGAGCTGGGCAAGGGTAGTACACTTCTGCCATTTAGCGTGCAGTTTCCAAAGTCATTTTATAAATCGTACAGCAAGTTGCTTCTCGCATATTGTATGCATATCACATGTAATTTGCATGTGATTCACATGCAATGCTTTCCTATTGGAAATCAAAAAACATGTGATTTTCCAAAATTCAATTGCCTTGCAACTTTTTAAAGTGGTTTCATACGGGAATGCAGAACCGAAAATAGCTTTTCCCTCTAATCACTCAGCTTTTAAGAGGCAAAACCGGTCTCAAAAAAGGCTGTAGTGTTTGAGAGCAAGTTGCATTTGCAAATGGGTCCCAGGCCTAAACCTGGATGCAAAGTCCTATACATACTACACTACATCTATCATTCTAGATACCTTCAAAACTCATATACCATAGATTATCCTTATCTTATCCAAACCTTCAGTATTCTGAAACCAAAGATTAATAGCAGCTAAATATTTTACACTGGGTTCAGACTTGATGCAGTTAATTATGGAAGTTAAGCATCAGGAGTGCAATAGGAGGCTCCTTACTAAATCAATGCCCAATAGCTTAATCTAAAGAATAGTACTGTGACCAAAAATATACAGAAGAATTAAAACTCTTCTCAACTCCCAGCCTGAAGCAGATGCATGGGTTACTTGTTGACTGCATAAATAGTCACTCCTCCTAGATGGCATCATTTGAATAAAAGGGAACCTTAACATTAGTCACTACCTCATGGGCTTGTGAAAAGCTGTTCATCACACGAAAAAATGGCTCTGCGCGCGTTTTTCCCGAAAAGATTAACGCCGCACCCTTCGCACCCAGTGCGACCATAACGGCGCATAGGGTGCGACAATAACGTTGCATTGTGCGGCGTTATCGTCGCACCTTATGCGCCAGGGGATCGCACCGTGCGATCTTTTCGGCGCACCGCATATCACGCAATCTCTGGGAGTGCTAACTGGTTAGTTCCCGAGTTAGCACTCCCAAACTCTTTAGGCGTGCTAACTAGGTTAGCAGTTAGTGAATCAAGCCCCTTACCTGGTAGCAAAGATATACTGTATAGTATGCAGTTTTACTAACAAGAGCAGCATCAGCTGCTTTGCCCTTGTAGGTATCATGTAATTGTCTCTATAGCCTGCCTGTGCCAGTTTAATGGGTAAGCACGAAAGGATCCCCCCCAAATACATGTGTATGTGTATGATTCCCCCCCATGTGTATATGTGTATAAAATATTATGTAGGCTCCTCTGAGCTTCGGCAGTGCTCAGGTATTAGAACTGACTTCCTGGTTCGAAAGCAATGCAACCCCCTTTGCTGCCTGTCCCATGCCCTGCCCATACCTCACCCTAGTGATGGCATCATCTGGCTTCTGCATTAACATGGAGGTCAGGGCCAGGCAATGATCACATCATAGTCAAGTTTTGATCAGATTTTTTTTTTTAACTCACAGGGGCTCATCTGAGCTTTATTTGTGACAACAGCCAGTGCAACTAAGGTAGTAAGGCTATATTTTACACATCCTTGCCACCAGAAGTAGGTTCATTGATCCACTATACAAAAAAATTGGATCAAGTGACAAATAAATTAAATGTGTTACAATAGATTAGGGACGTTAAGATATTTTTCTTACTTGTCCAAACACAGGCTTTAAATAACATTATCCCATTGTGCCCATTCATTGTCCATAACAGAGCCCCCAGTACCCAGTTCAAAGAACGTGACAACAGCCAAGTGAAATGCGTAAAGGCCACTTAGTGCTGAATATGGATCATGGCTGAGGCTGGGCACACCCAGTATAATCAAAAACATGATTTCTCTCCATTATAATGGAAACCATAGATTAGCCACTCCGCTAGAGCACATGCCCTAGCAGGAAAGCAAACAATGAAATGCATATCAAAGTGTAGGTTCTATAGTAAAGCTAACAGGGTACAGTACTGAAGAAATGAACGCGCATTCAGTAAAATATATTCTGGTAGTTCTGATCAGCTTCCATACAACAAACACAAGGATGGCACTGTTTATTATGGTATATACAAGAAGTGTCCAGTATAGTAAAGGCAAGTCAGTGTACAGAGTGAATAATCTACACTGGCACAAGATGAAAGATAGCAGGAATGTAAGTAAGCCAAATATCAATTCTCACAGGAAAGTATTCCAGCAAAGAAGCGAAAAAAAAAAAAGCTTGTGCACTGGATCCATCCAACAGGCTAGGTGCACAGTGGTCAGTTGCATAACACACACGTTATGAGTATGAACTGCAATGTAGACTGAACATAGACGTTTATACAAAGCATGCTTGCAACGAGTTAGAATAACGCGATCAGCTACAACGCAGCACTGTGAACAGCCCATAGAAACGTATGGGCAGTGAGTTGTAATGCAGAATTATTCGGCAACATAACTGACCAATGTGAACAGGGCCTCAGGCCTTGTTCACATTGCGTTCCGTTCGCGTGTCCGTCCACGTTGGGGTTTTTTTGAGTTTTTTTTTTTTTATGATTTCCGGCTTGGGTGGGCATTTTGTTTTTGTGCTTAGCGGTTTTCTAAGCGTTTTTTCCGAGCGGTTTTGTAATTCACTCCCTGATGCAAGTCAGGAAGTGAACTCTTTGACCCGGAACAGAATAAATACAATGTAATTATTCTTAAAAACGCGGACACAATCGCCTTAATGCACGTTTTTGTACGCGTTCACCGATTTTCCTACACATTCCATTGAGGCGGAATCACCCTGAAAATGGAACATGTGCCGCTTTCCTAGCCGAAAGCACACGACCCGCGCTGATATGAACCTTCTCATAGACATTCATTGGCCACACGGTCGGGGAGCATTTTGAAAAAACGCAGGCGGGCGAAAAAAGCCAAAAACACCTGCAGTGTGAACAAGCCCTCAACCTTTGATTTGAACCACAGATAAATGTGTTACAACATTGGTGGTCACTGTACCTAGGTGCAGTTATCCTTCACCACTGCCTTTGCTACACATTTATCCGTGGAAATAATAATGACAAAAAATAAAAAATTATAGCTGGATGCATCCAGTCCATAGACTGTTCTTCTAATAGCACAGACAAGGTTGGCAGTACCCAGCACAGCATTCTGGTGGTACAGTATATACCAAGAAGCTGGTGGTGCCCAGTACGAGGTACATAAGAGGTCAGCAGTGCTTGGTGGTAGTAGTAGTAGGTGTGTGTGTGTGTGTGTGTGTGTGTGTGTGTGTGTGTGTGTGTGTGTGTGTGTGTGTGTGTGTGTGTGTGTGTGTGTGTGTGTGTGTGTGTGTGTGTGTGTGTGTGTGTGTGTGTGTGTGTGTGTGTGTGTGTGTGTGTGTGTGTGTGTGTGTCAATTGTAGCACATTTATAATGGGCTATTGGTGCTCAATACAGAAAATGACAAGCTGGTGATGCCCAGTACAATATACATAATATGTTGCATAGTACATATAATATAGACAACTCTTGCCCAATAGAATATATGAAAAGTATTTATGGCATAGGTCAGGCTGGCTTTGTTATTTGTTATGTTATAAAAAATGATGATAGGCTGTAAAGTATGTATGAACAATTAGTGTAGCCAAACACAGTGGGAAATAGGACAGGCTGACAGCAGTCAATACAATGTATAAGGGAGGATGTATAGTGATAGAAATATTATATATATAAAAAACAGGCTGGTGATGCCCACTGCCCATATCTTTCTCTAACACATTAGAGAAATGAATCAGGAGACCAAAGAAAATGTAATTCGTAGGGCCTTTTCCCTTTGCTCCATAGTCTAGTTCTGGCACCCATGTGTACACTGCAAGGTCAGTGGTGTACACAGATCTGCAAAACACACTGATCAGACAGTGGCTAATCATATACCACAAGTAGTCATACACTCTGTGTTCTAATACCTTTGTCTCATGGACAGCATTAGGGGTTGTTGTTTTTTCAGTAATTTGTGCTTCTGCATCTCTACTGTGGAACTGGACTAGACATGCCAAACTTTGCTCAACAGGAACATCTATGATCTTTGGGCACCCGTGTCCCTGTCATCAACTCATTGGTTGTCCTACCTCTGATCACGTTTGATAGATGCTAACCACTACATACTGGGAACTACCCACAAGACCTGACCAGCTCGGAAATGCTCTGGCCCTGACTCACAATTTGGCCCTCATCAAAGTCACTGAGATTCTTATGCTTTTCCTGCATCCAATACATCACCTTCAAGAACTGTATACTTGCAGATAGATATACCACAACTTGACAGGTCCCATAATTTGATATGATAACCAATGTTATTCTCACCACTAGGTAGTCTACAAAGTATTGGACACGCACAGGTTGCGACCTGCCTAGTATTGAGGAGTTCTACATAGTACATGTTCTATCGATCTATCTATCCATCCACATAACGGTATGACAGGCAGCACAGTCAGCATATACATATGACAGGCTGGCAGTAATGTCCTCCCTCCAGTCTGCACACACACGCATACAGTATAGCCTCACATAGCACGTAGCACTATGCGGCCTTCCCTCCCCCGCTCACCTGCTCCGCGGTCCCCGCCGGCCTCGCTCCGGTCCAGGGTTGAGAGCAGATCAGGCTATGACGGGCGCCTTCACCAGCTAAGCGCAATGTCCCCACCGGGACACCGTCCACCACTGTCCACGCCCAGTCCAGCTGCAACCTCCGCCTATCCGGCTCATTCCCTCCCACCCGTGTCTCCACCGCAGGCGACGTCACCTCCTTGGGCGGGTACTAACCGACATGCCTAGTGCTGGGATGCCACTTCCCACTCAGGTTGGCATTAGCCGCCATCTTGGGGAGGTCAGGGAATTAGGGAAGTAGATTGTACACAACGAGGAAAAAGTGCTCAGCCGTGACACAGTCTGGTGTCGATTTATCAATGAAGGTCCGAAGATAACTGCAGCAAAAGTGGAGTAGCAGAGCTCCCAAGTGACCCTCTTTCGGATAGATTGTCCCTTTTTGAGAACCAAATCCCCCTGTCCCCCTTTCTTCCTCATTTGTCCCTTTTCAGCACTGATGTAACGATCTTTATAAATCTATGTATTTTTCTAATAAAAAAGCATTTAATTGTCTATAAGCTTTAATCACGTCTTTGAAATTGATATATTTCTTATTTTCAAATGTTAACTATATTAGAATGACCAGATTTTTGTGGGTCCAACCTGGGACGGGGAGGGGGGAAGGGCTCGCGCAGCGCGCCGCGGCGAAAAGTGAGGAGGACTGAGGAGCGCGCAGCGACGAAGACTGGGGAGGGGCGAAAAATGCCATTGTATGGGCGGAGCTAACGTAATGATGTAACAGTGATGGAATAAGAATGCAGTGTTTACGCCATGATGTGGACAAACGAGACTTTGCATCATGGGTGTGCAGAAACTGTGTGATGCTAATAGTATACCGTAACCACAAAGCAGCAAACATAGCCATCTATGACTATTAAATAATAAATGCAGTAACAGTTACCCCGGACACCAGAAAATAAACACAATGGGCAACATGTCAGCACAAAATAAACGCAATGCGGGCAACATGTCAGTATAAAATAAATGCAATGCGGGCAACATGTCAGTACAAAATAAACGCGATGCGGGCAAACATGTCAGTACAAAATAAATGCAATGCGGGCAAACATTTCACCAGAAAATTAACGCAATGCGGGCCAACATTTCACCAGAAAAGAAACGCATGCGGGCAAACATTTCACCTGGAAAGAAAAAACGCAATGCGGGCAAACATTTCACCAGAAAAGAAACGCAATGCGGGCAAACATTTCACCTGGGAAAAAAAACGCAATGCGGGCAAACATTTCACCTGGAAAAGAAACGCAATGCGGGCAAACATTTCACCAGAAAAGAAACGCAATGCGCGCAAACATTTCACCAGAAAAGAAACGCATTGCGGGCAAACATTTCACCAGAAAAGAAACGCATGCGGGCAAACATTTCACCTGGAAAAAAAAAACGCAATGCGGGCAAACATTTCACCTGGAAAAGAAACGCAATGCGCACAAAAATTTCACCAGAAAAGAAACGCAATGCGGGCAAACATTTCACCAGAAAAGAAACGCAATGCGGGCAAACATTTAACCTGGAAAAAAAACGCAATGCGGGCAAACATTTCACCTGGAAAAGAAACGCAATGCGGGCAAACATTTCACCAGAAAAGAAACGCAATGCGGGCAAATATTTCACCAGAAAAGAAACGCAATGCGGGCAAACATTTCACCTGGAAAAGAAACGCAATGCGGGCAAACATTTCACCTGGAAAAGAAATGCAATGCAGGCAAACATTCCACCAGAAAAGAAACGCAATGCGGGCAAACATTTCACCAGAAAAGAAACGCAATGCGGGCAAACATTTAATCAGAAAAGAATCGCAATGCGGGCAAACATTTCACCTGGAAAAAGAAAGCATTTACTCACCTGGCAGAAGTCTCCGGCCTCTGGCGCGCTGCTCCCGGGACCACCTTCCTCCTGAAGTCTCCCGCGCTGACAGGCAGAGCAGGGCTACGGCAAGATGGCGCCCGAAGCCCTGTACTGGAGACACAAATAGTCTCCAGTGCAGGGCTTCGGCAGCCATCTTGCCGTAGCCCTGCTCGCCTGCCAGGGTCGGAACAGACACCGGAAGACGAGGCTCGAGCGGGGCTGCGGGCAATTAACTGGCACGGCGTCTATAGACGCCGCTGCCAGTTCATGAGGAGAGTGGCCAGAGTCCCGAGGCCGGGACGTCCCGCTGCTGAAAGCGGGACGTTTCCCGGGACCTCATGCAGCCTGGGACAGCGGACCCTGAATCCGGGACGTGTCTCGGGCAATCCGGGACGTCTGGTCACTCTAACTATATTGGTACCAGCGGTATCGATAGTACAGAAAAAAAAAATCGGGGCCCAGTGACGTCTTGCTGGACGGATTCGGTGCTACTGCTAGTGTTGATCCGAATCTTTTTTGTGAGTCGAATCGTCCGAATCATCAAAATGAGTGATTCAGATCGCAAAAGGGGCGGGCCAGGAGCGACACGCCCCCCTCTCAGCGGGGTTCTGGAAGCAGAGCAGAAACGGATCGCTCTGTTGGAGGGAAGCCAGGGACAGGTAGATGAGAGAGTGGGGACATGGGTGCCACTGCCAGATATGTGTAGAGCACACATACTGGCTATAATGTGCTGCTCATTATAGGCTGTCTGTTCCGCAGTTGTGCAGTGAACACATTGGAAGCTTTTGGCTCAGCTCAGTAACTTTGCAGGCACTGTGATTGGAGGGCAATATGATCCTCCTGCACTCGCTCTAAACAGCTGCACTTATATCTTCTGGGAATGCTTTGGGGAATGCTTTCTTTCACTGTGCGACGTTTGCATTCAAAGTGTACAGATCAACATATAGGTGAAATATATGTAAAGCATATGATTGCAGCATGTGGGTATTGTGTGCAAACATTTCTGCTCTCTGCTCGTCCCTCCTCCCTTCTCTGTCCACTCCCTGCCCTCTGTCCATCTTCTCCCCTTCTCTGCGTGTCCACCCCCCTCCCCTTCTCCTGTCCTGCTAGTCATTTCACCCCCGAAATGCTTCCGTAGTAAAATGATCCGAGATTCGGATCAAAGATCCGGATCTTTTCAATGATCCGATTCGAATCATCCGGATCATTGAAAAGATCCGAACTTCATATCTCTAGCTACTGCTGATCGCGGCACTCTCCGGTTGCTGAAGCTCGCTCCCTGTGCCGTTGTTGTGTCTGATTACGCTGCCTGTGGATTTGCCTGCCCCGCATGCGCAGTAGGAGACTGTGCGGCCACATTTCCTATAGAATGATGCTGCTGGAGGTAAAATACTAAATATCTCCGCTCCCACACCTCTTACACTCACCAAATTTTCAGGGTAGAGAGGGGACCCCCCGAACTACCTCTATACCAAATTGCAGTCCCTGAGACCCGCTGGTTCCCGAGATAGATTTATCTAATCTATCTCCTGAACCAGCGGGTCTCGGGGGCTGCAATTTGGCATAGAGGTCGTTCGGGGGGTCCCATCCCTACCCTGTAGTGTTGTCCGGATCATGAACGATTCGGATCTTTGATCCGAATCTATTTTGTGAGTCGAATCATCAAAATAACTGATTCGGATCACAAAAGGGGCGGGGCCAGGAGCGACACGCCCCCCTCTCAGCAGGGCAGGGGGTCCTGGAAGCAGAGCAGAGATGGATCGCTCTGTTGGAGGGGAGCCAGCCTTGCAGGGACAGGTAGATGAGAGAGGGGACATGGGTGCCACTGCCAGATATGTGTAGAGCACACATACTGGCTGCAATGTGCTGATCATTATAGGCTGTCTGTTCCGTAGTTGTGCAGGGAAGAAATTGGAAGTTTTTGGCTCAGCACAGCTCAGTAACTTTGCAGGAACTGTGATTGCTGTGCAATATGACCCCCCTGCACTGCTCTAAACAGCTGCACTTCACTTCTGGGAATGCTTTGGGGAATGCTTTCTTTCACTGTGCGACATCTGCTTTCAAAGTATACAGATGAACATATAGGTGAAATATATGTAAAGCATATGATTGCAGCATGTGGGTATTGTGTGCAAACAAACATTTCTGCTCTCTGCTCGTCCCTCCTCCCTTCTCTGTCCACTCCCTGCCCTCTGTCCATCTTCTTCCCTTCTCTGTGTGTCCACCCCCCTCCCCTTCTCCTGTCCTGCTAGTTATTTCACCCCCGAACGCTTCCCTTGTAAAATGATCCGAGATTCGGATCAAAGATCCGGATCTTTTCAATGATCCGATTCAAATCATCCGGATCATTGAAAAGATCTGAACTTCGCATCTCTACTACCCTGAAAATGTGGGGAGTGTAAGAGGTGTGGGAGCGGAGATATTTCGTATTTTATCTCCAGCAGCATCATTAACTTCACACTGAGCATGCGTGCTACTCAGTGTGGAAGGGAGCTTCCGGGCAGCGCAATCAAACATTACACCGTCCCTAACATTGATCACAGGGTCAGGAGCCAATTAAAGCTCTGACGACAGGGTGAGTGAGCTACTGCACTAAGTAGAGATGGGAAATTCGGATCTTTTCAAGGATTCAGATCATTGAAAAGATCCGGATCATTGATCCGAATCTTTGAGTCATTTTACTAGGGAAGCATTCTGGGGGTGAAATGACTAGCAGGACAGGGACTTTCCCTGCAGTGGACAGAAAAGGGGAGGGGGTGGACAGACAGAGAAGGGCAGGGAGTGGACAGAGAAGGGAGGAGGTGGACGAAGAGGGTTGAGCAGAGAGCAGAAATGTTTTTTTGCACACATTACCCACATGTTGCAATCATATGCTTTAAATATATTCAGGGGCGTTTCTAGGGTCCTTGGAGATCGGGGGCACCTGTGGGCACCAGGTGGGGGAGGTATATGCGGCGCGCGCGTGGCGCGGCAAAAATTGGGCGTGGCCATGATGTGAGTGGGCGTGGCCATGGGTGGGGCCAAATGTACATGAACTTAGCAGCGGTGTAAGCTACAGATAACGGGCCTGCCCATCGAAATATTGGATGGAGCCCCCTGTCCTTTATTTAGATAATTTACAATCAGTATAGGCATAGATCAAAGATGTATACGCACATACAATTTTGATTGGTCAATCACTGACCCCCAATTTTACCACCCTCGTGCAGTAAGTGGGCCAACAGACAATGAATTTTATGAACAGAGCTAAAATTGGCTAATCAAAATTGTATGTGTGTACCAGGCTTTACAGCTAATACTGTACATACTGAAAGTAGCAGGGATCAGCATACAATATAGCTGGGCACAGAGTAACACCTTACACTGTACACACTGGAGGTAAATCAGCACACAGTGCAGGCACTAGAGAACAGCGTATACTGTACATACTGTAGGCAGCAGAATTCAGCACACTGCAGCTAGCGTGCCAAAAATATGAGGATCACGTTGCGCGGCGTGCTTATCGTGCCGCACCGAAAAATGGGTGGGCCATGGACCAGAATATAGGTGTGGTAACGGGTGGAGACAAATTTACATGAACCTAGCAATGGTGGGACATTAGATTATGACAGTGGTGGCGAACCTTTTGGAGGCCGAGTGCCCAAACTGCAACCCAAAAGTCGCTTATCTATCGCAAAGTGGCAACAGCAATTTAAACTAAATACTGTACAAACGTTTTAACTCATACATAAACATTATGAAAAAAACAAGTTGAAAATAAGCTGTGAAGATAAACAATTTCATCCATTCTACTCCTGAAAAATGCATTCAATTTTTTAGAACCTCCCAGTTTTATTTTCTGTTTTAAAAAGCTAAAAAAGTAGGTTTAACCAGCCGGGCGGTATATATACGAGCTCAGCTCGTCCATTACCGCCGGAGGCTGCCGCTCAGGCCCTGCTGGGCCGATTTTAATGAAATAAAAAGGAGCACACGCAGCCGGCACTTTGCCAGCCACGTGTGCTACCTGATCGCCGTCGCAGCGCGGCGATCCGCCGCGTGCAGCGGCGAAAGAGGGTCCCTCCAGCCGCCCGAGCCCAGCGCAGCCGGACCAAACAGTTCCGGCCAGCGCTAAGGGCTGGATCGGAGGCGGCTGACGTCAGGACGTCGGCTGACGTCCATGATGTCACTCCGCTCGTCGCCATGGCGACGAGGAAAGCATAACAAGAAGGGCTGCTCATCGCGGCCTTTCTTGTTACTTCTGATCGCCGGAGGCGATCAGAAACACGCATTCGGAGCGCCCTCTAGTGGGCTTTCATGCAGCCAACTTTCAGGTAGTGAGTGAGTGACAGGGAGCCCCTTTAGGTAGTGAGTGAGTGACAGGGAGCCCCTTTAGGCAGTGAGTGAGTGACAGGGAGCCCCTTTAGGCAGCCCCTTTTGGTAGTGAGTGAGTGACAGGGAGCCCCTTTAGGTAGTGAGTTAGTGATAGGGAGCCCCTTTAGGTAGTGAGTGAGTGCCAGGGAGCCCCTTTAGGTAGTGAGTGAGTGACAGGGAGCCCCTTTAGGTAGTAAGTGAGTGACAGGGAGGCCCTTTAGGTAGTGAGTGAGTGACAGGGAGGCCCTTTAGGTAGTGAGTGAGTGACAGGGAGCCTCATTAGGGAGTGAGTGAGTGAGCATCGCCAGTCCTGGAGCAGACATTACAAGGTCTTGGCGTGTATGTTGCAGGCAGCCTCCACTATGTCCTTCTGTGCCACCTCTCTCCCCCTATGCATCCCTTTGTCCCCAGTGCCTTCTTCAGTCCCCTGTGCCACCTTTGCCACCCTCCCGTGTGTATCCCACATCTCCTTCTGTCCCCGTGTCACTTTCCTCCTTTGTTCCTCCTTCTGTATCCTTGTGCCTCATTCAGTCCCCCTGTGCCACCTCTGTCCCCTGTGCCTCCTTCTGCCCCTTTGTGTCTTGGTGTCCCCATTGTGACTCTTTCTGTCCCCCTTTGTGCCTGATTCTGTCCCCCTGTGCTACCTCTGCTCCACTGTGCCTCCTTCTGTCCCCCATTGTGCCTCCCTCTGTCCCCCTGTGTCTCCTTATGTCCCCTTGTGCCACTTTCTGTCCCCATCCCCCTCCTGCGCTCCCCAAGCCCAGTGTGTAAGTGCAAAGTATAGCTCAGCAGAAGCTGTTCTCTCACCTCCTGGCTGGAGTCCATTGTTGTGCCTGTGTGACCATCCAGTCTGTCTCCTGCTCCCTTAGGAGTCGCACCTCACTCTCCTCATGTCGCGTGTAATCATGCTACATGTGGTAGGAGATGCTGGGCACAAGCCTGACTGCTGAGCAGACAGGTGGAAGCACAGCACTGGACACTGGCAGGAAGGAGAGAGCACAGCTTCTGCTGCGCTATACTCTGCATTTACACGCTGGGCTGGGAGAGCGCAGGAAGGGTGCGCAATGAAATGCAACAGGATCAGCTGGTTGTTTATATCCCGAGGATGCCCTGTATTATGCATCCACCCTATATGACACATGGTTTATATTCTTTAGTGTGTGTGTGTTGCTTTTTAAAAAGGTGGGGGAGTGACACAGGATTTTTTGCCCGGGGTGACAAAAAAAAAATAGAAACGGCCCTGAAGCATCCTATAGCCATGAATTAACAAATGTGATGATGCGTTTTGCAGACCAAACCCGCTTCTTCAGGTCAGTACACAACATCTTGGAGTAAATCAAACAAACCATAGAGTGCTACTAGCTTTTTGGTGCTCCACGACATTGTGCAATGACCTGAAAAAGCAGATTTGAACTGCGAAACAGATCGACAATTTTTTTGTCTCAAAAAACAACTTGCGTTTTGAACTGAGATTCATTGAGATAAGTCCATCTTAACTTTCAAAAACTCCCTCCCAGTTTGTCCATTCCTCTTTGAGGGGACAGTTCTGTCAGTTTATTTTTGGGGAGAAACCTGAACCATCCCCAGGGTGATCATTCCATGCCTGTACCAGAACCAGGTGAGTATGACACACATGTTCTACTGTGGCTGCAACCCAGTTTTATGAATATCCTCTTCACTTAATTTCCGCTTGACCAAATATACTACACTAAACATTGTTCCCAGTTTCTCCTGTTTGTTTTCCCTTTTTTCCTACGTTATCCAGACTGCTGGTTTATTTATGATCCTGTCCTGGGCAATCCTCAGCTCTCCAGGACAGCACAGCTGTCAGGCTGTTTCCTTCTCAGTGTAACGATTGTGGAACTTTTTCCGTGATCAGCGCACAACGCGTGCGCTGACACGGCGGAAATCCTCCACAAGCGTGTAATTGCAGGAACCCAGCAAAAGGTGCTACGCACCCGTAGAGGGAAATTCCTGTCGGCAGATGGCGCTGAGGAGTGCAGAGGAACCAATCCTCTGTACCTCCACAAATGCCAGACAGGAATTGTACGAAGCGCAGAACGCAATCGCAAGGGAAGCAATTGCAAATGAGAACGAGCAAAGGGACAGGTTGTATGTGTGTGCGCCAATCTAGTTGCCACCCCGCGACAGCGCACACACAACAGCAGATACGAAACAGAAACGCAACCGCAAGAAAGGTGATTGCCAAAAGTGACACAAGGCAGATCAGAACAGAATACGAGGATAGCAAAGGCACAGCAAATCCTACAATAAGGAGATACGGAAAATAACAAACGCTAACTGAACGCGAACACCGCACTCATTCGCAACAGTGCACGCGTTCATGCGCGGTCTCCACGTGATAAGCACAATAGAGACAAGCACGCCTAACTAACCATCGACAGACAAGCATGTAACAGAGGACGCGAGCGCTTGCTTAACGGTTACCTCACCGAGCCTCCAGCAAGCGTTCCTGGCTGACAAGACAGACACACGAAAACAAGGACAAGCGAGAGATAGGATCCACAGCACTAGCGAAAGTGGCTAGCGCGATCCAGGAAGACAGAACAGAAGGATCCACAGCACTAGCGCTAGGCGAGTGCTATCCAGGCAGACAGAGTAGCAGAACAGAAGGATCCACAGCACTAGTGAAAGTGGCTAGCACGATCCAGGTACAGAGTAGCAGAACAGAAGGATCCACAGCACTAGCGGAAAGTGGCTAGCGCGATCCAAGGAGACAGAACAGAAGGATCCACAGCGCTAGCGCAAGATGCTAGTGCGATCCAAGTGAGACAGATCAGAAGAGATAGCTGGTAGCAACCGCTGCACCAGCTATACTCCAAGAACAGAGATCAGAACCATTTCCTGTCGACCACCGCTGGGACAGGACAATAGCAACAGAACAAACAAACAGATAAGCAATCCTAACTGCACTAAGGAAACCTGCCTAGTGCAGTTTTCCAGGAATTACTCTAAGCTGATCTTCAAACAGAGAATAAGGCTGACACCCCTCCAGGAGTGTTACACAGGACTAAATCCTTATGACCAGCCAAGCATTGTGGGAAACACATAGTACTTATAGTACACGCCTCCAATGAATGTGGCCAGGCAATTTGCATGACAACGTATGCAAATTCCTCAGCAAGCACAAGCTGCAAAACTGACAGAAGCTCTTCTTTCCAGAGTCCTGCAGCATGCAACCCTAAACAATGGTCAAAAAGCTGCCTGCCTGCACAGGCAGCTGAGCAGATCATTACAGTACCCCCCACCCCCCCCCCCCTCCAGGGTCGAATTCCAGACGACCCTCAAAACTGCTAATAGCAGAAGACTCCAACCGAAGACTCATGAAGGTCGGGAGAGCCCGACAAGGTCCAATTCCAGAGTCAGTCCACCCTAAACCGACCTCATCGGAAACAGAAGCCACCGAAACATGCCCATCAGCACTACAAGTCTCAGCGTAACACCCATCAGGACTGTGGATACCAGAGAAGAAGCCACCGACACCCTCCAGACAATACCCACCACCTTCCAAGGAGCGTCCGAAAATACCAAATCTGCCACAAAACCTGTTCGAAGTGTCTCTTTCAAAACAAAAGCCGCTGTTGATCGTATTCAGGGTACCAAGCAAAACTTCTCTCGGACTCTCCCAGAACGCCTTGAAGCTCCGCAGAGATTCCAAGAAGCCAGAATACTCACCAGGCTCACATGGAGAGCTACCAAGCACCCCCATGGAACCTATGACAGTTCCAGATTCAGAATTAGCAGGACACCATCAAGATCAGGACTTTCAGGGACCACTTCTGGGCATGCAAGCAGGCAGGCTAAATCAGAACATGTCTCCACCGAGGAAGCATCTGAGTACGCTGGTAACCAAGGCACACTTGGGCTTTCTGGGTCACAGAGCACACTGGGGTACACCAGCACAGGAGAAACCCCAGGACATGTCGGGGAACTGCAAACCTCAGAGTCCGGCACGACCAGACCAAAACCAGGACCGGGCAGAAAATCATCACGAGTAGAGGTCACAGGTACTGATATTTCAAAAGAAGACTCGGTCTCAGGCTTAGAGATCTCAATGACTGTAATGGTATCTGACAGAAATTCATCATTGACTACCCATGACTGAAGCTCCACCAGAGCTGAAAAGGTAGCCAGCAAGGCAGCAATGCCTACGGAAGAGGGCAACACCTCAGAAGGACTTGGGGGGCAGGAGACATCTCCTACAAGTTCTGCACCCTTTGGGAGGAACTCGGAGACTTCCAGAACATCAAACAAGACCTAAGGAACATCATTTTCCAGGTTTTCTAAGAAGGATTCTGAACTATCCATGTTACAGGGCTGAACATTAAATACCTCCTGCAGGCAGGGCAGATGTCCCAGGAATGGTTCCACCATAACCTGAGACTGAACTTCATCATAATTAGCGGGATGTACAGGAATATTTACTAGAACACACACTGACTCCCTAACTTCATTCTCACTGTACCTAGAATTCTGTGTGGCAGTCAAACTAGCTTGTAACTCCAAAACTGCAGAAAAACAGGTGAGTATAGTGGCAATACCTAGACGAGCCTCTAGGGACACTGCAGGGGATTCTAAGCAAGGCCACATTGACTCATCCAGAGTACAGGGTGCAGAATCAGCACTTCCCTCAGAGCAAGAAAGGGGCTCACAAACATCAGTGTGAAAGGAAAACATGTTTTCATTCATGGTACAGGGCAGGTTCAGAGAAAGCGTCTCTGAATAAGGCAAAGAAGGTTCAGCATCAGATTCGCAAAACCGAAGCGCTGTCTCACTCTTAGATTCGGCTAACAATGTCGAATCCGAGGAACCAGATCGCAAAACCTGCGAATCAAAATTCACTTTAGGTTGTGAAACTGACGCTTCCATAGCGCAAACCTCCGCGATCTGCGGAGCAGACTGCAAGGCATCTAGGACCGAAACACTGGAGCAACTGTCACCAGGCAACGGGCCCTTACAGGTGTGAACAGGGTGAGGCAGAGACTCATCTGTAGAAGAAATAGCGACATCAACAGGATAAACTTTATTAGGCATATTAATTTTACTTTTGACGCTGCATAGTCGAGAAATTTTCCCCATAGCAGGGTCACAGACGGAAGATCTCAAAGATCTGTTTCTAAATGACAAAGGATCCCACACATCCTTGAGGAAACCGGCAGACTCATGCCGATCACAATCTGCAGGAACATCCGAGAAACAGGCATCTGATCGCACAGATTAAAACTGCACACTGTCAGGAGCGAATCCTTCTATTATTCTCAAAATATTATTCTCAAAAACTTGAGGAAAATTTTTCTAACGCCGACTCATCCACAATATGGAAATCTCTACATGAAATTACCAGCTACAGGAAGAAATCTCCTCCCCCCTCACTACATAACCTGCAGCTTGCAGATGAACTGAATACATTTTATTGCAGGTTTGACACTACTAACAAAAGCCAAACACAACAAGTCAATTTGCATCTCTGCCACAGGCAAACTGAACACTCTTCCTGCCAGCCAATGTCTCCACCCCCTGCGGTGCCTCAGCAACTACACAACACAGCAGGCCAGACACAATCTGCTAACCTGTCCCCAGATGTGCATGCTCTAACAATATGCCAATCAGATGTAAATAGACTCTTTAAAAAACAAAACACCAGGAAAGCAATGGGACCAGACGCTGTGTCTGCGAAATGCTTGAATCTCTGTGCCGACCAATTAGCGCCTGTATTTACAGACATATTCAAAGCATCTCTAGAACTCTCAATTGTTCCTGCCTGTTTTAAATGCGCAACTATTGTACCAATTCAAAAAAAAAAAAAACCTACATGTTTAAATGATTACAGGCCTGTTGCCCTGACATCACTGGTCATGAAAGCATTTGAAAAACTGATAATGACTTATCTGAAATCCATCACAGATCCCCTGCTGGACTCTTTGCAATTTGCCTACAGACCTAACAGATCCGCAGACGATGCCGTGAACATGTGTATGCATTATGTACTACAGCATTTAGATAACCCAGGAACCTACACCAGGATTTTATTTATAGATTTCAGCTCTGCATTTAATACCATAATTCCATCACTGCTGCACAGCAAGCTCTCCCAGCTACACATACCTGAATCCCTCTGCAAATGGATAACCGACTTCTTAACCGACAGAAGACAGCGTGTTAGACTTGGTAAACTCACATCAAGCTCTCTGACAGTCAGTACTGGTGCACCCCAGGGCTGTGTGCTTTCCCCACTGCTGTACTCACTTTACACCAATGACTGCATCTCCACAGATCCATCTGTTAAGGTTCTGAAGTTTGCAGACGACACAACAGTTGTTGGTCTCATTCAAAATGGGGATGAGTCTGCATACAGGCATGTGGTGGGACAGCTTTCCTCCTGGTGCAGCAGCAACAACTTAGAACTAAATGCTCTCAAAACCATGGAGATGATAATAGACTTTAGGAGATCTCCCCCCCAGCACCTCCCCTTAACCATAAATGGATCCACAATAACCCAAGTAGAGTCATTCAAGTTTCTTGGGTCCACGATCTCAAACGACTTAAAATGGGACAACAACACTGCCACTATTGTCAAGAAAGCACAACAGAGAATGTACCATCTGCGGCAGCTGAAAAAGTTTGGCCTACCTCAAAATCTAATGGTGCAGTTCTACACTGCAATCATCGAATCCACCATAACATCATCCATGACTGTATGGTTCAGCTCCTGCTCAGCATTAGAAAAGGGGAGGCTGCAGCGCATCATCCGATCAGCGGAAAGGATAATTGGCTGTAGCTTACCTTCCCTGCAGGATCTTTACACTAGCAGGTGCAGAAAGAGAGCGACCAAAATTGCCTCTGACCCCTCTCACCCAGCTCACTCCATCTTCCAGCGCATGCCTTCAGGAGTAAGATTCCGGTCAATCGCTACCAAAACCTCCAGACACAGGAACAGTTTTTTTCCTCAAGCGGTAGCCATACTTAATGCTGAACCACGTTAGAGCTGCTAGGACTGAAAGTAATCAGCACAGAACTAAACATGAACAATTCTCACATTGCTTACTGCCACTATACTTATAATGTCCTTAACTTGTAATATTCACACTGTCTGTCCTTGTATTGTTTTTTGTTTGTGTTTGTTAAGCAACTGTCAAGACAAATTCCTTGTAGGTGCAAACTTACTTGGCGAAAAATAAATTGATTCTGATTCTGATTCTGATTCTTCAGGATTCGCACAGGAATCAACCACAGCGGCACACTCAATCATTTCAGATTGCACAAAGTCAAGACTCTCATGCTTTACCCCAGAAAGGCAGGAACAATCATCCGACAACGATGTCTCTTTATTGGAATCAATTGGTTGGTGTGTGTGCAACTCATCCAAAATCGTCTGCCACACATAAATCACTAGATCCACATCACCCTCGTCACATTAATCGGAATCAATCAAAAGGTACATAGAATCGAGACAATCATTCAAGACATCCTGGCTTTTTGCGATGTAAAAATCGCAAGAAGCTTTCCAATCAAAATCGAATTCCTCCAGCAAGGCCCCAATATACCAGGAAGCAAATGGGGATTCAAACAGGCCAATATCCAGATAATCTCCATAGGGGTGGAGTTCAGGAACAAGAACAGATTTTTTAACTACTTTAATATAGTGTGCAATCCTACCTATAATAGGATCCACATAAGCTTTGGATTGGGGCAAAAAACCAGGAGACAGATCAACATCATGGTAAACATCAATAGGGAGTGTTTTATTCCGATGCTTGCGTTTTTTAGTTTTTCTCTTTTTAGCCACTTTGCATGTCTGCTGTTTAAAACCTGAAGTGGCAACAGACACATTGAACTGATTGTCATACTGAAAAGTTTTGCATGGAAGGGAAAAATCAGCTGACTTATCAGCAGCTACACATTTAATCAGAGCAGGTGGTAAGCCAGGCAGTTTAAACCAGTGAGAGAATATCACTGCAAGAAACTGATACAGGTTATCATTCCAAGAATTGTTTTTTAGCACCTCATATGCCCAGTAGAGTTGGGCCGAACCTCCGATTTTCGGTTCGCGAACCGGGTTCGCGAACTTTCGCGAAAGGTTCGGTTCGCGTTAAAGTTCGCGAACCGCAATAGACTTCAATGGGGATGCGAACTTTGAAAAAAAAAATAATTATGCTGGCCACAAAAGTGATGGAAAAGATGTTTCAAGGGGTCTAACACCTGGAGGGGGGGATAACGGAGTGGGATGCATGCCAAAAGTCCCCGGGAAAAATCTGGATTTGACGCAAAGCAGCGTTTTAAGGGCAGAAATCACATTGAATGCTAAATGACAGGCCTAAAGTGCTTTCAAACATCTTGCATGTGTATACATCAATCAGGTAGTGTAATTAAGGTACTGCTTCACACTGACACACCAAACTCATCGTGTAACGCACCGCAAACAGCTGTTTGTGTAGTGACGGCCGTGCTTTACTGGTGCGCACCATGGCGAGAGTGCAGGTTTTGGTGGCTTTACAGCCCATATGGTCACCTGGCTGATGTAGCTGAATGACAGAACAGTGACTGTCCAGCTGATCAAATTTGGTCTGACCACAATGAGGCAACGACCTAATTATCGTGGGTGTGCCCCCCGAGACACTCATCTAGGCGCCGGTCATTGCTCCATTGTGATACGCAAGCCCCTTCACCACGGCAAGGTAATGATCACGAAGGGGAATGGGCGCATGTACATGCCTTTTCTTTTGTTGTTGCAGCTGCCCGCAGTGCAGCCAGAAAAATTAGGCAGTCATGTACACGCACCCGAAAAATTATTACAGCGGCCGCTGCTAGCAGCGGCCTAAAAAATTCAGCAATCCGCCTGGAGGGACTCCGGGACGGACCCTGTTGGTGGTGGCGGAGAAGGTAGTCAAGCGGCCTGCAGGCAGACATGCTGTGTGGAGGGACTGGGAGCGACTTAGTCTTCTTGGGGCAGGCCAGGCAGCCAGTCACACGGCGTGCAGGCAGAGATGCTGTATGTGCGGGGACTGACTTAGTCTTGGGGCGGGCAGCAGCCCTCCGGGATCCATGCCTCATTCATTTTGATAAAGGTGAGGTACTTAACACTTTTGTGACTTAGGCGACTTCTCTTCTCTGTGACAATGCCTCCTGCTGCGCTGAAGGTCCTTTCTGAGAGGACGCTTGCGGCAGGGCAGGAGAGAAGTTGGATGGCAAATTGGGAAAGCTCTGGCCACAGGTCAAGCCTGCGCACCCAGTAGTTCAAGGGTTCCTCATCGCTGTTCACAGCAGTGTCTACATCCACACTTAAGGCCAGGTAGTCGGCTACCTGCCGTTCCAGGCGTTGGTGGAGGGTGGATCCGGAAGGGCTACGGCGAGGCGTTGGACTAAAGAACGTCCGCATGTCCGACATCACCATGAGATCGCTGGAGCGTCCTGTCTTTGACTGCGTGGACACGGGAGGAGGATTAGTGGCAGTGGTACCTTGCTGGCGTTGTGCCGTCACATCACCCTTAAAGGCATTGTAAAGCATAGTTGACAGCTGGTTCTGCATGTGCTGCATCCTTTCCACCTTCCGGTGAGTTGGTAACAGGTCCGCCACTTTGTGCCTGTACCGAGGGTCTAGTAGTGTGGCCACCCAGTACAGCTCATTCCCCTTGAGGTTTTTTATACGGGGGTCCCTCAACAGGCAGGACAGCATAAAAGACGACATCTGCACAAAGTCGGATCCAGTACCCTCCATCTCCTCTTGCTCTTCCTCAGTGACGTCAGGTAAGTCAACCTCCTCCCCCCAGCCGCGAACAATACCACGGGAAGGTTGAGCAGCACAAGCCCCTTGCGATGCCTGCTGAGGTTGTTCTCCTGCCGCTGTCCCCTCCTCCTCCTCCTCCCCCAAAGAAACACCTTGCTCATCATCCTCTGAGTCTGATTCGTCTTCTGCACACGACTTCTCTTCTTCCTCCTCCTCCCCCCTCTGTGCTGCCGCAGGTGTTGAGGAAACAGCTGGGTCTGATGAAAATTGGTCCCATGCCTGTTCCTGCCGTAACGGTTCCTGGTCACGCTCATTCACAGCTTCATCCGCCACTCTACGCACAGCACGCTCCAAGAAGTAAGCGTAGGGAATTAAGTCGCTGATGGTGCCCTCACTGCGGCTCACCAGGTTGGTCACCTCCTCAAACGGCCGCATGAGCCTGCATGCATTCTCCATCAGTGTCCAGTTGTCGGGCCAGAACATCCCCATCTTCCCAGACTGTTTCATTCTACTGTAGTTGTAGAGGTAGTGGGTCACGGCTTTCTTCTGTTCTAGCAGGCGGGAGAACATGAGCAGGGTCGAGTTCCAGCGAGTCGGGCTATCGCAAATGAGGCGTCTCACCGGCATGTTGTTTTTGCGCTGAATTTCCGCAAAGCGTGCCATGGCTGTGTAAGACCGCCTCAAATGCCCACAGAACTTCCTGGCCTGCTTCAGGACATTCGCTAAGCCAGGGTACTTTGCCACAAATCTTTGAACCACTAGATTCATGACATGTGCCATGCAGGGTATGTGTGTCAGCTTCCCCATATGCAAAGCGGCAAGCAGATTGCTGCCGTTGTCGCACACCACGTTGCCTATCTCCAGGTGGTGCGGGGTCAGCCACTCATCCACCTGTTTCTTAAGAACAGCCAGGAGAGCTGCTCCAGTGTGACTCTCCGCTTTGAGACAAGCCATGTCTAAGATGGCGTGACACCGTCGTACCTGGCATGCAGCATAGGCCCTGCGGAGCTGGGGCTGTGTAGCTGGAGAGGAGAACTGCCACTCAGCCAAGGAGGAGGAGGACAGCGAAGAGCATGTAGCAGGAGGAGAGGAGGTGGCAGGAGGCCTGCCTGCAAGCCGTGGAGGTGTCACAATTTGGTCCGCTGCGCCCTGCTTGCCATCGTTCACCACCAGGTTCACCCAATGGGCTGTGTAGGTAATGTAGCGGCCCTGCCCGTGCTTGGCAGACCAGGCATCCGTGGTCAGGTGTACCCTTGACCCAACGCTCTTCGCAAGAGATGACACCACTTGCCTCTCAACTTCACGGTGCAGTTGGGGTATGGCCTTTCTCGAAAAATAAGTGCGGCCTGGCATCTTCCACTGCGGTGTTCCGATGGCCACAAATTTACGGAAGGCCTCAGAGTCCACCAGCCGGTATGGTAACAGCTGCCGAGCTAACAGTTCCGCCACGCCAGCTGTCAGACGCCGGGCAAGGGGGTGACTGGCCGAAATTGGCTTCTTCCGCTCAAACATTTCCTTCACGGACACCTGACTGCTGCTGTGGGCAGAGGAGCAGGAACCGCTCAAGGGCAGAGGCGGAGTGGAGGAGGGTGCCTGTGAAGGTGGAAGGGAGAAAGCGGCAGAAGCAGATAATGCACCTGATGGAGGAGGAAGAGGAGAAGGAGGGTGGCTTTGCTTTTGTGTGCTGCTGCTGCTTTTGCTCAGGTGGCCATCCCATTGCTGTTTGTGCCTTTTCTCCAGGTGCCTTCGTAAGGCACTTGTCCCTACGTGAGTGTTGGCCTTTCCACGGCTCAATTTTTGTTGGCAGAGCGAACAGATGGCTTTGGTCCGATCTGAGGCACACACATTAAAAAATTTCCACACCGCTGAGCCACCCTGGGATGTGGGCACTATGGGGACCTCAGCAGCTGATGCTGAAGGGCAAGTTGGCTGGCTGTACATAGGTGGCAATACATGGTGCCGGACACTGCCACCAGCTGTTTCTGACGAAGAGCTGCCCCAGCTTCTTTCAGCAACTTCTCTCCTCCTCCTACTCTCTGACTCCCCCTCTGAACTGTCCCCCTCTTCATCTCCTCTATTGGGTACATACAGAGGATCCCTATCATCGTCATCATCGTAATCATCCTGCCCAGCTTCGCTTGCCTCAGACAAATCCAAACATGCACCAACATCAGTAGGTCCTTCATCCTCCTTACACGTTACATCCATAATGTTGCCGCGTAACTCAGACATATGAGCTGGTGAAAATTCATCTGGCTGTAACAACAATGGCTGTGCATCAGTGATTTCACCACTAAATAATTCTTGCGAAGTGTCAAATGCAGCGGAAGTGGTGCTAGTAGTAGCACTGGTGGCTGAGCAAGATGAGGTGTTCTGTGTCGCTAAATACTCAACCACGTCCTGACAATCTTGGGAGGTGATGGGACGTGCCTTCTTCCGAGCACTGTACTGTGGGCCAGGTCCACACGAAATTACATTTACACGACCTCGCGCAGACCTGCCGGGTGGCCTTCCTCTGGCTCTGCCACTACCTCTTCCTCTACCTGTTTTGTCCATATCGGGTATGCACGGAGTGGTATATCACACTGCGTGCACTCACGTAGGTAGGTGGGTTCACTTAACTGCACAGGTATGCGCACTGATGCGGTGGGTTCACTGAACAGAACAGGTATACAGTGGCGGGTTCACAGAACAGGTATGCAGTGGCGGGTTCACAGAACAGGTATGCAGTGGCGGGTCCACTGAACAGAACAGGTATGCAGTGGCGGGTTCACTAAACAGAACAGGTATACAGTGGCGGTTCACTGAACAGAACAGGTATGCAGTGGCGAGTTCACTTAACTGCACAGGTATGCGCACTGATGCGGTGGGTCCACTGAACAGAACAGGTATGCAGTGGCGGGTTCACTAAACAGAACAGGTATACAGTGGCGGTTCACTAAACAGAACAGGTATGCAGTGGCGGGTCCACTGAACAGAACAGGTATGCAGTGGTGGGTTCACAGCACAGGTATGCAGTGGTGGGTTCACAGCACAGGTATGCAGTGGTGAGTTCACAGCACAGGTATGCAGTGGTGGGTTCAATGAACAGGTATACAGTGGCGGGTCCACTGAACAGAACAGGTATGCAGTGGTGGGTTCACTAAACAGAACAGGTATGCAGTGGCGGGTCCACTGAACAGAACAGGTATGCAGTGGCGGGTTCACTAAACAGAACAGGTATGCAGTGGCGGGTCCACTGAACAGAACAGGTATGCAGTGGCGGGTTCACTTAACTGCACAGGTATGCGCACTGATGCGGTGGGTTCACTGAACAGAACAGGTATGCAGTGGCGGGTTCACTAAACAGAACAGGTATACAGTGGCGGTTCACTGAACAGAACAGGTATGCAGTGGCGGGTTCACTTAACTGCACAGGTATGCGCACTGATGCGGTGGGTCCACTGAACAGAACAGGTATGCAGTGGCGGGTTCACTAAACAGAACAGGTATACAGTGGCGGTTCACTAAACAGAACAGGTATGCAGTGGCGGGTCCACTGAACAGAACAGGTATGCAGTGGTGGGTTCACAGCACAGGTATGCAGTGGTGGGTTCACAGCACAGGTATGCAGTGGTGGGTTCACAGCACAGGTATGCAGTGGTGGGTTCAATGAACAGGTATACAGTGGCGGGTCCACTGAACAGAACAGGTATGCAGTGGTGGGTTCACTAAACAGAACAGGTATGCAGTGGCGGGTCCACTGAACAGAACAGGTATGCAGTGGCGGGTCCACTGAACAGAACAGGTATGCAGTGGCGGGTTCACTAAACAGAACAGGTATACAGTGGCGGTTCACTAAACAGAACAGGTATGCAGTGGCGGGTCCACTGAACAGAACAGGTATGCAGTGGCGGGTTCACTTAACTGCACAGGTATGCGCACTGATGCGGTGGGTTCACTGAACAGAACAGGTATGCAGTGGCGGGTTCACTAAACAGAACAGGTATACAGTGGCGTTTCACTAAACAGAACAGGTATGCAGTGGCGGGTCCACTGAACAGAACAGGTATGCAGTGGCGGGTTCACTTAACTGCACAGGTATGCGCACTGATGCGGTGGGTTCACTGAACAGAACAGGTATGCAGTGGCGGGTCCACTGAACAGAACAGGTATGCAGTGGCGGGTTCACTAAACAGAACAGGTATACAGTGGCGGTTCACTGAACAGAACAGGTATGCAGTGGCGGGTTCACTTAACTGCACAGGTATGCGCACTGATGCGGTGGGTTCACTGAACAGAACAGGTATGCAGTGGCGGGTTCACTAAACAGAACAGGTATGCAGTGGCGGGTCCACTGAACAGAACAGGTATGCAGTGGCGGGTTCACTTAACTGCACAGGTATGCGCACTGATGCGGTGGGTCCACTGAACAGAACAGGTATGCAGTGGCGGGTTCACTAAACAGAACAGGTATACAGTGGCGGTTCACTAAACAGAACAGGTATGCAGTGGCGGGTCCACTGAACAGAACAGGTATGCAGTGGTGGGTTCACAGCACAGGTATGCAGTGGTGGGTTCACAGCACAGGTATGCAGTGGTGGGTTCACAGCACAGGTATGCAGTGGTGGGTTCAATGAACAGGTATACAGTGGCGGGTCCACTGAACAGAACAGGTATGCAGTGGTGGGTTCACAGCACAGGTATGCAGTGGTGGGTTCACAGCACAGGTATGCAGTGGTGGGTTCACAGAACAGGTATGCGGCCAGACAGGAACAAGCTAAGCCTAACTAATCTTTCCCTGAGAGACAGTCTGCAGCAGCTCGCCCTACTCTGACTAATGCAGGCACACGAGTGGCCGTAATGGCCGCCGCTGCCTGTCTTATATAAGGGGGGTGGGGCTCCAGGGGCTAGTGTAGCCTAATTGGCTACACTGGGCCTGCTGACTGTGATGTAGAGGGTCAAAGTTGACCCTCCATGTGCATTATGGGGCGAACCGAACTTCCGCAAAGGTTCGCCTGCGGGACGCGAACGCGAACCACTGAAGTTCGCATGGAACCGTTCGCAGGCGAACCGTTCGGCCCAACTCTAATGCCCAGGTGAACAAATCGTCTTTTAAGAGCACATAGGCAAACTGAACAGCCGACGTAGACGGATCAGCAATCTGAAAGGTGGGATCCAGCCAAACCTCACACATTCAGAGAGAAATTCCGCTTTGGTCTCTGAGTTTAGCCTTTTAAAGCTCGTAAAGACACAGGACCCATACTCGACAAAATCGTACAAATCAGAAATTCCCTCTACACTGGGAATTTTGGTTGGCTGGTCATACTGTAACGATTGTGGAACTTTCTCCGTGATCAGCGCACAACGCGTGCGCTGACAGGGCGGAAATCCTCCACAAGCGTGTAATTGCAGGAACCCAGCAAAAGGTGCTACGCACCCGTAGAGGGAAATTCCTGTCGGCAGATGGCGCTGAGGAGTGCAGAGGAACCAATCCTCTGTACCTCTACAAATGCCAGACAGGAATTGTACGAAGCGCAGAACGCAATTGCAAGGGAAGCGATTGCGAATGAGAACGAGCAAAGGGACAGGTTGTATGTGTGTGCGCCAATCTAGTCGCCACCCCGCGACAGCGCACACACAACAGCAGATACGAAACAGAAACGCAACCGCAAGAAAGGCGATTGCCAAAAGTGACACAAGGCAGATCAGAACAGAATACGAGGATAGCAAAGGCACAGCAAATCATACAATAAGGAGATACGGAAAATAACAAACGCTAACTGAACGCGAACACCGCACTCATTCGCAACAGTGCACGCGTTCATGCGCGGTCTCCACGTGATAAGCACAATAGAGACAAGCACACCTAACTAACCATCGACAGACAAACATGTAACAGAGGACGCGAGCGCTTGCTTAACGGTTACCTCACTGAGCCTCCAGCAAGCGTTCGTAGCTGACAAGACAGACACACGAAAACAAGGACAAGCGAGAGATAGGATCCACAGCACTAGCGAAAGTGGCTAGCGCGATCCAGGAAGACAGAACAGAAGGATCCACAGCACTAGCGCTAGGCGAGTGCGATCCAGGCAGACAGAGTAGCAGAACAGAAGGATCCACAGCACTAGTGAAAGTGGCTAGCGCGATCCAGGTACAGAGTAGCAGAACAGAAGGATCCACAGCACTAGCGGAAAGTGGCTAGCGCGATCCAAGGAGACAGAACAGAAGGATCCACAGCGCTAGCACAAGATGCTATTGCGATCCAAGTGAGACAGATCAGAAGAGATAGCTGGTAGCAACCGCTGCACCAGCTATACTCCAAGAACAGAGATCAGAACCATTTCCTGTCGACCGCTGGGACAGGACAATAGCAACAGAACAAACAAACAGATAAGCAATCCTAACTGCACTAAGGAAACCTGCCTAGTGCAGTTTTCCAGGAATTACTCTAAGCTGATCTTCAAACAGAGAGTAAGGCTGACACCCCTCCAGGAGTGTTACACAGGACTAAATCCTTATGACCAGCCAAGCATTGTGGGAAACACATAGTACTTATAGTACACGCCTCCAATGAATGTGGCCAGGCAATTTGCATGACAACGTATGAAAATTCCTCAGCAAGCACAAGCTGCAAAACTGACAGAAGCTCTTCTTTCCAGAGTCCTGCAGCATGCAAACCTAAACAATGGTCAAAAAGCTGCCTGCCTGCACAGGCAGCTGAGCAGATCATTACACTCAGTTTGTCCCCTGCATGTATTACATTTGTAGTGTTGTCTCGCACACACTAGGATCCAACCCTTTGTCTTTAAGGGGAGTGCAACAGCTGAAAAAGAGGGATGATGCCCTCTGTGCAGTATTCAACAAAGTAAAGAGCTGACACATCCAAAGTAAATCTTTATTGGTTCCATGTAAAATCATATAGCCAACGTTTCGGAGTCACGTAAGGCCCCTTTATCAAGGCAATATTTGCTCAGAGGCAAAAATCTGTTTGCCGCTGCAAATCTGTTCCTATCACTGCAAATCAGCTTCTGTTAGGGAGGTGGGAGTCAGGCTCCTCTAAACACTTGCATCCAGTGATGTGTACTCTGCAGGCAGCAACAGTCTGCATGGGTCTGCACAGGTCACTGATTTCTGACCTCTGTCAGCAACAAGGTACCATAATTAAAGTATTATAAACCTGCTCAGGCAGTACTTGGGGATGTTTGAGCACCTGCCTCTAATCTGCACTGAAACTGAAAAGCTTGTGACCATGATCTTTCTTCACCAGTAACTAGCCCTGAACCTAACAGTTAATCCAGACCCTGCTTTGTTGGTTATCAGCCCTGATCTCAATCCACCTCTAGACCCTGCTCTTTTGCCCATCAGCGCTGATTTTGGCCTGCCTCCAAACCCTGCATTGCTGGTAACAAGTTCCAAACCCAGCCTACTTTTAGACCCTGTTCTGCTGACCACTTGTCCTGACTTCAACTGCCCTTCAGACCCTGCTCCGCATTTCACCAATCCTCATCTTGCCCTGTAACCAGACCCTACCTTCTTTACAATTCAGGGTAGTCCTTGTTCTTCTAGTCACGAAGGTCTGTGTATGTGTTTGTGTGGGGGGCAGACGGAGGTAACCAAAGGTAACCATGGGGCACGCAACCTGGTACAGTATAATCTCATTATAGTAAACTGCAAGGGACCAAGAAAAGTGGTTTACTTTATCAGCAGTTCACTATACCAGAAATTGTCCTATGAATGGCCCAGCATGCCCTGGTACATTCTCTGCTGCAAATGAGCAACTCTGTCCTCCCATTGGAGGTACAGTACAAGCACTTGCACATTTGGTGGACTACAATATCTTAGGGCTGCATTATGCAGCCGGGATGGACAAATTGCTAGTAGAGTATCCAGGGCTCCTTAGAAATTGCAGCCGTCACGGAATAAAAGCAGCCACTTGCTTCCTGTGAGCGGCTCCGATACCTAAGTGGACAGGACTTTTAGCACTTGCCTTGCAAAACTTTCTGCTCACACATGAGCCAATCATAAAGCCTCTTTTTGAAATGCAGCGGATCATAATAAACCACTCGCATCTTAAATGCGAGTGGCTCCAATACCTCAGCGGGATGCTCTACTCTCCACTCCCATTAGTTTTGCAGCAAATAGGCCCACTCTAAACTGTACTACAAGTGAAAATAGCCTGTACTGCACTTCCACACGCTACCAGGAGCATCATCACTAGCAGGGGAAGAGATACCTGAGAATGCGTACAATACCGTGGGAGGAATGTGACAATACTTTTATTGGTGATTGCAAAGTTGAAGTGGTAACGCTGCATCCTCTTTTCTTTACGTTCACATTAGTCTTCATTTTCCCCAGGCTGCTTATTTGTACAGTACTGTATATCCAGTGCAGGGGCCATTCTTCTTTTCTTACAAATCTCATCAGGCATCAACTTACCTGCGACCAGCCTGAAGAGAGTAGCCAACCATTGGTTTTCACACTGACATTTGACGCATGCACCGCCCACTTTTTACTATATCCAGAGTCAGCCAAAATATATCCAGTAGGGGCCAAAAACTTGTTTACTATAACAGAAGTTTTATTATATCCTTGTTTACTATACCAGGCATTGCTCCAATATACTTATAATGAAGGATGACCTGGAGAGGTAGTTTAATTTACTCAAATTTTTACTATAACAGAATTTACTATAACAACTTATACTGTAGTTACTATCAGCAATGTAGCCCACTGCCTATTTGGGATAGTGGTCCAACAACCCATGCGGGATGCTTTGGTAAAGACCAATGGGGAAGAGACAAGGGATCTTGTATGTGTATGGATAGCTGTGCCAGTGCAGGTATGAACAGCTCTAAACATGTGTGCTTCCAGAATTTATCAACTTTTGGGTTAAGTCTAGCTTTAAAGTGAACCTCCAGACTAAAAATTTACTCAGCGGAACTGAAAAGGCTTGGTGTTTCTTTAACAGTTTCACAGCATCAGAAGTTTATTTTTCTTATAGAAGTCTCATTTTTAGCTGCATTTTTAGCTAAGCTCCGCCCATCAAATAAAACTAACTGGGCTTTTTTCCCCTGATGCTGTGCAAAGCAATATGGGATTTTCTATGTTGTTATTCACGTTGCCTAGCAACTGGGAGGGATGATCAGCACACAGGACAGTTGGAACTGTGTCTCATGCTCCCTGTCACCTCTTTTCAACCAAAAAGATGGCTGCCTTTATGAAATCACAAACCTTTGCCTGTTCTTTTAAAACAGGGTGGGTATGAGATTATATTACCTATCTATTTTAATTAACATAACTAATGTAACTTAATGACAGTATGTTTGTTTAGGCTGAAGTTCATCTTTAAAAATGTAGGCAAGCAGTTGCTGGGTAAAGGTTATCGGAGCCTGTGATGTGCTGTAGATGATGGAACATAATATTCATGGCATCGCGTTTAAAGGGAAAGGTTGCCTTGTCTCATGGATTTTTAATGAGCCTATGTTAGTCTTCCCAGCTAGATCTATACTAATGAAGACCAGCATTAGATACAGGCTGCATCTAGAAAAATAAAGGATTTTTTGTGCAGAGTAAATTTTATAAGAAAATTCTTAATGAAGAGCTATTGGTGGTGTTACCTTCCCCCATCCTGTATCACACAGTCAAGAGTGGAGAAAACTTCTCAGCAGTAGTTTATGTCTTCCCTACCATTTGCCAGTCTCCACAGTGGTTCACTCAGGGGCGTAGCTAGGGTTTTCAGCGCCAAGGAAAGAAGACAGTTTTTGCACTCCCCCTCTGGACAAAATGGGTGTGTCCACACATCAGAATGTGGTCATGGGTGGAGTTAAATATTGTTTAGAATAGCCATTCGTGCCCCCATACCCCATTCAGATAGCCAGTTGTGCTCCCTTTAGATAGCCAGATGTGCCCTGCTTTTTCTGCTGCTGTTAATGCTTTTGCACTCCTCTGCAGAGGGAGGGGAAAAAGCAGGGGCACTTTGGGCAGCCAGCGAGCCGCCTCTCATGCATGTGGGGGTGCAGCAGCCGTGCTGAGCGCCCTCGCAGTGCAGTGCCCAGGGACATACACTCACCTAAAGGATTATTAGGAACACCTGTTCAATTTCTCATGAATGCAGTTATCTAATCAACCAATCACATGCCAGTAGATTCAATGCATTTAGGGGTATGGTCCTAGTCAAGACAATCTCCTGAACTCCAAACTGAATGTAAGAATGGGAAAGAAAGGTGATTTAAGCAATTTTGAGCGTGGCATGGTTGTTGGTGGCAGACGGGCCGGTCTGAGTATTTCACAATCTGCTCAGTTACTGGGATTTTCACGCACGACCATTTCTAGGGTTTACAAAGCATGGTGTGAAAAGGGAAAAACATCCAGTATGCGGCAGTCCTGTGGGCGAAAATGCCTTGTTGATGCTAGAGGTCAGAGGAAAATGGGCCGACTGATTCAAACTGATAGAAAAGCAACGTTGACTGAAATAACCACTGGTTACAACCGAGGTATGCAGCAAAGCATTTGTGAAGCCACAACATGCACAACCTTGAGGTGGATGGGCTACAACAGCAGATGACCCAACCGAGTACCAAACATCTCCACTACAAATAGGAAAAAGAGGCTACAATTTGCACGAGCTCACCAAAATTGGACAGTTGAAGACAGGAAAAATGTTGCCTGGTCTGATGAGTCTCGATTTCTGTTGAGACATTCGTATAATAGAGTCAGAATTTGGCGTAAACAAAATGAGAACATGGATCCATCATGCCTTGTTACCACTGTGCAGGCTGTTGGTGGTGGTGTAATGGTGTGGAGGATGTTTTCTTGGCACGCTTTAGGCCCCTTAGTGCCAATTGGGCATCGTTTAAATGCCACGGGCTGTTTCTGACCATATCCATCCCTTCATGACCACCATGTACCCATCCTCTGATGGCTACTTCCAGCAGGATAATGCACCATGTCACAAAGCTCGAATCATTTCAAATTGGTTTCTTTAACATGACAATGAGTTCACTGTACTTAAATGGCCCCCACAGTCACCAGATATCAACCCAATAGCGCATCTTTGGATGTGATGGAACGGGAGCTTCGTGCCCAGGATTTGCATCCCACAAATCTCCATCAACTGAAAGATGCTATCTTATCAATGGGCCAACATTTCTGAAGAATGCTTTCAGCACCTTGTTGAATCAATTCCATATAGATTTAAGGCAGTTCTGAAGGAGAAAGGGGGTCAAACACCATACTGTATTAGTATGGTGTTCCTAATAATCCTTTAGGTGAGTGTATGTCACCCTTTGCCCCCCATAGTTAAGCCTCTGGGTTCACTTGCAGACATTTCTGTCTTTTTATCCCTACAATGGTGAAGTTTCCTTGTACTTTGCAACAGCATGTCCACTGAGGGATTTCTGCTGCTCAGAATCTACCTCAGAAACTGGGTTGCCTGTTTCTTTTTTTTACACTCATCCTAAACTTTGCATGTACAAGAAGCCCATCCCTTTAAAACAGGTGTCCGTCAATAGGTGGGTCCTAGGTGGCAGTGCAGAGATATAAAAGCATCCTCCTTTCTCCCTCTACTCAGTGTTTTTTCAGCTGGCAACTCTTTCTCTCTCTCCTACTAAATCGAAACAAGAGAGAGAGGCAATCGAGCCCGCAGCCCCTCTCCAACAACCCAATCCAGGCCAGCAGCAGGAGACTTCCATGACCTCTTCTTTCAGGTCCTCTCTTCCCCACCAGTCAGACTCCTCACCACAACACACAGCATTGTCAGCCAGGAGAGGAGGAAATAAGACAGCAAGGGGCTTGATTCACAAAAGCGTGCTAAGTGTTAGCACGCCAGTGAAAAGCTGTTTATCACGTGCAAACTGCCTCTTCGCGCGCTAGTGCGCGCGTAAGAGTTTGCGTGCGTAAAGTTTAGCGCACATAAAGTTTTATGCGCACTACTTCGCGTGCAAAATTACCCACTTCGCGTGCTAAGTAGTGTGATAAGCATACTTTGCACGTAAAGCAGCTGATTTTGCATGTGAAGATAGCACGCGAACAGTAACAGCTTTGCCGTGCAAACTACTTAGCACCCTACTTTGCACGTGCAAAGCTTTTAGGCATGCTAACTGTGTTAGCACCCTTTAATGCAGGTATGTCAAACCGATCCTACGAGGGCCGAGGTCCTCACACATTTTTGATACAGCACAAATGAATTGATGGGTCTGAATCAGGAAAGGTGTGGTCCATCAGGTAGAACACATTCCTTTCTTTCTCAGTCCATCCTAAACACTGGCATGGATCTGGCCCTCCAGGCCTGGAGTTCGACACATGTGCTTTAGTGAATCAAGACCCAGATCTAATGAGTGATTGTGTGTTTGTTAGGAATCATGTACTGTTATTTCCTGCCTGCTGGTGGCAGTATTGACTCTTACTGCCATAGACTTCCACTATCCACCAGCAGGTGGATATACAGCGGGATGCGAAAGTTTGGGCAACCTTGTTAATTGTCATGATTTTCCTGTATAAATCGTTGGTTGTTACGATAAAAAAAGTCTGTTAAATATATCATATAGGAGACGCACACAGTCATATTTGAGACATGAAATGAAGTTTATTGGATTTGCAGAAAGTGCACAATAATTGTTTAAACAAAATTAGGCAGGTGCATAAATTTGGGCACCACAAAAAAGAAATGAAATCAATATTTAGTAGATCCTCCTTTTGCTGAAATTACAGCCTCTAAACGCTTCCTGTAGGTTCCAATGAGAGTCTGGATTCTGGTTGAAGGTATGTTGGACCATTCCTCTTTACAAAACATCTCTAGTTCAATCAGGTTTGATGGCTTCCGAGCATGGACAGCTCTCTTTAACTCACAGCACAGATTTTCAATTATATTCAGGTCTGGGGACTGAGATGGCCATTCCATTACGTTGTACTTGTTCCTCTGCATGAATGTCTCAGTGGATTTTGAGCAATGTTTAGGATTGATGTCTTGTTGAAAGTTCCAGCCCTGATGTAGCTTCAGCTTTCTCACTGATTCCTGGACATTGGTCTCCAGAATCTGCTGATACTGAGTGGAATCTATGCGTCCCTCAACTTTTACAAGATTCAAAGTCCCTGCACTGGCCACACAGCATAATGGAACTACCACAATATTTTACTGTAGGTAGCGGGTGTTTTTCTTGGAATGCTGTGTTCTTTTTCCTCCATGTATAACGCCCCTTGTTATGCCCAAATAACTCAATTTTAGTTTCATCAGTCCACAGTACCTTATTCCAAAATGAAGCTGGCTTGTCCAAACATGCTTTAGCATACCTCAAGCGGCTCTGTTTGTGCTGTGGGCGGAGAAAAGGCTTCCTCTGCATCACTCTTGCATACAGCATCTCCTTGTGTAAAGTGCACCGAATGGTTGAATGATGCACAGTGACTGCATCTGCAGCAATATGATGTTGTAGGTCTTTGGTGCTGTTCTGTGGGTTGACTCTGACTGTTCTCACCATTTGTCGCTTCTGTCTATCCGAGATTTTTCTTGGTCTGCCACTTTGAGCCTTAACTTGAACTGAGCCTTAACTTGAACCGAGCCTTAACTTGAACTGAGCCTTAACGTGAACTGAGCCTGTGGTCTTCAATTTTCTCAATATGTTCCTAAATGTGGAAACAGACAGCTGAAATCTCTGAGACAGCTTTCTGTATCCTTCCCCTAAACCATAATATTGAACAATCTTTGTCTTCAGGTCATTTGAGAGATGTTTTGAGACCCCTGTGTTGCCACTCTTCAGAGAAAATTAAAATAGGAGGGAAACAATTGACCCCTTAAATACTCTTTCTCATAATTGGATTCACCTGTGTATGTAGGTCAGGGGTCACTGAGCTTAAGCCAAGCCAATTTGAGTTCCAATAATAAGTTCTAAAGGTTTCGGAATCAATAAAATGACAACAGTGCCCACATTTAAGCACCTAATTTTATTTAAACTATTATTGCGCACTTTCTGTAAATCCAATAAAGTTCCCTTCCCTTCTCAAATATCACTGTGTGTTTAAATTTTGACTCAGGCGGCAAAAAGTCTAGGGCCGGCCCTGAGTCCAGGGTCATACACGGGTAAACAGAGATATCGCAGTACAGAAGGGCTAGACAGGAGAGAGGTCATACTCAAAATGGGTGACTGTTAGCAGTGCGGTCCCACAGGAGTCTGTACTGGGTCCAGTGCTCTTCTATTTATTTATTAATGACCTAGTAGATGCAGTAGAAAGCAATGTTGATGTTTTTGCAGATGATACAAAATTGTGCAGAATCATCAACTCTCAGGAAGATATGGATAGCATGACTATATCGGCACATAAATGGCAGATTAAATTCAATGTTGGAAAAAATGTAAAGTCATGCATTTTGGTCGTACCAATGGTCTAGCACCATAAAAAATAAATGGGATACAGTTGGGGACATCAAACTTGGAGAAGGACTTAGGAGTGCTCATCGACAACAAGTTAAATAATCGTATTCAATGGCAAGCCGCTGCAGCTAAAGCTAATACAATTTTGGGATGCATTAAAAAGGGAAATAAAAACTTGAGATGCTAGCATAATATTGCCCGTTTAACTCTCTAGTGAGGCCGCATCTGGAATATGGAATTCAGTTCTGGGCACCAGATTACAGAAAAGATATTGCAGTTTTAGAGCAGGTGCAGAGACGAGCAACAAAATTGATACATGGGATGAAAGGTCTCACTTACCAAGAAAGGTTAGATAAACTGGGTTTATTTAGTGTAGAGAAAAGACGCCTTAGGCCCCGTTCACACTTGCGGTTTTGCGAAAACCGCACCGGATGTCCGGACCGCACCGGAGCCGGATCGGACCTGAACCGTACGGTTCCTGTCCGGATCCGGTCCGGATCCGGTCCGGTTGCATACGGTTTCCGTGCGGTATGAACACGGTTGCGGTCCGGATCCGGATTCTTAAAGAGATAACAACCTGTATAAATACCTGGGGTTCTGGGAGGTCAGCAGAAGCTCTGGGGTCATTGTTGGAGACAGCTGGACGTGTGGAGACCATCCTTGGATACAGAGACAGCAGTTGGGACCATGGATCCAGTCATTTTTTACGCTTATTACCTGGGAATTCTCTCCTTCCTGTTGTTTACCTACTACTATGTGGGGAGAAGGCGTGCTCCTCGCAGGAGATGGTGGGTGCACCCTCTACTAGCCAGGAGGCAGAGGAAGGGAGAGTTCCAGGCCCTCTACCGGGACCTCAGACGACACCCACAGAAGTTCTACAGCTACACTCGGATGTCCATTCCCCTGTAAGTATATAGGCCTAAATACACCAACCCCCACCATTCCTAAACACCACACCCTCACCCCCACAACACCTCATCCCTGTATACCTAGCTAAACACACCACCCTGACCCCCACACCCCTGTATACCTAGCTATACACTACACCCCCACCCTCCACAACACTCCCAAACCTCTGTAAACACACCTCCCCCATCCTTCACCCAACACCTTGTCCCACAACATACTTTACAGCTTCTTCCTTTACATCTCCTGACAGGTTTGATACCCTTTTGGAGATGGTGAAGGATGACCTTAGGAAGAAGGATACCACGTTCAGGAGAGCAGTCACACCACAAGAACAACTACTCATCACACTGAGGTATGTAAAAACAAATTTTTTTATTGCAAAAACAACCACTTTCCAACATGGAAACATTCTTCCAACATGGAAGACAAAAAAATAACATATCTATGGTATAGCCCGGTCAGTTTTAAGGAACACCAACCACCAACTTTGTGCTGGTAGAGTTGCAGGGCATAGCTGCCCAAGTGTCTTTCGGGGACACCAGGCCCTAATAAATTGAAGTGCTTCAAAAACCTAACCACTGGCACAGGACCCTCTGAGCCATGGATGAAGGACACAGGTCAGTGAAAAGGCTAGGCCTCTCACCGACCAGTGTAGGTGTCCTTCATCCATGGTTTCAAGGGTCTTGTGCAAGTGGTTAGGAACAAGAACAAAGTGAGGAGCAAGAGGAACCGATGGCAGAGGTGCATGACTACAGGTGCAGTGCAACAGGCACAAGGTTGTGACCCAGGTAGTGTCTTTCGGGGACACCAGGCCCTAAAATTGAAGTGCTTTAAAAACCTAACCACTGGCACAGGACCCTCTGAGCCATGGATGAAGGACACAGGTCAGTGAAAAGGCTAGGCCTCTCACCGACCAGTCAAGGTGTCCTTCATCCATGGTTCAAAGGGTCTTGTGCAAGTGGTTAGGAACAAGAACAAAGTGAGGAGCAAGAGGAACCGATGGCAGAGGTGCATGACTACAGGTGCAGTGCAACAGGCACAAGGTTGTGACCCAGGTAGTATCTTTCGGGGACACCAGGCCCTAAAATTGAAGTGCTTTAAAAACCTAACCACTGGCACATGACCCTCTGAGCCATGGATGAAGGACACAGGTAAGTGAAAAGGCTAGGCCTCTCACCGACCAGTCAAGGTGTCCTTCATCCATGGCTCCAAGGGTCTTGTGCAAGTGATTAGGAACAAGAACAAAGTGAGGAGCAAGAGGAACCGATGGCAGAGGAGCAGGACTACAGGTAGTGTCTTTTGGGGACAAAAGGCCATAAATTATTAGTGCTTCAAAAACCTAACCACTGGCACAGGACCCTCTGAGCCATGGATGAAGGACACAGGTCAGTGAAAAGGCTAGGCCTCTCACCGACCAGTCAAGGTGTCCTTCATCCATGGTTCAAAGGGTCTTGTGCAAGTGGTTAGGAACAAGAACAAAGTGAGGAGCAAGAGGAACCGATGGCAGAGGAGCAGGACTACAGGTAGTGTCTTTTGGGGACAAAAGGCCATAAATTATTAGTGCTTCAAAAACCTAACCACTGGCACAGGACCCTCTGAGCCATGGATGAAGGACACAGGTCAGTGAAAAGGCTAGGCCTCTCACCGACCAGTCAAGGTGTCCTTCATCCATGGTTCAAAGGGTCTTGTGCAAGTGGTTAGGAACAAGAACAAAGTGAGGAGCAAGAGGAACCGATGGCAGAGGAGCAGGACTACAGGTAGTGTCTTTCGGGGACACCAGGCCCTAAATTATTAGTGCTTCTAAAACCTAACCACTGGCACAGGACCCTCTGAGCCATGGATGAAGGACACAGGTCAGTGAAAAGGCTAGGCCTCTCACCGACCAGTGAAGGTGTCCTTCACCCATGGCTCCAAGGGTCTTGTGCAAGTGATTAGGAACAACAAAGTAAGGAACAAGAGGAATCAAAGGCACAGGTGCAGGACTACAGGTGCAGTGCAACAGGCACAAGGTTGTGACCCAGGTAGTGTCTTTCGGGGACACCAGGCCCTAAAGTTCAAGTCCAGCAAAACCAAAAGTTCCCTGACATGGTCATCTGAACACCTCTGAACCTTGGTTGAAGGAGATGGGGCAGGGAAAAGGTTGGGCTAAAAAGCCCTGTGATGGTATCCTTCCTCCGAGGATCGGAGGTATTCAGAGGAGCATGTCCAGGAACAATTTGACTTTTTTTTTCAAATTGTATCGGCACCACTACTAGAAAAGGTGGGAGTTGCTGCCTGGAAATCTGGACTCTCTTGGGTGCTGGTCGTGGATGAGCTGGACCCTGACAGCGGTGGCCCATATTGACTGCCTCTGTAGCCGGTGTACATCTGTGATGATTGCCAGGTGGGCACCGCTGTTGGTTGTGGGGGTCTAAAAATTGGTGGTTGCAATAATGGCGTGTCCATGTGCTGTTTGATCACCTCCAGCAAAGTGGAATGGCACGCCATCAAGTTTTGGGAAGGCACCTTTTCCAAATATGGTATTAGAGACATCACAGTGTGAAAACACGGGTGTGCCTGCAATTTCAGTAGTTCCTTGCTTTGTTGATGCATTTGCTGCATCATGTTCTGCAGCTGGCCCACCGACTGATGATGCTGCGCACGCAGTTGGTCGATTTCTCCTCTGTGCATCTCATGCATCATTTTAAGCTCGTCCCTGTAGTGCCCATGTACAGCGTCGAGCTCACATTGCAGTGAAGTGATGTGGGACTTGTACTGCTCCATGATATGGCCCCTGTCCTCATCTTGCAACTGCCGGGTTATGAGAGTTTGGTGGCTCTGAAGAATCCCGAGAAGTCCGGAGACAGCCCCGGACATCTCGGACTCTGTCTCTCTCCTTGTTGGGGGGAGGGTACCTCGACGCCTCACTGGTGTGGTGGTCCTCACTGGTGGTGTGGCAGCATCTTCCCGTCCTCTGGCCTGTGTCGGGGTTGCCCTGCGCGCTGGTTGTGCTGCAGTCTCTCGGTGCTCCTCACTTTGTTCTTGTTCCCCGGGAGCTTCCATAGCGGTCGATTGTGGAGGTGCAGCTTCATCCACACTCGGTCCTGCAACCTCAACATCCAAGCTCTCTTCTCCCAAGTCATCATCAAAGGAGAGAGCTGGGATAGCTAAGGACTCCCTCCTCCTACTCCTCTCCTCGGGGACATAGGTTACATCGGCGACGTCATCATCCACCAAGCTCTCCTCACTGCTGAACCGTGCCTCCTGGGTCGGTTCCTCTTGCTCCAAATTGTCTTCAGTCCTGTAGATAAAAACAATATTTATTGGTGTGCCAAACAGCATGTGGCGTCAATTCACAGAGCTAGCAAACACTTAATCAACCGTTTCTACCAAACATTTGATAAAGCTTGTGAGAAAAGTTCGCTAGCCATGGGAATTGAGGCCAGTTTATAGCAATACATGGCCGAAGTCATGGTAGTTGTCTGCTAAAATGAGCTCTCAGTTCCTGCCCACAGTAGTGGTACTTACAGTCTAGGTTCCAGGCTTGCATTGATGAAAGACAATTGCTTGGCAAATTGGTAGTCTTTTTGTCGCTTTCCCCCGCCACTGCCACTTCGTTCGGCAAGTTTTTTCTTCCGTAGCCATTTCACGTATGCATCACGTATATTGCGCCACCTTGTCTTGAACCTTTCTCCTGTAACGACATGAAAAATTGATTTCGATTATTTCTCTTGTAGGTACATCGCAACTGGACAAACATATACATCGCTACATGTCACATTTCGTATTGGGAAGAGCACGGTGGCAGGCATCGTCGTGAGGACTTCGAGGATCCTTTGGACGCGACTGAGGGCCAGATACATGCCTGTGCCAGACACCACGAAATGGGAGGAGATCGCCCAGGGCTTCTGGACCGAGTGCAAGTTTCCTAATTGTGTTGGCGCACTGGATGGGAAACACATCCGGCTTCAGAAACCCGTGGGGAGTGGCAGCCATTATTTCAACTATAAAAAATACTTTAGCATTGTTCTAATGGCAGTGGCAGATGCGGACTACAAGTTTGTGTACGTGGACGTGGGGTCGTACGGTAGTTCCAATGACTCTGGAATTTTCCAGCGTACGACCCTTTGCCGGCTGATGGAGGAAGGCAGACTGCGTCTCCCCCGTGACAGACCCTGGCCTGGGACAAGGGCACCGACCTACCCCTATGTGTTTGTGGGGGACGAGGCCTTCGCCCTGTCCGACCATGTAATGCGTCCGTACCCAGACAGGGGACTTGATGCCAGCCAGCTACACTTCAATGCTCGGTTGAGCCGTGCAAGGAGAATGGTGGAGTGCACATTTGGGATCCTGGTGTCAAAGTGGAGGGTGTTCCACACGCCCATGCTGCTGAAACCGGGCAACGCAGTTGTCGTGGTGAAGGCAGCATGCATCCTCCACAACTTTGTGCGGCAGGAGGAAAGAGAGACTCCGGAACCCCCGAATGTGCTTCCACTAATGCCCCATGCGGAGGTATGCAACCAGGCCAAGGGTAGTGTCACTGCGGAACAGGGACCAACTGAGACTTTATTTTACCACACCACCAGGACGAGGGTGAATGTTTGGTTTTTAATATGTTTTGTTGAAATGTGTTTATTTTGGAGTTTCAAGTTTTTAAGTGATTTTAAATGTCTTAATTTTTTACAATAAATTGATGTTTAATAATTGGTCATTGTGTATGTTTTATGTGCACAGGTGGGGTACATCGCAGGTGGGTGGGAGACATCACAGGTGGGTGGGATACATCAAAGGTGGGTGGGATACAGCACAGGTGGGGTACATCACAGGTGGGGTACAGGTGGGTGGGATACATCACAGGTGGGGTACAGGTGGGTGGGATACATCACAGGTGGGGTACAGGTGGGTGGGATACATCACAGGTGGGGTACAGGTGGGTGGGATACATCACAGGTGGGGTACAGGTGGGTGGGATACATCACAGGTGGGTGGGAGACATCACAGGTGGGTGGGATACATCACAGGTGGGTGGGATACATCACAGGTGGGGTACAGGTGGGTGGGATACATCACAGGTGGGGTACAGGTGGGTGGGATACATCACAGGTGGGTGGGAGACATCACAGGTGGGTGGGATACATCACAGGTGGGTGGGATACATCACAGGTGGGGTACAGGTGGGTGGGATACATCACAGGTGGGGTACAGGTGGGTGGGATACATCACAGGTGGGTGGGAGACATCACAGGTGGGGTACAGGTGGGTGGGATACATCACAGGTGGGGTACAGGTGGGTGGGATACATCACAGGTGGGTGGGAGACATCACAGGTGGGTGGGATACATCACAGGTGGGTGGAATACATCACAGGTGGGGTACAGGTGGGTGGGATACAGCACAGGTGGGGTACAGGTGGGTGGGATACATCACAGGTGGGGTACAGGTGGGTGGGATACATCACAGGTGGGTGGGATACATCGCAGGTGGGTGGGATACATCACAGGTGGGGTACAGGTGGGTGGGATACATCACAGGTGGGGTACAGGTGGGTGGGATACATCACAGGTGGGTGGGATACATCACAGGTGGGGTACAGGTGGGTGGGGAACAGGTGGGTGGGCCACGGGTGGGTGGGCAACACGTGGGTGACACAAATCCATAGCAAAAGTGGAATACATCACAAGCTAACCACAAGCCCCCCCAAAAACTTCTAGTCAACATACCCTCTGTGCCTTGCTGTCTCTTGCTCAAGTGCTCAAAGTCCTCCACATACAGCTTGGCAATTTTTTTCCACAGGCCTCTGCATTTTTTGATGTTGCTGTGGTCCGCATCCCCCTTGTCCCACAGGGCTGGTACCTGCTGCACCTGTAGGATGAGGTCTTCTGATGTGTAGGGCCTCACCCCCTCGCTATCAGACAGATCCTGCTCCATATTGCTGCCAAAGAGCTCCAGCATGAAGTCACTGCTGCTCCACTCTGTGAACGCTGGTGCCATGTGGTCCCCATCCAAAATGGCCACCATACCATAGAGTCAGCATAGGAAGTGTGGTATAACATCCGGTTTTTATAGCCAGTGTGTTGTGCGCTCTCCGGTTCTCATTGGTTTCCATTGGCCGGATGCAACATTCCGGCTCCGGTCCGGATACGTCAGCCGGACCAGCCGGACCAAAAAATAGCGCATGTTGGAACGGACGCCGGAGTCCGGATCCGGTCCGGCTCCGGTCCGGACGAAACGGACGCATGTGAACGGTCGCATAGACTTTCATTGCTATGCCGTGCGTCCGTTTCGTCCGGTCCGCATGCGGTCCGGCTCCGGCACGGCTCCGGCACGGCGATTCCGGATAGCAACCGCTAATGTGAACCGGGCCTTAGAGGGGATCTAATTAACATGTATAAATACATCAGAGGGCAATATAAAAACCTGGCGGACGAGCTTTTTGTCCCTAGGCCTTCTCAAAGGACTAGAGGACATGATCTGCACATGGAGGAAAAACGTTTTTAGCCATTTATTTAGGAAGGGGTTCTTTACAGTAAGAGTGATTAAGATGTGGAATGCATTGCCAAAGGAAGTAGTTATGGCAATTTCTATACCTGCATTTAAAGGGGGCTTAGATGCTTTCCTTGCGTTGAAAGACATCCATGGCTACAATTACTAGGTAATGCCCAGTGATGTTGATCCAGGGATTTTATCTGATTGCCATCTGGAGTTGGGAAGGAATTTTTTCCCTTTTGGGGCTAATTGGACCATGCCTTGTAAGGGTTTTTTGCCTTCCTCTGGATCAACTGGGATATGTGAGGGAGCAGGCTGGTGTTGTACTTTGTTCTCTGGTTGAACTCGATGGACGTATGTCTTTTTTCAATCCAAATAACTATGTAACTATGTAACGTATCCAAGGTCAAACCAGGCAGCAAACAGTCGTAACGATAATCCAGGCAATAGGTCGGTTCAGGCAGCAGGGAGGTCCAGTAAACAAGCAGAGGTCGAAATCCAGATAATCCAATATAACAAAAGCAGGTATACAGAGCAACCAGAAAGCTAGAGCTATCACGGGCAACATGCAACTGTCACAGCAAGGTTTAAATACTGAGAGCATTCAATCAGTGGCCGGCCACATGCACTCAACAGCCAATCACACACAGGCATTAATCCTGTTTAAGTGTCAGCTGACAGAGAGATCAGCTGACACAGGTGGCAATACATGTCAGCTGACTAACCAGTACTGACCAGCAAAACATCTTGACTGTGTGTCAGCTATAGCATACTGGTTAAGGGCACTGCATCCGATGTGAGAGACCAGGGTTCAATCCCAGCCAGGGTCAGCATCCATTATATTTATAAAAATAAACCCCTGCCTAAGTGTCAGCTGACAATCCTGTCAGCTGACACTACCTCTGTCGCCACCTCAGACCATACTGTGGCCGAGAGGAGCGAGACATCCGCCCACCAGTGTGCGCAGACGCCGCAGAGCGATCCCAAGTGCGCGTCACCAGCGGAGGACGGCTGCTGACATGCGGAAGTGCCAGGACGCGACCCGCTCTTGGCAGAGACGGCCGCATCGCTGGATCCCGGAGGTAAGTCCCTTACAGCAACTTGGAATTAGGCTAGTCAGATCTACTGCCTGATGACATTAGCTCAGTTCCAAGCTACATACAATTTCCATGTAAGCCAGAATTATTTGCATCTTTTTGACCACCTTCATGTAGGTTTTACATTTTTTATTGAACATTTTAGTTATAACAATAGCACATGTGTGTACATGAAAAAGTACATCATAATACGTCCCACGCAGGGAAGCAATTGGAATCACACTGAAAGAGTCTTCAGTAGCGTGTTTAAAGGGACTCCAAACAGTGCCTGTGGGTATGCCTTTAAGCATACCCACAACTAATTTATTATATCCGCACACCTACCAGCATGATGTTTGTAAATATATCCCCCTGGGTTCCTTGTATTTCATTGCATTGTGGTGAATGGAGCTGTCGACTTTGGGAAAAAGTCGCCCTGTGTAATACAAGTAACTATGGAAAGATGCATACCATTTTGAAGCTCTCTTTCTCCTCTTTCCGATGATATATAAACCGCTGCCCTACGCCTTTTAGTTTTTGTTATTTTCACGATCGAAATTGCGGCGGCCGAGGCGTAGGGCGGCGGTTTATATATCATTGGAAAGAGGAGAAAGAGAGCATCAAAATGGTATGCATATTTCCATAGTTACAGCACTGCTCGGAGTCCCTTTAAACCAGACAAGTACAGTCACTATTATTATAGAGCAAACAAATAAACCAATAAGGAACTATTAGGTCTCTAAGGTCAGTGGCTAGCAGTGCCATAGACCTGCAATCCTGGAAAAAGTTGTGTAAGAGAGGGTAGGGAGAATCCTCCTATCCTCTCAACATGCCCACCCCTGGCCTGGGGGGAGGAATGAGAAAGAAAAAGGGTGAGGGGAAATAAGGGTGGCAGGAGGGAAAGAGAGAGAAGAAAGAAAGAAAAGTGGTAGAAGAGTCCATAAGCGCAGTTAAACATCAATATGTAGTGAGCATTTCAATATCTAGGCCTGGAAATGCAAGCTGTATTCAATGTTGCCAAATGCGGAGACATTTGTTATGGGTATCACGGTAAACGCTGGTAAGTTTTTCATTAACCATGAAATCTGACTGCCTGCCTTAAAGGAAGTTCAAAGGGGTTTTCTTCCAGTTCTTTGCTATGGTCGTTTTAGTTGACAGAAAACGGTAAGAGGCTAATTTATTTTGGAACTCTGACAAGCCATCAATCTTGCCATGGGAGAGCACTATCCATGGATCTTTTCGTATAGCTATGTGGAAGAGAGACTGTAGTAGTTCAAAAGTCCTGCTCTACATTCTGGTCAGTTTTGGGCACTGCCACCATATGTGGTACATGGTGTCCTCCCTTCCACAGCCTCTGAAGCAATTGGGAGTTTATGATGCTGACAATTTAGTGAGCCTAGCAAGTACCATCTGATATAAGTACTTTATATGCTGATTACATGGCAAAGACATTGGTGAAGCATTCTCTGCCAACTATCAACCCAGTCTATTTGGTGTTTGGTTTGTCCTATCTCTCTTTCCCAACCTAAAACGTAGGAGTTGACCACTTTTATTTTGGAGCCACCTGCCACACATCTATCACCTCTGAACTACTGCTACATCATCACTGGGCTCCTTCAATATGACCAATGGGAAGCTCCGGTAGGGAATTTAGAGACATTTTGTACAGTTGCCTGTGTTAGTATAGTACTAGGGTTAGAGCGGTAGTTCTGCAGGGAGCAGCACTTTAACCATTTTGGGATGGAATGGTTATGACCCTTTAAGGACCAGAGCTTTATTTTCCCTATTTGTTAAGAGATATTACTATGATTGGCTCACAGTAATCATGGGAATTGACTCCTGACCTAGCGACAGTAGAGCAAGCAGTTGCAGCAATAACACAGCAGCCCAGACAGCGGGAGTGACGCAACCTCATGGCAGGTGTATTTGAAATCTACGCCCTGGCAGGGATAACAACTCTCAGGGCATAGATTTCAATTAGCATGGTCCAAAACCAGTTAATTCATATTTTAGAAGACAAAATGAAAACAAAATGGCAAATGCCTGCACCAGACATATGCATGTGTCTTGCTAAAAGTATTGGGCAGTATGGTGTCATTATGGATAGCACACTTCTCTTGCAGTACCAGAGAACTGGGTTTAGTGCCTTGGCTTGAACACAATCTCTGTAGAGTTTATACATTCCCTTGTTTGTCTGAATTTTCTCTAAGGCCCCGTTCACACTTGCGTTTTGGCAAGTAAACGGACCGGATCCTGATCGGATGAGGACCTGATCCTGATCAGAACCGTGCGGTTCCGATCCGGTCCGTTCGTATCAGGCATGCATCAGGCTGCCATCCGGGGTCCGTGGGCAAAAAATAGTGAAATTTAAATAAAAAAATGTTGGGGTCAGCAGAAGGTGCACCTAGTGCACCTGTAGAATCAGGTTCCTCCGCTGTAGGCCTCACCTCCACCTCCGACATTCTACCAAACAGCTCCAGCACGTCTGTCACTGCTGCTCCACTCCAGACATGCTTGGCCCATGTGTCCCCATCCGAAATGGCCGCTTGGATATGCATAGGAAGTGGGGTAGAACGTCAAGTTTTTGTAGGCAGTGTGTTCTGTGCCTTCCGTTTCCCATTGGTTTCTGTGTTCCGGATGGTGCTGTCAGGTTTAGGTCCGGCTCCGGTCCAGGTATGTGGGCCGGAGATCCGGACCCAAAAAATAGTGCATGTTGGAAAAGTGTCCGGAGTCCGGATCCGTACTGTACGGAACGGACACGTGTGAACGTCCGCATAGACTTTGCATTGCTATGCGGAACGTACGTTCCGTTTGTACAGTATACGGTCCAGATCAGATCAGGAAAATCCGGACAGGGAACGCTAATGTGAACCGGGCCTAAGCCCTCTGGTTTTCTCTCACATCTAAAAAAATATAAGTTAATTGGTTACACCTAAATTGGCCTGAGTCTATGCTAGGAACATAAGGCCAAAGATTAGTTTAACAAGGATTAGTTTGAAAGCTCGGCCAGGAGGACTTTGCGTGTGCGCAGGACGGCAAAATGACATCATTGTTAAAGTTTCACCTGTCTGCCAGTGTGACTCCTGGAATCCTCCATTGCTGTGCTTCTTCATGCGCGCCTGTATTACATGACTCTACGCATATAGTGATGTCACAACATATGCCAGTGTTACGTGGAACAGACGCTAAACACCGGAGGCCAGGAGTTACCAGTAGAGATGGGAAGTTGGGATCTTTTCAATGATCCGGATGATTCGAATCGGATCATTGAAAAGATCCGGATCTTTGATCCGAATCTCGGATCATTTTACAAGGGAAGCATTCGGGGGGTGAAATGACTAGCAGGGCAGGAGAAGGAGAGGGGGGTGGACACACAGAGAAGGGGAGAAGATGGACAGAGGGCAATGAGTGGACAGAGAAGGGAGGAGGGAAGCAGATAGCATAAATGTTTGTTTGCACACAATACCCACATGCTGCAATCATATGCTTTACATGTATTTCACCTATATGTCCATCTGTATACCTTGAATGCAAACGTCGCACAGTGAAAGAAAGCATTCCCAGAAGTAAAGTGCAGCTGTTTAGGAGGATCATATTCCACAGCAATCACAGTGCCTGCAAAGTTGCTGAGCTGTGCTGAGCTGAGCCAAAAGTTTCCAATGTGTTCACTGTGCACAACTACGGAACAAACCGCCTATAATGTGCAGCACATTTCAGCCAGTATGTGTGCTCTACACATTTCCATATGTTTCCATGGCAGCACAGTCGGGTTAAGTCCCCACCCACTTGACCCCTATAGGACCATCCTATAAATTTCTCCCTTTAGCTCCCCCCCCCTGTAATCTTTTTGTCCTCGTATCACCTTGACTCTTAGGATCATCCTGCTGCTGAACAAGAAAGTTTTCAACCAACTCCCTCCCTTTTACCCTCCATCAGGTCTGGCCTCGCCTGCATGAAGTCCCCAGCACAGAGTTTAAACAACTCACCGCTCGGGGAAGATACCGCTTCTGGCCGCGGTGTGGAGATGGTAAGGTAAACCCTTCATGTGCCTCCGGCAAATATGGCGTACAGCTTACATGCGGCTCCTACTTCCGCGTTAGATTCAGTGGGCGGAGGGGCGTGCGCTCCATCTGCGTCCCACTGGTGCTGCTTCCGCCTACCTCCGGTTCCGCCCGGCGGTGACGTCTGCCGGACAGGGCCTATGGCTGCGCAATGCTTCCACCCTCCTCCCACGTCCTCAGTCACGTGAGCACAATCAGAGGGCGCCCGTGATTGGTGGAGAAATGAGGGGAGGGCTATTTAAACCTGTCAGCGCTACCTCGGTGTGGCTACAGTATGGAGGACACTTTGCAGGACTACGCTGCGCAACTGCTGCTACAGGAACAAGGTTTTCCCTACATTGTCTCTGGTTAGAATATATATATATATATGTATATATTGTTTTCTTCCTGCTCCTATTATGTATATACATACTCAAGTCGTTTTCTCTTACAGCAGATGCTGTAGGTATGGAGCAAGAGCAGCCACATACAAGTGACCAGTCTAGAGCTATTAGGTAGGAAGGGGGGGAGTTGAGGTGTAAGTATATTTCTTTCAGGAGAGTGCTGAACTGACATCTGCTCTTATGTCTCAACAGCCCTATTAAAGAGACAGAGCACAGATCAAGCAGATCTGATCAACGACAGTCAAGATCACGATCTCGCCAACGCAAGAAAACAAGGAATACTCATTCTAGATCACGGAGTAGATCACGCTCCAGAAGGCGCTCATCACCCAGGAGACATTATTACAGTAGATCTCCTAGCAGACATCACTCATCCAGGAAGAAGTGCTGGGCATGTGGCGATTACGCCCTACCTGGGAAACTAGTATGTCACTCCTGCTTCCAAACAATGGCGAGAGAACAGGAACCACCTAAAGATATAGCTGCAATGATCAAAGAGGCAGTACAAGAATCGATGAACACGTATATCGCCTCCTTACCACCTAACCAACCACCTCAGTCGGAATCAGTAACAACACAGCCGGGGCCATCACACTCGGATACGGAAACAGATTCTGCCGAAATAGGATTCAACTTCAACCTAGTACAACTATATATAACGGCCATCAGAGAGGCTATAGAATGGCAAGACGAACAGGAACCGTCTACAAGTAGTCAGAAGGAGTACTATGCACATTTGAAAAAGTCAGTGAAACCATTTCCTCTAATGGATGTAATTCACGAAATAATGATAGAAGAATGGAAGAGAACAGACAAAAAGACCGTTCTATCTAACAGATTCAATAAACTCTATCCCATGGAGGAGGCCAGGTTAAGAACATTAGATGAGCCTCCAAAGGTGGACGCTTCCGTAGTCGGTCTAGCGAAGCACGTAACGCTACCCAGAGATGATGCCGCTTCTTTTAAAGACCCTATGGAAAGGAAAATTGATGCAGAATTCAAAAGATCTTACATGTCTTCAGGAAGTGCATGCAAACCGGCGATAGCTTTGACATCCGTGGCGGAGGCCTTAAAGGTATGGATACAGAATATCGAAGAGGCATTGAGATCTGACACAGATAGGGACACCATTATTTCCGCCCTCGATGACGTTAAGTTAACGGCCGATTTCGTAGGAGAAGCAGCAGTGGACGTTTTGAAATGCTCTACAAGATCCATGCTCCATGCTGTTATGGCCAAAAGAGCGTTGTGGCTGAAAAGCTGGTCTGCGGATTCCAATTCAAAACAGGATTGGTGTAAGATTCCGTACGACGGGAAAAACCTATTCGGTGAGGAGATGGACGCGGCCATCAAAAAGGTAACGGGAGGCAAATCAGGTCTGATCCCACAAGACCGCAAGAACAGAAGACCTACGTTTCAGAGAAACACTTACCAATCCAGATACAGAAGCAATATATCTTATAGACCTACTCGTGATTTCAAGAAGAATTGGCAGAGTTCCCAATCTACACTCCTGAGATTGAATCGACAAAAGAAAGCCGGACAGTCCACAGCCTCCCAGAAGTCGTTTTGATGTCCCGCCCGTCCAGGCATCACAAGTGGGCGGCAGACTTCAGGCCTTCAGAAATGTCTGGACGGAGGAGATCAACGACCAATGGGTAAAGCAGACGATATCGCAAGGACATCAGTGGTGCGATGGGCACAGTGGCATACCAGACAGTGGCAGACGGGACTCCTGCGCCAGTGGCGGAAAGGACATCTGGACCAGCCAATTATGATGACGCAACAGATGCGAGACAGCCTGTTTTGGTGGCTAAAAGGAGACAACCTGTCAAAGCCATTACTTATCCAGCAACCAAAAAGGATCATACTTACCACCGACGCCAGCCAGAAGGGCTGGGGGGCGCATCTGGAGCTATCCACAGTACAGGGGTATTGGAAGTCAAACAGGGATCATATACCAGCAAACATACTGGAAATCAGGGCAGCATTGCTGGCCCTCCTCAGTTTCAAAACCCAAATTCAGGGTGCAGATGTGACTTTACGTATGGACAATCTGACGGCAGTCGCATACATAAAAAAACAGGGGGAGACAAGGTCGAGGAGTCTTCTGCAGGAAGTTACTCCAATATTCACGTTTGCAGAGGCTCACCTCAGAAGCCTGACAGCTATTCATATTCCAGGAGTACAGAACATAACAGCGGATTACTTAAGCAGAACTCGAATAGACAACAACGAGTGGTCTTTGAACAACAAAATGTTCCAGTGGATATGCGAACAGTTTGGCGATCCGGAGATGGATTTGATGGCGACAAACCACAACAACAAGTGCGAAAGGTTTTTTTTTTTTAAAAGTTAATTTTTATTAGAAATGTTCCAACATATACAGAAGATAAACCACAAACAGTGTGGAGAAGGGGACAGTCTCTCCAATACAGACATGGATAAAGATTTAATAACAGCAAACATTGTGGTACATTCAGTTACATTATCTATAAAAGATGATATATTGTGGTTAAAGTGTCGGCTGTCACTGGTTTAGATCGCTTCCACTTGGGGCAGTCGCCCTCCACCTGTGAACATGTATGAGAAAAAGAAGGAAGAGAAAAGATAAGAAAGAAAGAAAGGTCCCCCCCCACCCCCCACCCCAGCATCATCATCAGTTGTCACCTCCAGGTTATTGGAAAATCAATCCAGGATTGGAATAAAGTTTGGGCTTGTAGGGTCTAGAATTTTTTCTTCCCAGATTCCCCATATTTTTTGATATTTTTTGGGGCATTTCCTGTTTAAGTAGGTAGTTTTATATAAGGGTAGAAGCTTGTTTACCGACTTGGCCCAATTACCTAGTGTAGGCACAGAGACTTTTTTCCAATTTAAGAGCATTTGTTTTCTAGCCTGGAAGCACAAAACCCGTACTAACAATTGTTTATGTTTATTTAGAGAGGTTTCCCCAATGTGTCCCAGTAACATTAAGGCTGGGTCTAGGACAAGAGTTATTTGAAGTATAGTATTGATTACATGTAATATATTATTCCAGAATGGAATGACAAGGGAACATGTCCAGAAGATGTGTATGAAGTTGCCAAGTTGTGTTTGGCATCTCCAGCACCTGTCAGAATTTACATTACTTATTTTGTGCATGCGTTCCGGAGTAAAATAGATTCTGTGTAGAAATTTGATTTGTTGTAAATGGTCTCTGGCTGATACCACTGTGCCCGGATATTCCTCCAGTATCATGTCCCAGTCATCTCTGTCAAGGTTAGGGACATCTTCAGTCCATTTTTGTATTGAGGAGTCCAGCTTACTGTTATTCATGGTTAAGAGTTCAGAGTATATTGTAGATAGTGTTTTTGTCAATTTTTCTGTTAATAATAGCTGCTCAAGGGCATCTGTTTCTAACGTGAGATTTGGAGTGCTGAATTGCGTATTATAGGCGTGTCTTAGCTGTAGATATCGGAAAAGGTGTTTGTTGGGGAGATCATACTGACGTTTAAGTTCCTCAAAGGGCATTATAGCATGATTGCCTTGTATATGTGATAGGTTTTTTATGCCATATTGTGCCCATATTATTGGGTCGGGAATGGTAAGAAAATGAGGTAAGTGAGGATTTCCCCACAATGGAGTATATGGTGATAATTTATGTTCTGTTTGTGACGGGGCTCTGGCCGCCCTCCATGCTTTCCACGTCGTTGTCATGGCTATTGTAGCATCTGGGTTAGATTTGGGACCTCTATAGGGAAAGTTAGTGAGCTGCTCATAGGAGCCCAATATTGCTGCCTCCACATTTACCGCTGGATTATGTTGATCTTGCGAAAACCACCAACGTGTAGTGACCAGGACCGAAGCCCAGTAGTATTTCTGTAAATTAGGCATCGCAAGACCACCTCTATTTTTTGGGAATTAAAGAGTTTCTAATGAGATCCTATGTTGTTTCCCTGCCCAAATAAACTTGAGCATGATGGAGTCAAGTTTATGAAAGAAAGTCTTGGGGAGCCAGACTGGGCATTGTCTGAAGAAGTATGTAAACTTAGGTAGAAATATCATTTTTAGGAGGTTGATTCTTCCTATTAGTGTAAGTGGTAGCTTGTTCCATGTTTTGCATTTGTCCTCAAGGTTACGGATTAAAGGGTCTATGTTTAGATTTTTATATGAGTTAAGGTTTTTTGTTATTTGAATCCCTAGATACTTGAATTGGGATACTATCTGCAGTTGTATGTTAGAAATTACAGTAGGTTTGGGGTTTTCATCCAGTAAAAATAGAAGAGATTTAGCCCAATTTATGTTAATGCCGGAATGGGAGCTGAATAATGTAAAGAGCCGAAGGGCCTCTTGCAATGATTGTGCCGGGTCATTAAGGTAAAGTAGTACGTCATCGGCATATAAGGAGATTTTCTCCTCCAAATTCCCTATTTTTAGTCCTTGTATAGCTTGTGATTCCCTAATATAAGCTGCAATCGGTTCCATTGCTAGGGCGAATAATGATGGAGACAGGGGGCAGCCCTGTCTGGTTCCTCTCCCTAATGTAAAGGAGCGTGAGATAACGTTACCAGTTTTAACACGGGCACTGGGATTAGCATACAAAAGGCGAATCCAGGTTAAGAAGTTTTCACCAAAGCCGAATTTTTTTAGGACAGTCAGCAAATATCCCCACTCCACAGAATCGAATGCTTTCTCAGCATCTAATGAAGCAATTGCTCTTTGGCCTGTGTTAGAATGTGTTGTGGAGATATTTGCAAGCAGCCTTCGGATATTTATATCAGTTCCTTTTCCTGGTATAAATCCCGATTGATCATGGTGGACTAATTTATTGATGAGTTTACTGAGTCTAGTTGCTAAGGTTTTAGCTAATATTTTAGCGTCTACGTTAAGGAGCGATATAGGGCGGTATGATGTACAGATTAGTGGATTCTTGTCCGGCTTAGGGATTACAATAATAAGCGCTTCCAGCATGGAGGGCGGCAGATACCCTCTGTTAAGGGAGGACTGTAGGGTAGTCTTCAACCTGGACGCTAGAAGTTTGTTGTATTGTTTGTAGAGTTCTACCGGTAGACCGTCCGATCCTGGGGTTTTCCCTGATTGTAAGTCTGTTATTGCGTCTGAGATTTCATCTACTGTCAGTGGGGCTTCCATCATTTTAATATCATCTGTAGTCAAGGTAGGGAGAGTGACAACCTGTAGGTATCTTTGTATATCAGATTCAGTTAGGGTAGCTCTGCTGGTATATAGTCTTTGATAATAATCTAAGAAGGCAGTATTAATTAAGTCTGGGTCAGAAGTCACTGTCTGATCATTAATTTGTAGTAATGGTATAGTGTGTGTGGTCTGAGCATCTCTCGCTAACCAGGCCAGCATGCTGCCATTCCTATCTCCCTGTTCAAAGATACGCTGTGTTTGGTCTAATAGTCTTTTTTTGGTGGAGTCTACTCTATATATATCTAGTTCTTGTAGGGCTAATTGCCAGTTTCTGTATATCGTGGTGTCTAATGAAAGGATATACTCTGACTCAAGTTTTAGTGCTTTTTGTTCTTTCCATTGTATAAGCGCTTGGATTTGGGATCTAGCGGTCTTAATAGCACTCATGTAGTGACCTCTTAGGTATGCCTTAAAAGCGTCCCATTCCCCTTGTGGGGAGGCTGTGTTAGTATTGATGGCCCAGTATTCTTGGCTTTTCCTTTTGATAATATCATCTATTGTTGGATCTACTATCCAGTGCCCAGATAACCGCCATACCCTATCACTTCTCCTCACACCCGTTCTCAGTATTATTTCTAAGGGGGCATGGTCGGATATACCACGGGCCAGAAATTCGGAGTTCACTATCATCGGGAGAAGATCTTTGGAGGCTAAACCCAGGTCAATGCGGGACAGGGAACCATGAGTGACAGAGTGACAGGAGTATGCCTTTGTACTTGGATGCTTCCATCTCCAGATATCTACCAGATTACAGCTATCCACCCAGTTCTTGAACTCTAGTGTGTCTCTGGTGGAGAGTTTGAGTCTATCTAATTTAGGGTTATGAATTAAGTTGAAATCCCCACATAGCAATACTTTCTGGGAGGGCATTTGAGTTAGTAATGTAAGGATTTTATTAAGTACTTGTATATCTGCCGGAGGAGGTAGATAAATGTTAGCTATTGTAAGAAGTTCGCTGTTAAATGTAGCATTTAATATAATATATCGCCCCCCTGGATCTATTTTGAGATCGTGTAATTGAAAAGGTATATTTTTATTGATAAGGATTGAAACCCCTCTAGCATAGGATGAGTAGGTAGTGTGGTATGAATGTGCTATCCACGGTCTCTTAAGTGCCAGGATTTTGCTGCCTTGGAGATGCGTCTCCTGCAGGAGACAAATATGTGGGTTGTGTCTCTTGAGGAAATCAAACACCAAAGAGCGTTTTTTTTTGGAATTAAGCCCTCTAACGTTCCAAGATATGATTTTTGTATCCGTCATTGGGGATTGAGTTGAGGGTATTTTGTTAAGTTGTGAATAGATTTAGCGACAATTATGTTTGTCATGAAATCAAAAATAAGTGTGCCATGAAGGGGGGGAGCGGACGGACGGACCCAGAGAAGAAAGAGAAGAGCCTCAAGGATAGTGAGGCAAAGAGTTTTAAACTTAATGGTTATCAGTATGGTATTGTATACTAATCCATATCCTATACTACAAGAAAAAACCCATTCCAAATCCCCCACCCTGCTACACCCTAACAACAGGTCCAGAGTAGCTTAGTTCCCTTAACAACAGAGAATCAAATTCCGCTTATCCTTCTATTGTGGAGGGACGAAGCGTTTTATACTATCTAGTGTGAAAAGTTAGTTCACACTTGTATTGTAGTAAATCCTAAACAGGAGGGGCGGGCTAAGACCCTGTAGGGTCCGCTGCCCAGCTGCACCCAACCAACTGGGTTGGGAGGTATAAATCTTAGTGTAACAACAGCTTAACTGATTAGAATAACATGGGGGGAGGTTCGTGAGAGCAGGTCCCGGGATCTACTGTAATTATCTATCGGTGGTCATAGGATATCTCTAGATTAGTCTGATCTGTGGGTTTAGGTGATTGCAGGTACCATGCAGTATATCCATAGGGTTCAAATGCTCAATTGTGTTCCAGCCAGTGCGATACCATTATCATAGCAAGTGTATTGTGCTCGGAGGAGTGGGTAGATATTTTATATATATCCCTGATCTGTTGCAGGTAGGTCGGTCAACTCAGATGGAGATCCGCACAGAATAACAAATGCAGGATTACCCCTAAGCTGGTACAAACCCGTGTTGTTCACATTAGGAGACCTGTCGACCAGGATAGCGCTGAAGTGGGACAGAGCCCGCAGGGACCACCCGAGTCTACCGCGGGTCCCACCGGCTCCAAGATAGCCAGCAGGTGTCAGTTATTTCAATATTTGGTAGTTTTTAATTAACAATCGTCAGTTATTGGTAATATACATTTCTTGAGATAATAGCGTTATCACATAGAGTTGAGGTTACATTTACTGTATATGCCAACTGGAGGCTGGTTTTAAAGGAGCATGGCTGTACTGGATAATAGTAGTGCTGTATACTTAGTATATATATTACATTAGTACCTTTCAATGTGAAAGAGAGAGGAGGAAGACCATTCCACAGGAATATGTTTAATTAGGGGAATCTCAGTGGATTAGTTCCTGTGGATCAGGTTTTTATGGCGACAGAGAGTATGACCCCACAATCAAGGCATTTATAAGAGCAGTGCAAAAGCACACATATCATTTTCACACTCGGTATTGTGGATGAGCCTGATCAGGAGCAGCAATCACTGCCTCTAGTTATGAATATTGAAGCGCATCCACTGTTGTCAGTGCATTACAATGGTGTATCACATGTTAGATGCAGGTGTCAAAGCTCCCTCTCATAGTATCACCACAGTCAGTAATTAGATATTATAAAAAGTTTTTTAGCTATCATACTGCCTCTGCATCTATGGGGATTTTTTAAGGCAACGAAAACGTGCAGTTATATTCGGAGATTCAAGTGTCACAAGATTAGCTTCAGTGAGCGTAACAGTTATGTTAGTTGTTTAGCATAGAACTCTGGTGCCATCTAGTGGCTGTTGCATTTAGATGCACATGGGATATTAAGTAATTCTGTTTATAGGGAATTATCGGTACTGGATTTCCCCCTCTCTCGACCAATTACGTTCTGTTACCCATGACCACAGATCATGCGTTAGACTCCCCCCCCCCCAGAGTGTAGGAATACAATCAAACCGAGATAGATAAAGTCAATTACACTCCCCGTTATACTTAATAACATTTAACCATGTAACAGGTAATTATAGCCCTGGAATTAAAGCATACTTGTCCGGGTAAAACGTAGCTGTTAATTAAAGACTGAAGCAATTCTCATCGCCATGTCGGCATAGATGTATAACTAATAGTACAGTTTGTGTCTTCTTGGGGCATGCTGCTCATTTAGTACATGCTGTCTCTGTAGTTCAAGGAGCGTTTTTAAAACCAGAGAATAGATTAGGTATGACATATCTTCTATTTAAGTGCAAAGGTTTTATTGTGTCACATATAGGATTTCCCTTCCCGGATAAAACAGGATTTGTGCTGTTGGAGAGTGCCAGACAAAATGGTGGTAGCGTGTTAAGAAGTTGTTTGTGTGAGGAGGAGAGGGGCGGGGTTGTTCGTCCCGAGCAAAGAAAACTCCTACAGTGGCAGGAAGAGTTATGAAGAAGAAGGGAGTTGACGTCATCAACATGGCCGGTCAACGGTCCAGTTCCCTCATATTTCCCCACACATCATCACACACTGTCCGAAATAATATTGTTAAGAGACAGCAGCCCCATTAGTAGATTTAACACTTACTTTGCTGGCAGTGACTCCAGCCAGGTCAACACTTCTTCTGGCTTTTCAAAAAAGATTACCTCATCTTTGTACTGGATTCTGAGACGTGCAGGGAATAACATCGCGTAGGTTATTTCTTTTTCACTGAGTTTTCCTTTTGCGTGTTGAAATGAGCGCCTCAGCTTTTGGGTTTCATTGGTGAAGTCGGGGAAGATCATGAGCCGGGTGTTTTGATACTGAAGATCGCCCACTTTCCTCGCTTCTGTAAGGATGGTGTCCCGATCCTTGTAATTCAGTAGCTTGAATATCATAGGTCTTGGTGCTGTGCCAGGCGGATTTTTCTTTCGGATCGCTAGGCGGTGGGCTCTTTCGATAGCGAAGTGCTTGGAATACTTGGCATTCGGTAGCAGGCGGTGTAGAAGTTCTTCCAGGAAGGTAGCCGCATCAGAGCCCTCCGCACTCTCTGGTATCCCGACAACTCTCAGGTTGTTGCGGCGATTTCTATTCTCCGCGTCCACCGCTCTGTCTTCTAGCTGGGTCAGGCGTTGTAAGACCCCGGGAATCACAATTCTGTGATGTTGTAAAGTGTCCTCAGCAGTGGATGTTCGGGCTTCTAATTCCTTCGTACGGTCACGGAGCTTAGACATATCATGCCGCAACAAGCTGAATCCGTTCTCGATGGTGTCAATTTTTGAGGTAAGTGTGGTCTGACAGGTGCGGATGGCTTCCATGAGTTCGGCTGTAGTAGGCATTGGAGTAGAGTCCTCTATCCGCTGATCCTCCGCATGGTCTTGCAGTGCTTTAGTAGCTGAGTTTTCTTCCGAGGGTTTTGCCTTCTCTCTTTCACCCTTTTCTTTGTCTCCTTTCTCTTTTTCCCCCTTTTCCTTGTTGTTTCTAGGTCCTCGCTGCGACATTGCGGGGTAGGGCGAGTATCTGTGGGGAGAGCGTTGGAGGCGGGAAGGTCCTTCTATCGGGTCCCAGTTCTCAGACGAAGAGGCCGGGGTATCAAAGAGTTCTGGATCGGTCTCTCCCGGCGGGTCACACCATGACACACAGGTGCTCATACGGGTCAGATAGTCTTCCAGCGTCTTTTTGTTAGAAAAGGGGAGCTAAAATGCTTGGTTAAGCTGTTTTTTTCTGAGCTGGGCAGCGGAGCCTCTGAGAAACACGACCGCTCAGTGCGCCATCTTGGCCACGCCCCCAAGTGCGAAAGGTTTATGTCCAGATGGCAAACACCGAAGGCAGAAGCGGTGGATGCGCTAGTGGCTCCATGGATTTTCCACACAGCTTATGTGTTTCCTCCAGTCCCAGTGATCCAACGCTTACTACAGAGACTAACCCAGGAAAATGTGACACTAATAGCAGTAATACCATTCTGGCCGAGAAGGCCATGGTTCCCGCTCCTATGGCAATTGAAACAGGGAGAACTGCTACTGTTACCAATAATACCGAACTTACTATCACAGGGACCGGTGGTTCACCCCAACCCAGCCATACTAAAGTTAGCAGTATGGAGATTGAGAGGAGGAAGTTAGAGTCTTTAGGATGTTCCACAGACGTGATCCAAACTATCTTGAAAGCAAGGAAACCAACTACAAATGCTTCATATCAGAGAGTCTGGTCAAAATTCGAAGATTTCTCGGCACACCAGAAGATAGACCCTCTTAAACCACAAGTAACGGATATCTTACTTTTTCTCCAAACAGGATTACAAAGGGGCCTAGGCTACAATACACTCAAGGTACAAGTGACAGCCCTATCAGCTTTAACAGATCAAAGGTGGGCATTACATCCCTTAGTGATCCAGTTCCTTAGGGGAGTAATTAAACAGAAGCCACCGATCAAGACCTTCTTTCCGAAATGGGACTTGCCTTTAGTATTAGAGACCTTATCCAAACCTCCATATCACCCTGTAGAGGAATGCTCCCTTACACTTCTAACGCAAAAAGCAGTATTCTTAGTAGCTATAACATCCGCCAGAAGGGTGTCTGAACTACAAGCGTTAGGCTGCCGGGAACCCGCACTGACCTTCTATACAGATAGAGTGGTACTTAGGCCAATACAGCACTTTGTGCCTAAAGTGGCCTCCATCTATCACTTCAATCAAGAGTGGACATTACCAACTCTCTTTGAGGAATCCAACCCAGAACCCCATCCTTTAGATGTGGGAAATATCCTCAAGACCTATATTGAAAAAACAAAGGACTTACGGAAAACTGACAGATTGTTTGTTATACCAACAGGGTACAGGTCCGGCCAGCCTGCGTCATCACGGACTATAGCAAACTGGCTAATGAACACTATTCAAAGTTCATATAAAATTAATAATTTAGTACCTCCACAACAGGTAACAGCGCACTCTACAAGAGGCATGGCAGCTTCTTGGGCTGCATTTTGCAAAGTTTTTCCCGAAAAAATATGTCAAGCGGCCAATTGGTCATCCTTAAATACTTTTATGAGACACTACAGGGTTGACCCTGCGGCCAACTCCACGCTACAATTTGGATCCAGTGTGTTAACTGCTAATTTGAGTTAATTAAACTTTCTTTCAGCATCACACTCATCCCTCCCTGTGTTTTATTGCTAGCTATCTCCCGACTGTGCTGCCATGGAAACATATGGAATACGGAAAATTGGATCCTAACCTGACGGTAATTTTCCTTTCCAGATGTGTCCATGGCAGCACAGGGCTCCCTCCCTAGATTCGGTGATTCGATTACAGGGGGGGGGGGGGAGCTAAAGGGAGAAATTTATAGGATGGTCCTATAGGGGTCAAGTGGGTGGGGACTTAACCCGACTGTGCTGCCATGGACACATCTGGAAAGGAAAATTACCGTCAGGTTAGTATCCAATTTTCCGTAATCTGGCAGTGGCACCCATGTCCCCTCTACCTGTCCCTGCAAGGCTGGCTCCCCTGAGCCCCTTCCAACAGAGCGATCCATCCCTGCTCTGCTTTCAGGACCCCGCTTGCCCGCTGAGAGGGGGTGTGTCACTCCTGGCCCCGCCCCTTTTGCGATCCGAATCACTCATTTTGATGATTCGGATGATTCGATTCACAAAATAGATTCGGATCAAAGATCCGAATCGTTCATGATCCGGACACTAGTTACCAGTGGATAGCTGAGCACTGCACTCAAGCACAGTAGACAGGATGCTGTTACTGCTGTCCACCCAGTCAAGTCCTTGCTACCAAGATTTTGCCAGCAAACTCTATCTATTTCAGCCTAAAATTGTTCAAAAGATCGACCAGGCTGCCATGTTGTGGCATCAATTCTCTTCCAATTTTGTGCAGCCCGACGATTGCAACTTGCGTAAAATCAAAATGCGGTAATGGAAAAGTGCATTACGATTTACATGTAAATCACAGTGCACTAGCAATGGGCAAAACGTGGCGATCCAATTTTTTAAGAGCATCGTGGTTAGTGGAAAAGGGCCCCAAGATCCATCAGTTAATTACATAAATCGCTCATTACATTTAACACTTTAGAACTCCATGGAGAATTTTTAAACCTAGAATAAGTGGAGACAGAAATGTTTTTTATTAACTCTGTTGTCAATTATTTTTCCAGACCATCTTAATATGGATTAAAAAACTTTTAGATCCGTTTGCTTACGTGGGCGTTTTAGGGGTGAATGTTGCTTGCTATTACGTGGAATAGGGAGTAGAGTTTTGCGGTCGGAAAATCATCTTCCAATACTCTGGAGTACAAAGATGGCGGCGGCGGCCTCTATGTCAAGTTGCAAAATATGATAGGTAGCAAAATTTTTCACTACACCGGCTTCATAATTTACTGACTGTTCCCCCAATAAAATATGAATCTCTGAGAGAGATCAGCGGATTCCGCTAAACATGATCACTACGGAGATATACAACGCTCCCCATATGTCAGCAAGAGATAATGAATATCTCTAAAAAGACGCCTCACACTTCCACCGCGTATAACATCTACAGAGTATGAAGCCGCCGTCTGGTGGGTGGAGGCGGGACTCTCTCTACAAGCTGTAGCAGCGTTCGATTGGCAGGAGGGAAGGAACTCGAACAGAGCAGTCTTGCAGTGCCCTTATTGGCTGTCGGCGGTAGGCGGGAAGTTTGGGTGGAGAGAGGCGGTGCCGGTGTGTGGAGAGAGAGAAGGCTGCAGGTATGGGAATACCGGGGCTTTAGCTTATTCTGTTCCATTAGATTGGTTGAGTCTGGGGACGTCTTGTTATTGCTTAGTCTGTAGTGTCCTGTGGGTGATGGTGAGACAGTGTACATTTCTGATCATACAACGGTAGCAGTAGAGTATTGTACCGTTTAATTCCATTCAAAACTTGTTGATTATACAACAAGAGATTATTGCTTTTCATGTGGCAAGCGAAAGCCAACAGCTTGAGTTTTATTAGAAAATATTGTTTGGTTAGAGCAGCCTTCCTCAACCTTTGTACCCTGGAGAAACCCTGTAAATAAGTTTTGAATCCCAAGGAACCCCTACAAACATTTTATCTCTCAAGGAACCCCTGCATTTATTTTGCAAGAGGCATGGTCTTTAAAGGAGTCATCAGGCAATCCCCCTCCCCCCACTTACCCGGGGCTTCCTCCAGCCCCTTGCAATTGACACGCCACAGCTCCGCTCTCAGCTGCCGGTCCGGGGTCCCCGCCTGTGAAGAGGGCGACTTCCTCTAGTGCGCCTGCGTGAGCACCGCTGTTAATCAAGTCCGCGATGTACTGCGCAGGCGTTCTGTTCCTGTGCAGTACACCGCGGACAACGTGGGCTTAATTGACAGAGGCGCAGTAGAGACAACCTCGAGGTCGCCCTCTGCACTGACAAGGACCCTGAGCGGACGTCTGAGAGTGGAGCTGTGGCGTGGGACGTGTCAGCTGCAAGGCACTGGAGGAAGCCCTGGGTAAGTGGGGGGAGGGGGGGGCAGGGGTAGACCTGGTGTTGCCTGATGACTCCTTTAAAGAGAGTCTGAAGCGAGAATAGATCTCGCTTCAGACCTCATATATAGCAGGGGCACGTGTGCCCCTGCTAAAACGCCGCTATCCCGCGGCTTAACGGGGGTCCCTGTCCCCCCAAATCCCCCTCGTAATGCGGGGGAGCGCTTCCGCATTGGGGCAGGGCTAACTGCCGTGGCCCTGCCCCACGCGTGTCTGTCAGCGCGTATCTCCGCCTCTCCCCCGCCCCTCTCAGTCTTCCTTCACTGAGAGGGGCGGGGGAGAGGCGGCGATGTGCGTCTGATAGACGCGACTGGAGGCAAGGCTGCGGCCGTTAGCCCTTGCCTCCAGGAAGCAAAGTCCACGACCAACTTTGCGACCAACTTTTGCGGGGGGTGGGTTGGGGGTGAAGGGACCCCCGTTTAGCCGCGGGATAGCGGGGTTTTAGCAGGGGCACACGTGCCCCTGCTATATATGAGAGCTGAAGCGAGATTTAGTCTCGCTTCAGTGTCTCTTTAAAAGTAGGTGAGGCTTTTTATTTCACTACCCCTTATTACAATGCCACTTATTGTACTGTCTCCTTACCCTAGTGCGTTTCATGAATGTGGTTATTATTCTGACCCCCAATTTAGTGCTTATTTTTTCAGCACCCCAAGATAATGTGCTCTATTATACTCCCCCCCCCCCCCCCCGATGGGGAAAATGCCAAGGAACCCCTGCAGAGTAGTCCAGGAACCCTGGAGTTCCGGGGAACCCTGGTTGAGAAAGCCTGAGTTAGAGCCTATATTTATAATTATAGTAAACAGTGGCGGAGCTATGGGCCCTGGTGCAAGTTTTACATTGGGCACTCCCAAGCACTCTATACATGACTATTGATACAGCTCACCAAAACCTGCCAAATAAAACCACAGTACCAAAGTTGCAAGAAGGTGATGGGGAACAGCTAATTATTACTATTCAAAGCATCTATAGAAGTGGTTACCAGCACAGGACCAAACCTAATACTGTGGTTAAGGGTGGGCCCCGGTGTGGTCGCAACCTTTGCACCCCCTATTGCTACGCCACTGATAGTAAACCCATGTTGTGGTCAAAAAGCAAATACCTACGCAGAGGGAAGTCTTTGGATCTTATAAAGCAGTGATGGCTAACCTTGGCACTCCAGCTGTGGGGGAACTACAAGTCCCATGAGGCATTGCAATACTCTAACAGCTCTAAGCATAACTCGGGGAGGCAGAGGCATGATGGGATTTGTAGTTTTGTCACAGCTGGAGTGCCAAGTTTAGCTATCACTGCTATAAAGGCTTCTTGGGTCCTCCTCACTACTGTCCCCGTTATCATCAGGGACCCTCAGGAAGATCATGGCCATGCTCCTCTTCAAGCACTGGCATGCCTGCACAGTAGCAGGAGCCACTTGTGCACAAGTGGCTGTGGCTTACTCTGCAGGGGTGACTGGGGGGGGGGGGGGGGGGGGGGGGCGGGGCGGGCGGGAATGGAGTCCGCTAGTGGCAATGGGGCTCAGGAGGATTTTTATTTTTTTTAGGCCACCCTTTGTTGCTGGTGCCTTGCAACTTTAGCCCCGCTGATGCCCTTCTTCCACTGTATGTAGGTGCCCCCAATGAGTGCTGTGCCCCATTATTTATGGCTTGTCCTCATTCAAACAAGAGGGGAGGCTTCAGCAGGGCTGGCTAGTTTACTTTAGAGGTCTCAGCAGGAAACCTCATAGGGAAATTAAGCTAATGTGATTGGGTGGACAGCACCCTTTCGAACTGCTAGTTTTCCAATAGGTTGTAGTAAACTACTCTCACACTATTCGGCAAATCTCAAAGCTTTGTGCTGTAGAGGGTGGTGTGATTGAATTGGTCCCTATGAGGATTTCTGCTGGGTCCCCTTAAGTTGAATAACTGGTCCCTATGAGGATTTCTGCTGGGTCCCCTTAAGTTGAATAACTGGTCCCTATGAGGATTTCTGCTGGGTCCCCTTAAGTTGACTAGTGCCACTTCTGCTGCAATTAGGAGACCCAGTGCACTCCCGTTGCTGCTAAAGACGTGCCCCCCTCCCTGCCTCATGCACCCAAAGATGCGCCACCTACCTGCCTCCGGCAGTCACGCTGCCATCTTATAAAATAAAAACACTACCTGAATCCAGGTGTCTTCGGGAACCCTTCTGCCCCATTTTCACCACTTGCTGCTGCTTGTTTTTAAATTTATAAAATTAATTTACAAAGTTACATTTACATTACATTTATTTAATCTGGCTGTGACCCAGTTGGGACTTTGGCCCTCTTGCCACATTAAATCAAACATTATAAATTTTAAATAAAAAAAAAAGAAAAACCAGTGGGGTGTGATGGCATCTGGATTCAGGTAGTATCTTTTGTTTTTTTTATCCTTTCAAAACTCACAGGTTTGCTTTAATTCAAAACAGATTAGTGTAATGCTATCTATACACTATACAGTTTGTGGTACAACAGGTAAACAATATAAATGAGCTGGTATGATTGAGGAGAGCCAGCGAAAAAGCACCATAGGGAACAGTTCCCCAATCACAGCAACATCTACAACTTGATGCATTCTAATTGGCTGTGGGTGTATTATTTTTACAACCAATCTGAAACCTAGCAGTACAAGAGGGCCTTAAAGGACCACTATCGCAAAAAAAGTAGGCAGTTAAAATCTGACAGAACCGACAGGTTTTAGGCCAGTCCATCTCCTCATGGGGGATTCTCGGGGTTTCTTTGTTTTCAACAGCATTTCCTGAACAACAGTTGCAAAGTCTAGGTGGCTACACACCATACAATTTTTTTTTTAAATATCTGTTCAATTCAAGAATAGCAATCAATTTTTCTGACTGATATAACAATTCAAAAATCTGACCAATGTACCACACACCTATGTTCAATTTTTCCCCAATCATGAATAAGACAATTGAAAGCTCAGAAAAAAATGATTGGCATTGTACATCAAGTAATTGACAATCCATCACACACCATACAATTCTTGATAAAGTTGTTCTGAAATTTCCAACTTGTCCAATATCTAAAAATCTAAAAAAAAAATGGGAAATTCGTTTGGATTTACCAATCGAAAACAAAGAAAAGCTCTTGATTTTTCGGGACAACCGATCGTAATTATCAAATTGGATCTTTTAATTGTATAGTGTGTGTGGCCACCTTAACCGACAAAAAGTGTGAAAATTATTAGGGAGGCTGGCTGGTATCTTACGGTTTTGGCAGTTAAACTGCTGTTCTGGAAATGCTGTTGAAAACAAAGAAAAACCGGAGGCAGGGGTCACAGTTGTCGGCTTTCAAGAGGAACTGTCGCAAAAATCTTAAAATTTAAAACACATACAGATGAGTACATTTCTCCCAGAGTAAAATGAGCCAAAAATTACTTCTCTCCTAAGCCGCTGTCACTTACAGGAGGTAGTAGAAATCGGACATTACCGACAGGTAGGCCTGAACGATTTATCGTTTTTAGACCGAAATCGCGATCACGAAAATGACGATTCTGTGATCGCGAACGTGGCGATTTCTCACGATTTATAGACTGTGATCCAAGAAAAGCAAGTGTGGCACTCCTGACAATCCAGGAAAGTTCAGTGGGTTGAATGACACTGGGCCAAAACTTCTCGCACAGTCAATCACTTGCACTATACAAATTCAGCCACTGACGTGTGCCCTGTAAACGTAGTAGGAAGGAAGCATTGCATGAATTCACTGTAAACAAGAAGCAGATTCGGGCACCATCCGTCATTCAGCTCATTTATTAAAACAGCTTGTGCAATATGAGATGTCAAATGGATATCACCTGATTCTCATGACGATACTGTGCAGGATGGAGTGGAGGTGGGTGCTCAAGGTTGCAGAAGGGTCGGCGACGGCCGTTTCGCGTCCACCAGGACGCTTGGTCACGCACGTTGTGGAACGCAGCGTGACCAAGCGTCCTGGTGGACGCGAAACGGCCTTCGCCGACCCTTCTGCAACCCTGAGCACCCACCTCCACTCCATCCTGCACAGTATCGTCATGAGAATCAGGTGATATCCATTTGACATCTCATATTGCACAAGCTGTTTTAATAAATGAGCTGAATGACGGATGGTGCCCGAATCTGCTTCTTGTTTACAGTGATTTCTCACGATTTCCCCTCCTGCTGTGCAGCAGTGTACCATCTCAGGCCGGCAGTCTATCTCCCGCTTGCTGCTCCGTAGCGGCGACTTAGCGGCTCTCACTATCTCCTTCCTTGCGGCCACCTCCACCGCCTACGTCATCACCCTCCACCTTGCCAAGCACGTCATTGGCTGGGAGGGCGGGCGGCCGCAGCAGGCTCACTCTCTTTTTCGCTCCGCCCAGCCTAATACTTCATCAGCTGGGCGGGCGGCAAACTCCGCCCACAGGCTCTCGCTCTGTTTCCCTCCGCCTAGCCTAGCGCGTTATCAGCTGGGCGGGCGGCAGTACAGTCAGGCAAGAGTTTGTACATCAGTTAGATCATGCTGACACCCTGTATGTGCTTCATCCACTCTGTGTGTATGCAAGATGATGTGTGCTCGGCAGTGTGGGCACTGTGCATTTGAGCTGAGGTGACTGAGCTGGACTGTGTATACAGTAAAGTATATCACAGTCCAGCTCAGTCACCTCAGCTCAAATGCACAGTGCCCACACTGCCCAGCACACATCATCTTGCATACACACAGAATATGATATATATATATATATATATATATATATATATATATATATATATATATATATATATATATATATATATATATATATATATATATATATATATATTATTATATTTGTGGTTCTGTTGTGTTAGGGCCTGCCGCCTGTAGTCTTGCGGCAATCACGTTGTGATCACGCGTTCCCTAATCTCCACCTTTTTTCCTCTAGTCTCTTACCTTAAATTTACATAATGCAGTAAGGTTTACGAACATGACAGCCAATGACATTATACTACCAATTTGATAGTATGATGTTATTTTCTGTCACTGCATGTTTGTAAATGTTACTGTGTACATTGTGAATTTAGTGCTAAAGCTGGATTTGAAGAAAATCGTGAATCGAATCGAAATCGCAATTTTTGACAGAAATCGTGCGATTCAATCTTTTCCTAAAATCGTTAAGGCCTACCGACAGGTTTTGGGCTAGTCCATCTCTCCATAGGGGATTCTCATCATGGCCTTTATTCTTTATAAAGACATTCCCTGAAAAGGATTAATACAAAGATGCTGGCCAGCCTCCCTGCTCGCTATACAGTATTTTGGCAGTTGGACGGAGCAACTGCCATTTACTAAGTGCTTTTAAAAATAAAGAGAACCCTGAGAACCCCCCCATATGAGAAGATGGGCTGGTCCAAAATCTGTCAGTAATGTCAGATTTCTATTTCTTATTGTAAGTGGCAGGAACATAGGAGAAAAGTAATTTATGGCTCATTTTACTCTGGAAGAAATGTACTTGCAGATTTCAGGTGCAGAAAAAAAACTGACATATTACGCAATTTGTCAGTTTTCTCTATTAATTACATTAATAATTCTCTATTAATTACATTAGCTGCTATAAAGTGTAGGAAACTGAAAGAGAAGTGTGAGCCCTGTGTGAGAATCCCCCATGAGGAGATGGACTTGCCCAAAACCTGTCGGTTCTGTCAGATTTTAACTGCCTACTTTTTTCGCGATTGTGGTCCTTTAATGGAATTTTCCTATGGACTTTCGCAATTGCTAACCTCAACCGTACTAGTGCCTAGATATTACTTTTCTACCTGGTCTGACGCCAGTATTGTGACAGTAGATATTAGCCAAGATTTCACTTAATAGAGAATTTGTGTGCATCAAACCAAGTAACACCTGACAAATCTGGCTTTGCAAATTTGGCCTAATTGGCTACTCGCGAGACATAGCGCATGCCAAAGTTTGCAGGGTTAAAACCAATACCGCAAAGCGGTTGACCTGCGGGAATTAGTTCATGGGAATTAGTTCATGCTACATTTGCACTATCCAGGAGCGCAACGTGGAGGCTTCCCAATGCTCCCATACAACCGGGGTGCCGCGGGGTCCCAAGCTCTCTCACTGCCTGAAAACCACAGCGGCATCCCGGAGGGGAAGGTGCAGGCGACCCCCCCCCCCAAGCGTGGCAGCGCCGGGAAGAGCCGCCCGCACCTGCCTCCCAAAATTTAAAAACAGGCACTTACCTTAATGTCCATTGCGTTCTGCTACATGAGCGCGACTTTGGAGCAAACACATGAGGAAGGAGTTAAGCATGGGCCACTCCAAGCTATGGAGCTCAGAGCTGGCTTTCACACAAAACTCCAAGGGGGGGAGGGGGGGGGGAGGAGGAGGACAGGCAGCTCGCTCCAGGGCTCTCACCTCCTAGAACAGTGATGGCTAACCTTGGCACTCCAGCTGTGGTGGAACTACAAGTCCCATGAGGCATTGCAATACTGTGATAGCTCTGAGGAAGACTCGGGAAGGCCGAGGCATGGTGGGGTTTGTAGTTTTGTCACAGCTGGAGTGCCAAGGTTAGCCATCACTGTCCTAGAACAAGCCATCCACCATCCGCCTCCAAAGGGGGATAGAAATGAAACACTACACTTTATAGAGAATTGATGTGTGCATCAAACCAAGTAACACCTGACAAATCTGGCTTTGCAAATTTGGCCTAATTGGCTACTCACGAGACATAGCTCATGCAAATATGCATTTGCATACCAAAGTTTGCAGGGTTAAAACCAATACTGCAAAGCGCAGGGCAACCGCTTTGCGGTATTGGTTTTCCTAATTCCTGCTTAAAGGTCAGGTGTGAGCTCCAAATAAACCCAGATCTATTTACCTGGGGCTTCCTCCAGCCCCTGGCAGCCTATCTGTCCCTCGCCACAGTTCTAGTGTCCCAGGATCCCCTCTGTTACAAATGCCGACCTCACCAGGACGGTATCTTCTGTGTGTGAGCGCGTCTGCACTGCTTGTGATCATGCTCACGTGGCCTGGAGCATTCTGCGCAGGTGTAGAAGTACTGCGCCTGTGCAGAACACTCCAGACCCTGCGATCGTGAGTGGCCGTGCGCAGGTGCAGAAGTTACCAACTTGGCGAGGTTGGCATCTGCAACGGAGGGAATCTCAGGACACCGGAGCTGCGGCAAGGGACATTAAGGCTGCCAGGGGCTGGAGGATGCCCCAGGTAAATAAACCAGTTCGCACCTGTCTTTTCTAAGTGTAAATGAAGCAAAATAAAGTGAAAACATATGCTTACCTCAGCAATAGGAATCATTTGGATAGTCCTGACGCTTCTCAAACCATCCGGTTGTCCCATCATTCCAGCTCTAGGTTCCTCTAGCCAAATAGGCTTGGTGCTCGTGGAACAAACATACTGCAAATTGGTCAAACCAGTTGTGGGCCAAATTTTATGCAACTGTGGTCCAGAGGTTGACATGTATGTTCTAAACCTAATTGAAGCAGTCTATTGATTTCAGTAGGCTTGTGGGAAACCATAGCAAATCACTACACGTGGAAACAGCCTTAAAGGGAACCTAAACTGAGAGGGATATGGATGTTTCATTTAAACAATACCAGTTGCCTGGCAGTACTGTTGATCTCTTTGACAGCAGTAGTGGCTGAATCACTCACCTGAAACAAGCATTCAGCTAATCCAGTCTGACTTCAGTTAGGGCTCGTTTCCACTATCGCGAATCTGCATGCGTCCAACGCATGCAGATTCGCACATGTAATGCAAGTGGATGGGCCTGTTTCCACTGTAGCGTTGTTGAGGTGCGTTTTTTTCAGCGGTAAAAAAACGCACAAAAGAGCCAACGAATTCGCCTGCGAGTGGAATGCATGCGAATCGCCGCTAATGTATTTAATAGGAAATTCGCATGCGGCTATGGTATGCGAATTTTCATGCGAATTCGCATGCGAATTCGCATAGGTACCAATGTAATTCAAACAGGCAGTGACATGGTTAATTTCGCATATACCCTCACCTATGCGAATTCGCATGCGAATTCGCGGCAAAAAACGCGCAAAAAATCGCATCCGCATGCTAATTCATGGAATTTCAACAGCGGTGGAATCCAGGCGATTCTGCACCGCAATAGTGGAAACGAGCCCTTAGAGAACCTGGTCTGCATACTTGTTCAGGGGCTGTGGCTAAAAGTATTAGAGACACTGGATCAGCAGGAGAGTCAGACAACTGGTATTATTTTAAAAGGAAAAATCCATATCCTTCTCATTTTAGGTTCCCTTTAATTTGCCATTAATATTTTCAGTATGTAGGGCTAAACTAAAAACCACTGAATTTTTCTTAACCTCCTGAGCGGTATGGACGAGCTCAGCTCGTCCATCACCGCCGGAGGCTGCCGCTCAGGCCCTGCTGGGACGATTTTCTTCAAATAAAAAGCAGCACACGCAGCCGGCACTTTGCCAGCCGCGTGTGCTGCCTGATCGCCGCCGCTCTGCGGCGATCCGCCGCGAGCAGCGGCGAAAGAGGGTCCCCCCAGCCGCCCGAGCCCTGCGCAGCCGGACCAATCAGTTCCGGCCAGCGCTAAGGGCTGGATCGGAGGCGGCTGACGTCAGGACGTCGGCTGACGTCCATGACGTCACTCCGCTCGTCGCCATGGCGACGAGGAAAGCCAAACAAGGAAGGCTGCTCATTGCGGCCTTCCTTGTTTATTCTGGGCGCCGGAGGCGATCGGAAGAACGCCTCCGGAGCGCCCTCTAGTGGGCTTTCATGCAGCCAACTTTCAGTTGGCTGCATGAAATAGTTTTTTTTTAATTAAAAAAAAACCCTCCCGCAGCCTCCCTGGCGATCTCAATAGAACGCCGGGGAGGTTAAAGGGAACCTGAACTGACCTGAAAAACACATTTCTGAACCTACATTGGGCTTCCTCCAGCCCTTCACTCAAAGTCCGAGAGGTCCCTTTGTGTCCCTGCCATGCAATCATCTCCAGTGCGCTCCCATCCACAGGAGTGTTCTGCTCATGCGTTTTCGAAAGAGTGAACTGTGCATGTGCAGAGCACTCCCGATGGTGGGAGCGCGGAGCCGCCAGCAGGAGAATGGAGGGGGACCCAGAGGATGCAGAGGGACCTCACGGACTACAGGAGTAGAGGAAGCCCCAGGTAAGTTCAGAAATTAGTTTTTCAGTTCAGGCTCCCTTTAATAAAGTTGGAATCTCTTTTTAAAGGGATACCAAGGTTGACATGATGAGATAGACGTGCATATGTACATTGCCAAGCACACAAAAAGCTATGTTATTTATTTATTTTTTCTTCATGAAAGAGATAAACCTCAGGAATGCAACTGACAGTTTCCGACCAGTCAGACATAGTCATACTATAGTTTAACCCTCGCTGCTCTCAGAAGCCATGGCTGAAAATAGCTTCTGAGAACAGGAAAGAGATGATAAAGGGTCATCGGTTCATAGATTTTAGCTCTGGCATACTTCAGTCATTGAGCAGAGACTTTGAAACAGTAAAAACTTAAGTAGATTTAAATATAAATGAAAACTGTGGGATATCTTAAAAAAATAAATCATTTTAGGAGAATGATGATAGATAAAATTGTTTATCTCATCAGTTTTTCACCTCTTTACTCTAAAGAAGTTCGGCATCAGGCAGCAAAGTACAGTACTAAAGAGTCTGAATACTTTCCAATTGCAGTGTTTGTCTCATTACTTTTTCCCTTTCTGTGCCTATTGTTAGGGCTGAACAGAGGTAACGATGTCTGTGGGTCAGAAGCCGGGGCAGACTGGATCTGGTGGAAATGGATCTGCATCATTTGGGCAGGTAACTGAATGACATCATTTGGTGGGCACACACACACACACACACTCTCACTCACTCACTCACTCACTCACTCACTCACTCACTCACTCACTCACTCACTCACTCACTCACTCACTCACTCACTCACTCACACACACACACACACACACACACACACACGTGGCCTCCTGGCTATACATGTATTTCTCCCATTCATCAGCTGGGACACCCTCTGGAGGATTGGTCCCTGCCCAATCCTGGGGAAACACAAGAACAAGTATAAAAGCTCCCGCCCTCCCTTCATCCTCAGTTTTATTTGTGTTTCTGCCCGAGGAACACACGGACATGCAGCTCCCATTTGTTATTTTTATATCCTCACCGGAGGGTGAGTGTTTTAATCCGGCGGTTGTACCTGTGTTTGCGGGGTGAGTCTCAGGAGGAAGGAGAGAGTCCCTGTAGCGCAGGCTGCCGCCATCACTGCTGAACGCCCACGGGTGGAATTGGGCTGTTCAGCTTCCGCCTTCCTCCTGCGCGAGCCACTTCCTTTGGATTTATTGGCCGGCGCGCTTAGGTCACTTCCGGTGACGTCAGAGGAGGCGGACCGGAAGGCGCAAGGAAGTTCCTCATTTAAGCGCTTCTGGGGCGTGCGGGCGGCGGCAAGATGGAGGGACAGAATCGGAATGCTGCTGCCACCGCCGCCGCTACCACCGCTGCCACTGTTCCAGCAACAGGTCAAGGCACTTCTGTTCCCACTGCCTCCTCGAAGGCTGCAGCTTCTGACACTAAGCCTCAGCAGACGGATGGTGTGGTAAGTGGGAGAGTACTCTCCCTTTCATACTTCCAGTTGATCTATTATGATGAGTTTTTTTTTTTTTTTTTTTTTTTTTTTTTTAAACAATTTTTATTTGGTTTTTGACATGACACTTGACCTTAAGCAGAAGTGATAACCATAATAACATTTGTTATATCACAAGGTTTCATGTACATGTCCTCTAGTGTCCTCCCTCCCTCCCCCCCCCCCCTCTCCACCCCCCACCCTTGGTCACACTGTGTCACTAGGTTAATTGCGTACTGTACTGATGTCAATATAAATTCCTCCACTGTATTTGTTGTCACTGACATCCCACTACTTTGAGGATTCCCAGAGTTCCACTTAAGTCTTCCAGGCAGTACCAAGAAGTTAGTACAAAGTCTCTCATTAGAGTTGTGATTTGCTGATGCGAGAATTGGTTGAGCACAAAGTTCCTCCAGATTTTAAAAAAGTTTTTAGTTTTCAGTTCTTTGGCCTGGAGAGTAGCTAGGTGCTCCATATTGAAAATGTAAAGAAGTTCCTTGTGCACTGAAAGGATGTCCGGGGGTGTAGATTCTAGCCACTTACACATAATGGATCTTCTCGCGGCTATCATGATGATATGATATAGGTTAGATGGAGGGCTAACGGTGGAGTTTGCTGGGGATCTATAGTAGTTGAAAAGCGATAACATATATGTTTTATCCAGCTTTTTCTTGCACATTTTGTTTGCATATTTGAAAACCTTATCCCAAAACGTTTAAATTTTCGAACAAGACCACATGCAGTGATAGAGGTCAGCATTTTTAAGTGCACATTTTGGGCATTGAGGGATATACCCACTGGGTGGTGTTTTGTACTTAATGTTAAAAGCGTATTTACCTCTATGTATAAATAAGTGGGAAGCTCTCCATTTCTCATCTGTAATTACTTTTCTAACCACCATATTCCCTTCTAGGATTCGATCTCCTACGTTTTGTTCCTGTAAGATATCATCCCATTTCCTCATTGCATTAGTGGCTATCTTTTGACTGTCTATCTCTCTGATTGCCAAGTAGAAATCAGCTAGTGATCTTTCAGCTACTCCTGGTTTTAAGATATGATCAAAGTTTGTAGGTAAGATAATAGGGGTCTGTGTACGTAGGTTTCTGCTCACTAGTGAGCGAATTTGTGTATATGGCAGAAAATCTCCAGAGTGCAAATTATACTTTGCTCTTAGCTCAGCAAAAGATAGCCACCTCCCTTCTTGTATGTTAAACATATTTCCTAAATTTTGTAGGCCTCTGTCGTCCCATTTAGCAAACTGTTTTTGTTGTATGCTAGCAGGAAAGTTGGGGTTGCCCCAGATTGGTAGGTACTTGGATATTTTGTAGGGGAGTTTACACTTTTTCCTAACTGCCTTCCAGGTTGCAGCAGTGTCTCTAAAGATTATGTTATTCCTTAGTCTAGGAGGAAGCTGTTTCAGGCTCGCGTGAAGAATTCCTGTGAGAGACCAGGGGAGTGCCTGTTCCTGTTCCAGGTTTGTGTTTGAGTAGTGTTCCTTTGTAGTTACCCAATCGTGGGAGTGGCGGAGCAAGGAAGCTAAATTATAGTCTCTTATGGAAGGGAGATTTAAACCTCCCAAAATTTTGGGGAGAGACAATTTGGGTCTGGCTACCCTCGATTTTTTCCCATGCCAAATAAATTTGGTCCAGGCTGTGTTGATGTCGTTAATGTCTTTATGTTTAAGAAGAAGCGGGAGCGTCTGAAGGGGGTATAGTAGTTTGCCCATGGAAACCATTTTTATTAAAGCTACCCTCCCTGCAAAGCCCAAAGGGAGATTATGCCATCTTTCCAGTTGGGCTTTGATGTTGCGAATTAAAGGGGTGTGGTTAAGATTATATAATTGGGTAGGATCCCTGGCGATGTTTATCCCCAAGTATTTGATGACGTGGGGATTTAATTTAACTCCCAGTTGCATCCAGCTAGCCGTATCCGCCTTAGTTGACAGTGGTAACAGTTCACTTTTGCTTTGATTGATTACAAATCCAGAGCATGAACCCACCTCTCTAATAGTGTCTAATGCTATTGGGACTTGGGTATTCGGGTCAGATAGGAATAGTAAAATGTCATCAGCAAACATTGCCTGTTGGACCAACCTTTCCCCTATTTTTATCCCTTCGAGTCTTTTCCGCAGAAGAATGGCCAGTGGTTCCAGGGCTAAATTAAAGAGCAGTGGAGACAATGGGCAGCCCTGCCTTGTGCCTCTCTTCAAATTTATGTATTTAGACAAAAAACCTGGCAATGCCACTTGGGCCCTTGGTCTCAAGTACATGGCTTTTAAGGCATTCATAAAGTGGCCCTGGAACCCCTGGGTTCTTAAAACTTCAAATAACCAGTCCCATTCTATTTGGTCAAAAGCCTTTTCCGCGTCTATGCTGAGTAAGGCTGCTGTTTTATGGGTCAGGGGATAGGCCCTCACCTGTTCGAGGACAGTGATTACCTTTCTGATATTCGTTACCCCCGAACGTTGTCTCGTAAAGCCTACCTGGTCTGGATGTATTAACCTTGGCATAATATCCGCTAGGCGATTAGCTAATATTTTGGATAAAAGTTTAACGTCCAGATCAATCAGGGAGATAGGACGAAAGGAGCCTACTTCTTCAGTGTCCCTTCCCTCTTTGGGAATTACCTTGATATGTGCTAAGTGTCCTGTTGACGGGAATTCCCCTTTTGAAAGGATTTTATTAAAAACTTGGACCAGAATAGGTGATACTTCTTCTTTAAGGATTTTAAAATACTCGGAGGAAAGGCCATCGGGTCCCGGGGCCTTCCCCAGTGCAAGAGAGGTAATGGCAGTTTTTACCTCATGAAGGGTGACATCTGCATTTAATAGTTCTAGCTCATCCTCTGTTAATTTTTTAAGTGGTATTTTTTGTAGTAGTTTGTGAATCTCTGTTAGTGGGGGGGATTTAGAAGAATACAGTTGCTGGTAGTAATCAGCAAAAGTGTCACACACTTCTGCCGGATGGTGTACAAGCACTCCCCTTTTGTCTCTCACTAGTATGGGCTTACGATTTGATAGGGTTTTTTTTGCCAAGGAGGCCAAAAGTCTGCCAATTTTCTCTCCATGTTTGTAGTATTGAAGCTGCCGAAATGGTCTATTTGCTTCCTCCCTGACTCTAAGCCATGTGTCACAATTTAGTTTACTAGCTATCCATGCCTTTCTATTTGTAACCGACGGATCTTTCCTATATTTAGTGTATGCTGTTCTTACTGATAAAACTGCTGCCTTATAATGATCGTTTGCCTCGGTTTTTTTCTTTTTCAGGTAGGCCATTATCTTGCCCCTAAGGACTGCTTTGGATGTTTCCCACAAAAGAATAGGGTTGTCCTTATGTAAAATATTATCCTCCTGGTATTCCAGCCACCAACTCTTAAGTAGACCCATAAAGCTTTCGTCGCCATATAGCTGCGATGGAAATCGCCAAATAAATGCGTCCCCTTTAGGTAAAATATCAGATATTGCTAAGTTAATTGGTGCATGATCGGATATGATCATATCTTTTATTGAAGCTTCAGTCAATCTACTAGAGAGTGCATCTCTTATTAGAAACATATCTATACGTGAGTGGGTTTTATGCCTGTGAGAGTAATGTGTGTACTCTCTGGCTGTAGGATTCAAGAACCGCCATGTGTCTATTAAGTTGGTGGCTGTCATTAGCGTGGCAATCCTCTTATCATGTGATCTAACTTGGACGTTTTTGTCCGACCTATCTTCTCTAATGTTTGCAACCGAGTTCATGTCACCGCCTACAATAAGATTAGGAGATGAAATTTTAGAAAGGCGACAGAGCAAGGAGTCGAAAAATTGCTGATTATTATCATTTGGACCATAAATATTCCACAAGTTAAATGTTTCTGTAGCTGTACTAAATTTCAAGAAAAGCCATCTACCATGCGGGTCTGCGTCACACTCTAATACCTTCATCTGAAAATTATTATGGACAAGAATCATCACCCCCGCTTTCTTGTTACTAGCTGGCGCCCCGTATACTTCCCCTACCCATTTTTTTTTCATATAATTAACGTTCTCTTCCTTTAAAGGGAACCTTAACTGCCGTGGAAAAATAAATTCACTTACCTGGGGGCTTTCCCAAGCCTCCTGCAGCCGTCCTGTGCCCGCGCCGGTCCTTCGGTGCCCTCCGGTCTCCCTCCGCCGCTAAGTTTCGTTTTCGGACGACTGCCAGTCGTCCTCGGGCCACTTCCGCATTCCTCGTCGTAAACTGCAGTAAAGCGCGTCCGCATGACGCCAAACGCGTCATGTGCATGACGCCAAACGCGTCATGCGGACGCGCTTTACTGCAGTTTACGACGAGGAATACGGAAGTGGCCCGAGGACGACTGGCAGTCGTCCGAAAACGAAACTTGGCGGCGGAGGCAGACCGGAGGGCACCGAAGGACCGGCGCGGGCACAGGACGGCTGCAGGAGGCTTGGGAAAGCCCCCAGGTAAGTGAATTCATTTTTCCACGGCAGTTAAGGTTCCCTTTAAGTGCGTCTCCTGAAGTAAGCAAACGTCAGGGGATAACCTTTTTAGATGATTTAGGATTCGTGAGCGTTTGCCTGCTGAATGCAGGCCTTTAACGTTCCATGATATTACACGGATGGTGTGACGCAGTACGCATGATGTATAGCAAGAATTTTATACCATTTAAACATTTCAGCGAGACCTTTCTTTTTAAAATGTAGCTTACACAGTGTGACCAATATCCCTTCCCTTAAATTCCTATCATCCCCTTCCCTGAAAACTTGCTTTTTACTCTTAAAGCTAATGTCCTCAACAGTGAGGAACATAAAACAAATATAACTCACAACCCAATGAGCATTTCGTGGGAAAGAGTCACTTTTCTCGTTTGGGGACTTCCCTTCTTCCCCGATGGTGGTTCTCCTTTGAGACTCCGTAACAGCCAGTTACACGGTCCAGACCGTCTGTGTAGTAGTTAGAGCAAAGTTCCTGTTGTTAGCTGTAAGTGAGCTAAAGATTTTTTCTCAGGTGGAATTCGCTGCAGGCGACGGTGTGCGCCTGTTTGGAGATGTGCTCGGAGAGGTTTGAGGCTTTGAGAGGTAGTCCTTAAGTTCCTCAGGGGTATCAAAAGTGTGCTGCTTGCCATGCTGATTTGTTATGCGCATAGTTGCGGGGTACAGCAGCATAAATTTGATTCCCCTGCTGTTAAGTGTATTGCAGGAGGAAACAAAAGCCTGTCTTTTCTTGGAGACCTCAGCAGAATAGTCATTAAAGAGTCTCAGGGTGCATTCTCTTAGCTCCAGGTCTTGAGATCTGTTGCGATATGCAGTCATAAGATTTGCTTTATCCGCGAAATCTAAGTAGCGGACCATTACCATTCTCGGCAGGGCGCGTTTTTGGTTTGTGCGTAGTGGCTCCACCCTGTGTGCTCTCTCCACCTTCAATGGCGCTGGTAGGCCTAAGGCTTCAGGTATTTCTTTTGCACATATTTCAGAAAGTTGCAAGGCAGGGATATCTTCAGAAAGGCCAATTATTCTTATGTTGTTTCTCCTGGATCTGTTCTCTAGATCCTCAATTCTGAAGTGTGCTGTAGCGTTGTCTTTGAGCAAGGTGTCAATTTTGATGTTGGCTGCATGTAGTTCATCTTCGCACTGCCCCACTCTCTGTTCTGCCTCTTTAAGCCGCTTAGCTTGTTGCTGGAGATCTTTTTTTATGCCCTGCATTGCCTGCCTGATGGTCTCCTGTATTGTGGCCTGCAATTCTGGTGCGAGGGCTTTCCCTACCTCCTCCGCTAGTTTCTTATAGTTAATGCGCACATTAGTACCTCCTCTCCTTGAGTCTCCGTCCGATTCCCCTTCTGAGCTAGTGTAGTTACTTTGTAGCTCGCCTTCCTCTGTCTGCTGTGCGGCTTTGCGCGCAGATTTCCTACCCGCCATTTTGGGTGCTTCCTCCTCTTGTCGCTGGCGCTGCTGTTTGTTGCCTTGTCGCGTCAGGTAGCGATCCATCTGTAGGCGCGCTCTGTGCCCGGGTGTCTTGCCTCGCTTTGCGTGGCACTTTGGATGCTGGCGGCGGGTTTTAGCTGAAGCAGCAGGTCTGGATGTGCGGCTGATGGCCGGAGCTCCGCTCTCACCCTTCCACCATGCGGGCGCTGGAACCGGAAGTCATGATGAGTTATTAACTGGGTTGTATGTGTTTTTTTTTCTCTCTCTCTTTCCTTGTTTATGCAGGCTAGAGTGGAGTCTGGGTCTTCTTCCTCTAGTTCTAGATCCAGATCAAAAAAATGCTGTCAGTGTTTAGCTAAGCTCTCAGCTAGTTATACTAAAGCACTTTGTCAGTCATGTATAGATGCAGTCATTTCTGCAGAATCCTCTTCCATTTTTAAAAATATTATGCGATCTGTTAAAAAAGATATGGATGAGACTCTTGGAAAATTTAAAGAATCTCTCTTTTCTGACTATACTATACCAGGTCCCTCTTCAGCTTCAGGTCCCTCGACAGTACCCATTGATCCTCCTGTTAACCTTTCTGTCCCGGTCTTCGATCCGGTTCAGGGGGCATTAAATGTAGATCTCTTAGGGGAAGAGGGGGAGGAGGAGGAGGATTTGGAGGGTAGAGGAGATGTGTCAGACATGGAAGAGGGGGAGAATGCTCCTTCTGAGGAGGAGTCCGATAGCGATTTAAAGAAGGCAGCCAGGTTCCTTTTTAGTACTGAAGAAACAAGTGAATTACTAAAAGCAGTTTATTCCACTGAACAGATTCCTGAGGTTTAAAAAGAGCTTACAGCTCAGGACGAAGTTTATTCAGGTTTGGCCCAACAATCGGGTAGGGTGTTTCCTTTCCATCAATCTCTTAAGGACATTATAAAGTCACAATGGCAGGAGCCGGAGCGCAAATTATTCATTACCAAATCTGCCAAAAGGAAATTTCCTTTTTCTGCTTCTGACATTGATGAATTTACTAAATGTCCAAGATTAGACGCGGCCTTGTCTAAATATTCTAAAAACGCGGACCTCTCTTTTCAGGACGCAGGGTTATTAAAAGATGCTATGGACAAGAAAATAGATCTTCTATTAAAGAAGGCCCGGGAATCCGCTTCTTTTGCGTTTATACCAGGTGTGGCCGCCACCTGCATTTCCCGTAATTTACGGGTTTGGATGGACAATTTAATTTCTCATGTGAAAACAGGTTCGGATTTGAATACTTATGTTAAGTCTCTTCCGGTGGTCTTGAAGTCGGTAGCCTTTTTAGCGGATGCAGCGGTGGAGCTTGTGCGCATTTCTGCACGTACTACCGCTTTAGTTAATTCTGCGCGAAGGGCTCTCTGGCTCAAGACCTGGGATGGAGATTTGACTTTTAAAAATAAATTATGTGCAGTTCCCTTTGAGGGTAATTTATTATTTGGGAAAGAATTGGATAATATTCTTTCTAGGTCTGCAGAGAAGGGGAAGCAATTTCCTAACAAACGCAAATCATTTAAAGCTAATAAACCAGGGTTGTTTAGGAAGCCTTCACAGAGCCAGGTCAAACAGCCAGCCCAGCAGCGGAAATGGTCCTTTCCAGCTGGTAGAGGGCGCGGGGGATTTGCGCTTGCGAAACCAACCGACCCTAAAGGGAGTAAATGACAAATTGCGGGTGGGGGGGGGGGGGGAGACTTCTTTATTTTCTGTCCCACTGGGAAAAAATCAATCCCGATCCATTTATTTTAAAGATTATAAAAGACGGGTATCGTCCACAATTTTTTGTTCCTCCTCCACCCAGAGTATTTGTAAACAAATTTCCAAAGGATCCGAGCAAGGCTCAGGGCCTTCTTACAGAGATACAGAAACTGATTGCAAAGGAAGTGATCATTCCAGTACCTCAAAGTCAGAAGTTTGAGGGTTACTACTCCCATGTTTTTTTGGTGACCAAAACCAACGGGGAATTCAGATTCATTCTAAATTTAAAGTCTCTGAACCCCTTTTTAGTTTACAGAAAATTCAGAATGGAAAACATTTTTTCAGTGAGGGCACTTCTTCAAGGGGGCGAATATTTCGCGTCAATAGATTTACAGGACGCTTACCTCCACATTCCGATTGCAAAGTCTCATCAGAAATTTCTCAGGTTTGCAATTCGAATGAGGGATCGGACGTGTCATTACCAGTTTCAGGCCCTGCCATTTGGAATAGCGTCAGCCCCGCCTATCTTCACAAAGGTACTAGCAGAAATAATGAAGGTGTTAAGGAATCAGGGGGTAAGCATTATTCCCTACCTGGACGATCTGCTTATTGTTTCCAAAACAGAGACGGACCTCAGAGCCCCAGAGACATGGTCATGGGGGTTCTCTCTCGGATGGGATGGATCATAAACTACCCCAAGTCAAATTTGGAACCCTCTCAGTCGATTGTGTTTCTGGGGTATGTGATCGATTCCATGCAGGAGAGGATTTTTCTGACTCCGGGGAAAGTAGAGAAATTACAAGGGGGGTTCAGGGAGTTACTCCTACTTCAGAAGGGGGCAATAAGAGAAGTTATGAGGATTTTAGGTCTCATGACAGCATCCATACCGGCAGTAACTTGGGCTCATTTTCACTCTCGAGTTCTCCAAAGCTGGTTATTGAAGGTATGGGACAAGACCCAGGAGTCTTTGGACTCGCAGGTTCAGGTGCCAGCGCAGGTGAAAGAAAGTTTTCACTGGTGGCTTCATCCACGGAATCTGACACAGGGCAGAGTATGGAAACAGATAGACCCTATAAGAATGCACACGGACGCCAGTGCCTGGGATTGGGGGGCGACGACGATGGGCCAACATTCCCAGGGGAGGTGGTCCAGGTTGATGGCCAAAAAATCTTCCAACTTCAGAGAACTCTCAGCAGTGAAAGAGGCGCTTCTGGCTTTTCAGGACTTGATTCGACTCAATCATGTCCTGATTTTCTCGGACAATATTTCGACAGTGGCATATCTCAACAGACAGGGGGGGACCAGATCTCTGAGTCTTTCTCGTCTGGCAACGGAAATTTTTATTTGGGCAGAGGCCAATCTTTTGACAATCGAGGTCATTCATGTGAAGGGGTCTCTCAATATCGAGGCGGACTTTTTGAGCCGCCACGAAATCGACCATGCCGAGTGGAATCTAAACCAGGAGGTTTTTCTCTGGGTCACAGGAAGATTGGGTGTCCCAGACATCGATCTTTTTGCCTCACCAGTCAAAACCAAGATTCCTCAATATTCTTCTCTTCACAGAAATGCGAGTTCTCTGGGGTTGGACGCGCTCTCTCTCATGGACGTTCAATCTGGGATATGCATATCCACCCCTCAAATTAATTCCTCATGTCTTGGACAAACTTCAAAGAGAAAAAGTAAGTCTCATACTCATAGCTCCTGTGTGGCCCAAAAGAGTCTGGTTTTCCACTCTACTACGGTTGTCAGTTCAAACTCCTCTGAATCTTCCAGTCAGGCCAGACCTTCTATGTCAGGGACCGCTTTTTCATCCCAAGCCGGAACTTTTCAATCTGGCGGCCTGGATCCTAAATGGATGATTTTAAGGAGTAAGGGAGTTTCAGACAAAACCATTGACACCTTATTAAAGTGCAGAAAACCGATCACTCACAAGATCTATAGAAAAGTTTGGAAGGTGTATACATCTTGGTGTACTACACATAGTCGGAATCAAAATGAGACCGGGACTGTTCTCGATTTCTTACAGGAGGGCCTTGAAATGAACTTGGCCTTAAGTACTTTGAAGGTGCAGTGTTCGGCTCTATCAGTTCTCTCAGACAGACCCTTAGCACAGGAAAAATTGCTCAAAGATTTTTTTCGGGCAGTTCAGAGATCAACGCCTCTCAAACAAAAGGTGGTCCCTCAGTGGGACTTGTCACTAGTTCTCAATGTTCTCTCTGGTTCCCCCTTTGAACCTATTGAAGAGATTGATCTAAAATTATTGACGTTTAAAGTGGCCTTTTTAGTCGCCATTACCTCAGCTAGAAGGTTGGGCGATCTACAGGCTTTGTCTATTAAGGACCCGTTTTTGACTATTTTCCCAGACAAGATTGTTTTACGTCTGGACCCAAATTACCTACCAAAGGTATCTACTGATTTTCATAGATCTCAGAACATTGTACTTCCCTCGTTTTTGTGAGAATCCTTCCTGTGCTAAGGAACAGGAGTTTCACTGTCTGGATGTTAGGAGAGCCCTTCTATCCTATCTAGCTAGAACTAGAGAGTTTAGGAAATCTTCTAATTTATTTGTTTTATTTATGGGGAAGAATAAAGGACAACAAGCTTCGAAACAAACTATTGCTAGGTGGATTTGTGAGGCTATTTCTCTAGCTTATAAGACTTCAGACTCCACTCCACCAACCAACCTAAAGGCACATTCCACTCGATCAATGGCAACATCATGGGCGGAGAGAGCGGGTACTACGGTCCAGCAGATATGTCAAGTGGCAACTTGGGCGAGTTCTTCCACTTTCGTCAAACATTACAGGATGGATGTTCTTTCGCAGCAGGATTTGTCGTTTGGCAGGAAAGTGCTTCAGGCTGTAGTCCCTCCCTAGGTGGGTATTTACTTGTATATCCCTCCAGAGGGTGTCCCAGCTGATGAATGGGAGAAAGCACCAGTTAGTCTTACCGGTAACGGTGTTTCTGTTCAGCAGCTGGGACACCGTCTACTACCCTACCCTATTCTGTCGCATTTCCTTGTACCTATCTCTTTTTGTAGTTATATAGTGGGTCACTTGGAGGTGCTTCGCTCTTCCTTTTTTCTCCTTAGTGTTCGGGCTTTTTACTTTTTTTATACACTGGGGATGAAGGGAGGGCGGGAGCTTTTTATACTTGTTCTTGTGTTTCCCCAGGATTGGGCAGGGACCAATCCTCCAGAGGGTGTCCTAGCTGCTGAACAGAAACACCGTTACCGGTAAGATTAACTGGTGCTTTCAGGATTGTGGGTTTCTGCTCAGGTGCGTCCGTTGTGTTGCATGTTAAAATAAACACATTTCCACCTAGAATTCTGCAACAACAGATGGAGGCATAAGCTGTTAGGTGAGAAGTGCAGATGGCTGTGAAAATTCTCTGTAAAATGAGGGGAAATATCAACCAAATCATGATGAAGAAAACCGGTTTTAGTTTAGTAAGTACTTTGAGAACATGGAAATCCTATTCCATGTAAGACTATCCTTTATTACCCTGTTCATACTTGAGAATGTTCATACCTAATGCTAGGCTTATGAGTAGCAATATTTCAGGCCAAAACAATCAGAAATTGCTCCCAACATATCATTGATTCAGTTTTAGTCCATGCTCTATAGATTTCTGCTGAAATCTATTGATATTAAGTGTGCCGTTTGGTGTTTTATTCTTTTTGATTTATAAAGCACCAACATATCCTGTGGCTCTATACGTTTTCTTGTCTTGGAGGGAGCGATTAGTTTCTCATATCACATGCTATAAATCGACCCATACATTCAGGGATTCCCTGACATACGAATGACCCGCTGATACAAACAGCTAGCTGATCCATTCAGGACGAGAGAAGTAGAAAGGAGCAGCTTCAAACCTCCAAGTGAGAGAAGCAGCGCTTCTGTTGCGCCTATACTCTGCATTATGCAACAGTAAGATTTCTATAGCGCTTTTCTCCCATAGGACTCAAAGCGCTTAGGCTCTCTCAAATTCAGTAGTTGGTAGTAGGATGACGTATTCACAACAAAAATTATATTTCTGCAAATGCCAAACTGAACAGGTGGGTTTTCAGTCTGGATTTATGATCTGCTGAGGTAAGGAGTTGCATACTCTGGGACCAAAGGTTTTCAGGTGAGCTCTGGGTATTGATGATAGAGATCAATAGCAGGCTGGCACTACAGTGTTAATCCCAAGTTTTTGAGCTGGTGTAGCATAGTGGTACAGTCAGTGCTTCTTCCCTGTGTATACTGACCAATCCGAAGCGTGCTCAGGTATGCAGTATTCAGTATCGTGGTAGGTAGACAAAGGTAGAGGAACCGGCACTGCTTCTTAGGCTCATTTATTCAAATGTATAGAAAAATTTGAAATATCTTGCGTACAAGCATGCAAGCATCCGGAAGTTAAAAAACATACCCTTTGAAGGAAGGTGACATGGGTTGGTGGTTGGTAGGTGAGCGGTGGGTGCTGGTGCCTTACCGCCTTTTCACAGGATGCAGCCTCCGTAGAAGCACATATAGCGTAAAACGGCAGTAAGGCACCAGCACCCGAGCACCCACCCATGTCACCTTCCTTTAAAGGGTATGTTTTTTAACTTTTGGATGCTTGCATGCTTGTACGCAAGATATATCCATTTTTTCTATACATTTGAATAAATGAGCCTAAGAAGCAGTGCCGGTTTCTCTACCTTTGTCTACCTACCACGACTCTGGGTATGACTAGATTATTAGAACCTGTGGGTCTGAGATTGCAAGGATTGCTACCTGGGCTGTGGAGTCGGTACAAAAATCTTCCTACTCCGACTCCTCAGTTTATGAAACCACGATTCCAACTCCGACCCAAAATGGCTCTGACTACTCGACTCCGACTCCTTAGTTTAATACTTAACAGGGCTGTGGATTTTGTACAAAAATCATCCGACTCCTCAGTTTATAAAATCAACGACTCTGACTCCAGGTGCCCAAAATTACTCAGACTGCACAGCTGTAACATTTTTTTTCATGTATCCAGGGCCCAGTTTATGTAGTGATTTAAATGTCAGTAGGCCGATCTTGAATAGGATCCTCCATTTTATAAGTAGCCAGTGAAAGGAGTGCAGGACTGGTGTTTTGTGGCAGTGACGGGGTTGGTTGGTTAACAGTCTGGCAGCACTATTCTGTATCAGCTGTAGGCGGTACAAGTCCTTTTTTGAAGTCCGGTGTAGGTAACAGGGCTGTGGAGTCAAGAAGTCGGAGCAATTTTTAAGTACCTGGAGTCGGCTCAAGTACCTGGAACCATAGCAGAAGATCCAGGTGGCGGAGGAGGACAGCAAGGGTGTGATTAACCTGAAGGGGGCTGGAGGAAGCCCCAGGTATGTATAAAACTTTTTAATTTCATCTGTCTCAGGTTTACTTTGTTACGCAGTAGTACTATACTCTACATATGCACTCCCCACAGAGCTGAAGGGAATCCCCTGAGAATGTACACATTGAACACAGAGGTGTTGTCTGTCACCCATAAACCTAGTTCAGATTGTACCTATAGAATGTGTAATAGAGGAAAAATAGCCCCATTCTCCTGCAGAGTACCTGCCAAGCCCTCATACATGTACCCACAGTTACATTGCCTAGGGCCTGATCCATGTTTAGATTGTGCATGAAGAATGTGCAATAGAGGAAGAATCACCTCATTCTCATGCAGAGTACCTGCACATCACTCTTACATGTACCCACAGTTACATTGTCTTGGGCCTGATAGATGTTCTTTGTTCCTGTCTGTACCTTCTACAAGTATTCTTACCAAGGACTAGTTTTAGTCTATGACTAAAAGTATTAGAGGCAGAAGATCCGCTGGATATCCAGGTAACTGGTATTGTTTAAAAGGGAATAAATATGGCAGCCTCCATATCCCTCTCACTTCAGTTGTCTTTTAAAATTTCCTAAGCGTTTGCAGTTAAGAGATGCATTTCATGTTACATACTTTCAATCAACAAGATTGTAATATGCAAATTAGAGGAGTCAGAGTCAGTGGAATCCTTACCAGGGCTTCGGAGTTGGAGCAGTTTTGTGTGCCTGGAGTCGGGAAAAAATGCTCTGACTCCTAATGAATTTAAACTGTAATTAAAATAGAACACTTTATCATATTTTCTATTTGGGCAGCACGGTGGCATAGTGGTTAGTGCTCTCGCCTTGCAAGCGCTGGGTCCCCGGTTCGAATCCCAGCCAGGTCAACATCTGCAAGGAGTTTGTATGTTCTCTCCGTGTCTGCGTGGGTTTCCTCCGGGCACTCCGGTTTTCTTCCTACATCCCAAAAACATACAGATAAGTTAATTGGCTTCCCCCCCAAAAATTGGCCCTAGACCATACATTCACTACACGATACATACATATGACTAGGGTAGGGACTAGATTGTGAGCCCCTCTGAGGGACAGTTAGTGACAAGACTATATACTCTGTACAGCGCTGCGTAATATGTCGGCGCTATATAAATACTTAAATAAATTTCTCAGATAATAGTCATCATTAATTATATATACAGTAATGGCTGTGCTTAGTCCACAAAAATGAAATAAACCAATAAAAATTAGTTACTTGTGCTACTTCAATAAAGCAGTCCCCGTATTTTTAAAGTCAGATATACACATCTGATTGTGACTGTACAGTATATATGATGTGTACACAGGAATCTCTTATATATACTAAATAACATCTATGCTGTAAGAATAAAGCCTGATGTGTAGCCGTGTCACTAATAGAGATGGTCAATGAGATAGAAATATTTCTGCGTTGATGCTGATTTATGCAAATGTATGCACTCTCTTTGCTCATGAAATCAAATTAGTTGATATGTTGTTAAAATTTGGTTTGGTGAGTACAAGACAAATATCATTTATATCACGCTTTTCTTCTGGCGGACTCAAAGCGCCAGAGCTGCAGCCACTAGGACGCGCTCTATAGGCAGTAGCAGTGTTAGGGAGACTTGCCTAAGGTCTCCTACTGAATAGGTGCTGGCTTACTGAACAGGCAGAGCCGAGATTCGAACCCTGGTCTCCTGCGTCAGAGGCAGAGCCCTTAACCATTACACCATCCAGCCACCATGAGTACGAATTAAAGGGTACCTGACACGGATGAAAAGAAAAGTTTTATACATACCCTTTCAGGCCAGTCAGTCCCTCGCTGTCCTCCTCCACCACCTGGATCTTCTGCTATGAGTCCCGGTAATTCAGCCAGTCAGCGCAGTCCGGCCACATAGTACTGCGCAGGTGTAGTACGCTCCCGGCGGCGAAGTGTGTGCATGCGCACTACGCCAGACTGGCTCAAGTACCTGGACTCATAGCAGAAGATCCAGGTGGCGGAGGAGGACGGCGAGGGACTGATTAGCCTGAAGGGGGCTGGAGGAAGCCCCAGGTATGTATAAAACTTTAATTTCATCTGTCTCAGGTTTACTTTGTTACACAGTAGTACTCTCTACATATGCACTCCCCACAGAGCTGCAGGGAATGCACTGAGAATATTGTGCACATTGAACACAAAGGTGTTGTCTATCACCAATAAAACTGGTTCAGATTGTACATGAAGAATGTTTAATAGAGGAAGAATCGCCTCATTCTCCTGCAGAGTACCTGCACATCATTCTTACATGTACCCACAGTTACATTGCCTAGGGCCTGATAGATGTTTTTTGTTCTGGTCTGTACCTTTTTTCAAGTACTCTTACCGAGGATTAGTTTTAGTCTATGACTACAGGGAATAAATATGGCAGCCTACATATCCTTCTCACTTTAGTTGTCTTTAAAATTCCTAAGCGTTGGCAGTTAAGAGACGAATTTCATGTTACATACTTTCAATCAACGAGATAGTAATATGCAAATTAGAGGAGTCGGTGGAATCCTAAACTGAGGAGCCGGAGTCGGTGGATTTTTGTACCGACTCCACAGCCCTGGTAGAGAGCATTGCAGTAGTCCAGTTGGAATGTAATGAAGGCATGGACTAAGGTTGGCAAAACTTGTGGGGGGATGAGGTACTTGATTTTTGCAATGTTCTTCAGGTGAAAATAGGATGATTTCACCACAGCAGAGATGTGAGTTCTGAAGTTTAAATCCCCATCAATTAAAACTTCCAAGCTACGCACATGCTCTTGCTCAGAGCTGTGTAGATCTGTGCCTCCTATTCCCAGTGGTGAAGACTGCAAGTTAAGTAGTTTTGTTGTCATGCGCTGCCCTCCAATCAAGACTTCAGTTTTATCTGCATTTAGTCTGACAGTCATCACTCATCCATTGCTGTAGTTCGCCTAAGCAGGCGCTTATAGTTGAAGTTGGGTCTGTCACACCAAGCTTGAAGGAAAGATATAGTTAGGTGTCGTCAGCATAGCAGTGGTATGTCAGGCTGTGTTTTTGGATTAGTTTTCTAAGCAGTAACCTGTAAATTGTGAAAATCAGGGGAGAAACAATTTAGCCCTGGGGCACCCTATACTTAAGTGATATAGAGGTGGACAGGAAGGGCCCCATAGACACTTTTTGGGTTCTGCCACTCCAGAAGGATTGGAACCACTGAAGAAATATGCCATCAATGCCACAGTATTCCTGTAGCCTGCTTATCAAGATGTCATGGTCAACTGTATCAAAGGCTGCAGAAATAGGGGGAGGGAGACACCGAGAGCCCACTATGGTGCAGTATGTACTGATAATTGAATGTAGGTGTGTAAATGTGGAGTGATACTCACAAGTCTGGGTTACCTTCCAGGTAACCACTGTATAGGCAGGTGGGGAAATTAGGCCTGTCCCCACTCAGGACTAAGAAGTCGCTCTCTGTAGATAGGAAAAAAGGGGCCAATTCCCCTCCACCAGGGGTGGACACGATATTGTAGACAATGTAACAGAGGTGCCAAAAAGGATAAAATGAAATAAAATGTTTAAAAGACAGGGAGTAGGTTGGTGGACTTACCTCCCCGATGCAGGCACAAGAAAAATGTCAAAAAATTTTTGACCAAAAAAAACTTTTTATTTACTCCAATTAAATTGCAACGCGTTTCGCGGGTTTCACCCACTTCATCAGGCTATAGGTAGGAGCAAAAAAACTGGGACAGAAGAGACAAAGCCACTAAGTATTTTGTACAATAAGCTAACACTGTAGTATAAACAACTGTGACATTTTGACAAAATATTCATTTTAAAAGAAGAGAACACCTCATTAGCGTTTTTGTGTATATATATATATATATATACTTTTGTTTTAAGTGAGGTTGTGTCAAGAACAATAAATTGTGAAGTTTGGCTATTTAAAAAAACAATGGGGGAGTTGTGGAGGAGAGAACAGGAAAATGAGGTTAGTGAGAGGTTTGAAGTAAGTGAACAGTACAGCGCTGTCATAAGTATAAGATGCAGGAAAATAGGAGAGAAGTTATCAGAGTGGAGTACTCAATTACTAACCTTGTGGACAGCTTCAGTCAGCTTAGCGCCTCTGTGGCTTGCCGCTGTTCAGCTGCTCAAAATATAGTTTTGCTAATGGATTAATTGGCTCTAATTAGCCAATTGGAACTCTTCCCTTAGTAAGTGTCATATTGGGGCGCCCGTTCGTCATTGTGATGAGAAAACGTCGCGTCTTATGACGCTATACGCATGCGTAGTGGGATCCGGATTGGATCATTGGTGTTGGTGGTAATTATAAGGCGGGTCCGCCTGTTTACGGATCACGCATGCGCCAGGGGGGACGGAAGTACTGGCGCTGCCATTTTTATTAGGGGGAAAAAGGGGCAAATGAGCGCTAGTGTTGCTGGAACATAAGGGGATTCAGATAGGGGTATATAAGGGTGGCGTTTAGGGTTAGATGGTGTTGGGGAAGGTGGTATAGTGAGGGAGGAGGGGAAGAGAGGGGAAAAAAAGGGATTATTGGGATTACTTACATTCATAGCGCGTTGTCATGGTGACAAAGACGCTATTCATTAGTTAATTTACACTTATGCTGAAAATGTTGCAGATATGCCTAAAATTTAGTGAATAGAGTAAAACAACATTACATAAAAACATTTAAGACATTACAAAAAATGAAGCATCTTAAAAAAGTAGTCATTGAGTATATGCTCATAAACATCATATATCTGCATAAAAAACGAATTTCTGCATAAAAACAATGTTTTTGCAATCCTAAAAAACAATCGGCACAATTCTCAGTTTAATGGGTCAAGGGGCAGGGAAGGTAAAGAAGGTGGGGGGGGGGGAGGGGGGAGGAAAACAGGCATAATATAAAATCGACACAGTAAAAAGGCTAGGTAAGAGTCATACAATTCTTCAAAAAAAACGTATCAGAGAAACATGTGTAATTTGGTAACACATTATAAAAGTATCTAAAAAGGTATTGTCTAAAAAAGAGATAAAAGAGAGGACCAATAAAATTAAATAAACTGTATTGATTTTTTTGGTTATTAATAAAATTTTTCCAGCTGTTCATTTAGGCCAGCTGGAATTAGAGTTTTCAAAATTTGAATCCAGTACATCTCTCGTTTCTTTAGTTGTTCAAAAGTATCTTGGCGTGCGTTGGAAATTTGTTCTATAAGAGTAATGGTGAATGAGGCAGGATTACTGTGGTGGTGTGAGGTGAAGTGACGTGACACACTGTGTAGTGGATAATTTTTAATGATATTTCTTTTGTGCTGTCCGACCCTTTCACGCACCAGTTGTGTGGTGCGGCCCACATATTGTAGTCCGCACGGGCAGGATATGACACATACTACTACAGAAAAAAAAAAAAACGCAACTGGACCACCACCACTCCACCCCAACCGTAATAGACCCACTACATCCCAAAAAATGTATCTTCAACTTATCCCAATATATTCTGAATAAACATGAAACTACCCTATTGGAGAAAGGCCTCTCCTACTGTCCCACATCCTCGTCAAATCTGTTTGAACTTTTCACAGATCTGAATACATACGTCCGGAAACTAACATTAAAACGTCATTTTGCAATGAAAAGAAACACCAAAATATTACAAACAGAACCTTGTTCCTCATTAATCACTACAATAGACGACAATCAACCTACGGTCATTGTACAACCTGACTCTGTAGCCACAGAAAGATATATCACTTCTCATTTAAAAGGGAGATCCCGATTCTACCCCGTAGCATCCAAAGGCAGTTATATTGAAACCTTTTATGCACTGGTACTAGAAGATTTACAAAAAATACAACAGTCCCACTACCCTCTCAATACCAATCTAACAAAACAAGAAAAGACAGCCCTCAATACACTTAAAAAGAACCAAAATATCGTAATCAAATCAGCTGATAAGGGAGGGGGAATAGTCATCCTTAACAAAATAGATTATATGGAAGAAGCAGACAGACTCTTAGGGGATCAAAGGCACTATAAAAAACTCACGTATGACCCAACCATAGAATATAATTCGACACTCAAAGACTTCATCAATACAGCTTTCCTGAATAATATCCTGTCCAAAAATGAAAGAAACTTCATCTTAAACCACCATCCCAAGACCCCGTTCTTTTATTATCTTCCAAAAATACACAAAAGTCTCAATAAACCACCTGGTAGACCAATCATCTCCGGCATCGATTCCATCACCAGCAACCTTTCTCGTTTCGTTGACTTTCACTTACAGCCTCTAGTTCAAGCACTTCCATCATACCTCAAAGATTCCCAACACCTTATACAGTTACTTAAAAACATCGTTTGGCAGCATGATTACTGCTGGCTTACCTGTGACATCACTTCTTTATATACCAATATCCCACACTCATTTGGACTCACAGCTCTTGAACACTTTCTCTGCTCCCACCCAGAAATGCCGCCAAATCAACAACATTTTATCCAACAGTGTACAGAATTCATTCTTAATCATAACGTTTTTACATTTAATGATACAGTATACCAACAAATTAGTGGAACAGCGATGGGCAGCTCATTCGCACCATCCTATGCAAACCTAGCGGTGGGTTATATCGAACAAACTAAAATTAATCCCGACTCCCCTTTTTTCAATAATATAATACTATACAAACAATATATAGATGATTTGTTCCTTATATGGAAAGGAGATCCGTCATCAATCCCAACCTTTATACAGTTCCTCAATTCTAACAGTGCCGGTCTCCAATTTACTCACAACCAGCACCCGAGTTCCATAGATTATCTTGACCTGACCATATACATAGAAAATAATTTAATCAAAACAAAAACTTTTTTCAAACCGGTTGATGCTAACAATTATATTCATTTTGACAGTTTCCACCACAAACCATGGATACGAAATACACCCTATAGTCAATATAAAAGAATTCATAATAACTGCACAGATTCAGACGTCTATAAAATACAATCACAGACACTTACGGACAAACTCATCACCAGAAAATACCCCCGTAAACTGATAAAAAATGCTAGATTCAAAGCTGTTCATTCAGCCTCCAAACCCAAAACAAGCACTACAACACCCCAAGACCTTCTCCCCCCCAGATTCATTACGAAATACAGTTCACAACACAGCCAAATCCGACAGATCCTTAACAGCAGGTGGGAAATCTTACTGCAAGATCCCTTTTTACTACCCCTGTTACCCAAAACCCCCTCTCTAACCTTCAGAAGAGCTCCCAATCTCAAAAGCATACAAGCCCCCAGCCGTGTCAACACCACTGCCGCATTAGAACCGAGAGATGAAACCCATAAACAATCAGGATCCTTCCCCTGCATGAGCAAAAAATGCCAAGCCTGCCAATTCGTTCATATCACAGACAACCACATATCAAAGGCCACCAATAAAACATACCTTATTAATAGTCACATCAACTGCACGTCCAGAAATGTAGTATATGTCATATCCTGCCCGTGCGGACTACAATATGTGGGCCGCACCACACAACTGGTGCGTGAAAGGGTCGGACAGCACAAAAGAAATATCATTAAAAATTATCCACTACACAGTGTGTCACGTCACTTCACCTCACACCACCACAGTAATCCTGCCTCATTCACCATTACTCTTATAGAACAAATTTCCAACGCACGCCAAGATACTTTTGAACAACTAAAGAAACGAGAGATGTACTGGATTCAAATTTTGAAAACTCTAATTCCAGCTGGCCTAAATGAACAGCTGGAAAAAATTTATTAATAACCAAAAAAAATCAATACAGTTTATTTAATTTTATTGGTCCTCTCTTTTATCTCTTTTTTAGACAATACCTTTTTAGATACTTTTATAATGTGTTACCAAATTACACATGTTTCTCTGATACGGTTTTTTTGAAGAATTGTATGACTCTTACCTAGCCTTTTTACTGTGTCGATTTTATATTATGTCTGGTTTCCTCCCCCCTTCCCCCCCCCCCCCCCTTTTTTACCTTCCCTGCCCCTTGACCCATTAAACTGAGAATTGTGCCGATTTGTTTTTTAGGATTGCAAAAACATTATGTTTTTATGCAGAAATTCGTTTTTTATGCAGATATATGATGTTTATGAGCATATACTCAATGACTACTTTTTTAAGATGCTTCATTTTTTGTAATGTCTTAAATCAGGCATGGGCAAACTTGGCCCTCCAGCTGTTAAGGAACTACAGGTCCCACAATGCATTTGCATTTATGAGTCAGGACTGTGGATATCAGACTCCTGCAATGCATTGTGGGACTTGTAGTTCCTTAACAGCTGGAGGGCCAAGTTTGCCCATGCCTGTCTTAAATGTTTTTATGTAATGTTGTTTTACTCTATTCACTAAATTTTAGGCATATCTGCAACATTTTCAGCATAAGTGTAAATTAACTAATGAATAGCGTCTTTGTCACCATGACAACGCGCTATGAATGTAAGTAATCCCAATAATCCCTTTTTTCCCCTCTCTTCCCCTCCTCCCTCACTATACCACCTTCCCCAACACCATCTAACCCTAAACGCCACCCTTATATACCCCTATCTGAATCCCCTTATGTTCCAGCAACACTAGCGCTCATTTGCCCCTTTTTTCCCCTAATAAAAATGGCGGCGCCAGTACTTCCGTCCCCCCTGGCGCATGCGTGATCCGTAAACAGGCGGACCCGCCTTATAATTACCACCAACACCAATGATCCAATCCGGATCCAACTACGCATGCGTATAGCGTCATAAGACGCGACGTTTTCTCATCACAATGACGAACGGGCGCCCCAATATGACACTTACTAAGGGAAGAGTTCCAATTGGCTAATTAGAGCCAATTAATCCATTAGCAAAACTATATTTTGAGCAGCTGAACAGCGGCAAGCCACAGAGGCGCTAAGCTGACTGAAGCTGTCCACAAGGTTAGTAATTGAGTACTCCACTCTGATCACTTCTCTCCTATTTTCCTGCATCTTATACTTATGACAGCGCTGTGCTGTTCACTTACTTCAAACCTCTCACTAACCTCATTTTCCTGTTCTCTCCTCCACAACTCCCCCATTGTTTTTTTAAATAGCCAAACTTCACAATTTATTGTTCTTGACACAACCTCACTTAAAACAAAAGTATATATATATATATATACACAAAAACGCTAATGAGGTGTTCTCTTCTTTTAAAATGAATATTTTGTCAAAATGTCACAGTTGTTTATACTACAGTGTTAGCTTATTGTACAAAATACTTAGTGGCTTTGTCTCTTCTGTCCCAGTTTTTTTGCTCCTACCTATAGCCTGATGAAGTGGGTAAAACCCGCGAAACGCGTTGCAATTTAATTGGAGTAAATAAAAAGTTTTTTTTGGTCAAACATTTTTTGACATTTTTCTTGTGCCTGCATCGGGGAGGTAAGTCCACCAACCTACTCCCTGTCTTTTAAACATTTTATTTCATTTTATCCTTTTTGGCGCCTCTGTTACATTGTCTACAAAGGCTGCAGAAAGGTCTAGCAGTATGAGGATCGAGCACTCTCCTCTGTCTCTTGCCATGAGCAAGGTCGTTGCAGATTTGGATGAGGGCAGTTTCAGTGCTGTGATGTTTCTTGAAGCCAGACTGAAATGGGTCATAAATGTTGTTTTGTAAGATTTTGGCTTCTAGCTGGAGGTATACGGCTTTTTCCATTACCTTACCCATAAAAGGAAGGTTAGAGACAGGTCTGTAGCTGGTCATTGAACCTGGGTCCAGGGAAGGGTTTTTGAGGAGATTGCTTCCTAAAGTAAAGCAGGAAATATCCACAATTTGTAAGGAACAGTTTACCATTTTGAGAAATACCGGTACAAACAGGTCGGAGCACTTCAACATGAACTGTTGGGCCAGGATCAATGTCAAAAGTAGTTTGGCGGAGGTGAAGAAAGATGCTTGATGTGATTTCTTCATCAATTTCCTTGACATCTGACCAAGGTGTTATGTTGTCTCTGCTAGGATTAAGGCATGTTGTCTCTGGAGGATTAAGGCATGTTTGTCTTCTGGGGACTGAGATTTGCACCACAGTCTTTCAAGTTTTCGGCCTTGTCTTTTCAGCTCTTCTATAGTTATCAAACCACTGTGCATGATGGTGTGGAGTAAGATATTTGTGCAGAGGTGCAATGGTCTCAAAGGTGGCGGACACACCTTTGTTGTATTTCAACACCAGAGTATCAGGGTCCAAGCTGGAGTCTATCAATTCATCAAAGCTGAGGTTATCTCGGATATTTTGTGGTGTTAGCTCTTTTAACCACCCTGGCGTTCTATTAAGAGCGCCAGGGTGCATGCGCAGCAGTATTTTTTAATTTTTTTCCCTATCATGTAGCTAGCCTAGCGCTAGCTACATGATGCCGCCGGCGCATTCGCCCATAAGGAAATCCCGTTCTGAACAGGCTTCCCTTTAGGGCTTCCCCCGTCGCCATGGCGACGATCGTGATGACATCATCGACGTCATCCGGCATTCCGATCCACCCCGCAGCGCTGCCTGGCACTGATTGGCCAGGCTGCGCAGGGGTCTCGGTGGGGGGAGCGGCGGATAGCGGCGCATCGGCGGCGGCGATCGGAATCAACATGCAGCGCTGCGTGTTTGGAAAAAAAAATTGTGAAAATCGGCCCAGCGGGGCCTAAACGGCGCCCTCCGGCAGTAATAGACAAGCTGAGCGCGTCCATACCGCTAAGAAGGTTAAGCAGCAATATCTTATTTGATTCTCGAACTGGTGTTTGACAGCTGGTATTGAGAGGGAGAAGTGGATAGTGTGATGGTCTGACCAGACAACAGGAATAATTTCCACACTGGCTATTAACAGACTAGTATGGAATATAAGGTCCAGAGTGTGACCTTTCTTGTGAGTAGCAGAGTTAATTGCTTGAGAGAAGCCCAGTTCATTTATGGCATGAGGTAGCTCCATTCCTAACTGCGAAAAGGGGTCATCCACCCATGTATTGAAATCTCCAAGAACAATCGATCTGGGATGTTCCATTGTTAGGTTGCATAGGAGTTCTACAAGTTCCTCGAAGAAGGCTGAGCCCTTTCCTGGTGGACGGTAGATCAGCAATATGTGTGTTTTTTCTCAGCTGAAAGTTGCACCTCCAAGCATTCAGACGAGTTGGTAGATCCTACAGTAAGTGGTCAATTCACAAAGCCCATCTAAAGCAAAGTGCAACCCCTCCGCCCCTGTGTTCTTTCCTGTTGCAGTGTGTCACGGAATAGTTTATTGGCAAGGCAGCCTCCAGGGTGGGGCCAACTGGTTGAGAAAGCCAGGTTTCGGTCAGGCAGGCAAGATCAGAAGACTCTATTAGATCATGTATGATTGCTGTTTTGTTGTTTATCGATCTGACATTACAAGGAACAGCCTTGATGGGGCTACCCTGGAAGCTGAGGTCTGTGATTGAGGACTCCAGGAGGGAACAGGCTCCAGGTGCGTGGATGTCATCTGTGCTGGATCTATTAAGGTTGTTGCTTGGGTGAACTCTGTAGTTTTTGTCAGTTATTTTGGTTCTGCAGTGAAGAACGTCTTTTTCCGCGTCCCCGGGACCTTCTTTTTGCTCTGTCTGAGGATTCCAACAGAATTATTGTTGATTTGTCAATTGGATAAATATTTTTAAGGTGGCCATACACTGGTCAATGTCTAGTTGCCACCTCTCTCCCTTATAAAGTTGCCTGGTGTCAAATAGCCCCCCTACAAACCCTATACAGTTTCCTGATGTTTAGTGGTCCTCCCTCTCTCATCTATAAAATTCCCTAATGTTTAGTGGTCCTCCCTCCCCTATACAGGTCCCTGGTGTCTTGTTTGTACCCTTCCCTATATGGCTTCCATAATAATATAATATATCTTCCTTGGTGGTCTAGAGTGGGCCAAGCATAATGCAAAGTGGGGAAACCACCTAAGGGCCAAATTTCACAAGCCTGAACGGAGGAACAGGGTTTGACCACAGTTTGCAGTATACAGACACTGGAACCAGGGAATAAGGTGCAAAAATAATGATTTATTGAGAATGCACACATACAAACGTGAATGCAAATATCCTGCACACCCATGCACAGCACACAATATATACAATGACCCAGGAAATCAGTGGTAAATGTATATTTATATATGTATGTATATGTATATCTATATGTGTGTGTGTATATCTATCTATCTATCTATCTATCTATATATATATATATATATATATATATATATATATATATATATATATATATCTCTATTACATACATACATACATACATACATACATACATACATACATACATACATACATACACCCTGACTAACTAACTATCTAAATATATACAGAAAATATATACACAATCGCAGTACAAAAGGGATCAGGCAGAATATATAGAGTCAGCAGGAGAGCAAGGTCAGCAACAGGTTATCAGAGAAGCATGGTACCAGGGATTAGACAAAAGCAAGGTCTCAGACAGAAAGAATAAACAGGTTCGGCAACAGGAAGGCATACACAGGAATCATGGCAAGGAACAAGAACCAGGGTGTCCAGAAACTCAGACCTGGGAGCTCAAAGTTCTGGCAATTAGCAGGGGGAAGAGGCTACAGTGTGACCCTCACTGTTGAGAAATGTCCTCCTTTATTGCTCTCAGAAGCCATTTTCTGCTAGGAAGGAAGTGTTTTATAGTTGGAATTTCTTATCAGTGAGGGTCACACTGTAGTCACTTCCTGTCAGGACTGAGTCAGCCACTTACATACCTGATATTTAACTCTTTCAGACAGAGAAAGAAAAAAAGGAACAGCGTAGTTATTTGTGTGCTAGGCACTGTACATACACATGTCTATCCCATCATGTCACATGTCACTTTGGGCATCCATAGTCCATGTGATAACAGGATGCATGTGATGAGTTGCAGAAAATTAGGGCTGCTCACAGTCCACAGAGCCCTCTGCTGGTGGCACAATGAAAGTCCTGGCAGTCCATGCAAATGCTGCCACCAGCAGGCAGGAAAAAGTTATGCTTGGTTCTTGACACCAAATCTGATGGCTCAGGGAGCCAGATTTGGCACATGGGCCAGAGTTTGTTTTTTTTTGTTTGTTTTTTCATCAACCAAAAGTTTCTTGGAAGAACTTTAGTCAGAGTAGCACAAAAAAGTAGAAAGCATCATAATACAGGAAATTATGCATATACATAGAGTGGTGTGAAAAACTATTTGCCCCCTTCCTGATTTCTTATTCTTTTGCATGTTTGTCACACTTAAATGTTTCTGCTCATCAAAAACCGTTAACTATTAGTCAAAGATAACATAATTGAACACAAAAAGCAGTTTTAAATGACGGTTTTTATTATTTAGTGAGAAAAAAAACTCCAAATCTACATGGCCCTGTGTGAAAAAGTGATTGCCCCCTTGTTAAAAAATAACTTAACTGTGGTTTATCACACCTGAGTTCAATTTCTGTAGTCACACCTGTTTCAATCAAGAAATCACTTAAATAGGAGCTATCTGACACAGAGAAGTAGACCAAAAGCACCTCAAAAGCTAGACATCATGCCAAGATCCAAAGAAATTCAGGAACAAATGAGAACAAAAGTAATTGAGATCTATCAGTCTGGTAAAGGTTATAAAGCCATTTCTAAAGCTTTGGGACTCCAGCGAACCACAGTGAGAGCCATTATCCACAAATGGCAAAAACATGGAACAGTGATGAACCTTCGCAGGAGTGGCCGGCCGACCAAAATTACCCCAAGGGCGCAGAGAAAACTTATCCGAGAGGCCACAAAAGACCCCAGGACAACATCTAAAGAACTGCAGGCCTCACTTGCCTCAATTAAGGTCAGTGTTCACGACTCCACCATAAGAAAGAGACTGGGCAAAAACGGCCTGCATGGCAGATATCCAAGGCGCAAACCGCTTTTAAGCAAAAAGAACATTAAGGCTCGTCTCAATTTTACTAAAAAACATCTCAATGATTGCCAAGACTTTTGAGTAAAAACCTTGTGGACTGACGAGACAAAAGTTGAACTTTTTGGAAGGTGCGTGTCCCGTTACATCTGGCGTAGAAGTAACACAGCATTTCAGCAAAAGAACATCATACCAACGGTAAAATATGGTGGTGGTAGTGTGATGGTCTGGGGTTGTTTTGCTGCTTCAGGACCTGGAAGGCTTGCTGTGATAGATGGAACCATGAATTCTACTGTCTACCAAAAAATCCTGAAGTAGAATGTCCGGCCATCTGTTCGTCAACTCAAGCTGAAGCGATCTTGGGTGCTGCAGCAGGACAATGACCCAAAACACACCAGCAAATCCACCTCTGAATGGCTGAAGAAAAACAAAATGAAGACTTTGACATGGCCTAGTCAAAGTCCTGACCTGAATCCTATTGAGATGTTGTGGGATGACCTTAAAAAGGCGGTTCATGCTAGAAAACCCTCAAATAAAGCTGAATTACAATAATTCTGCCAAAATTCCTCCAGAGCGCTGTAAAAGACTCGTTGCAAGTTATCGCAAACGCTTGATTGCAGTTATTGCTGCTAAGGGTGGCCCAACCAGTTATTAGGTTCAGGGGGCAATTTCTTTTTCACACAGGGCCATGTAGGTTTTGAGTTTTTTTTTCTCACTAAATAATAACCATAATCTAAAACTGCATTTTGTGTTCAATTATGTTATCTTTGACTAATAGCTAACGGTTTTTGATGAGCAGAAACATTTAAGTGTGACAAACATGCAAAAGAATAAGAAATCGGGAAGGGGGCAAATAGTTTTTCACACCACTGTATTAATGGTCATGTAGGATTTATACAGTAAATAGGTACGAAGAAATTAGTGCAATTAATAACATTATTGTTTAGACATCCAACGTTCCCAAACGTTAGAGTATTTGCCTGGGCATTTCCTGTGCTGGTATGTTAATTTTTTTTTATAAGGCAGGGAGTGGTTTACTTTGGCTTTCCAGTCTTCTATCGAGGGGCTAATGGGGGATAACCACCCGAAGGCTATACATTGACGAGCAGAAAATAGTTGTTCTGTAACCAGTAATTTGTCAAATTTAGGGATGACTTCATCAATTATGTTTAAGATGTAAAAAAAAAAAAAAAAAAGAATGCAGGTTTTAATGTCCAGAGGGATGGGGGATCCCATGTCATCATACTTAAAGGCAACTACCTGTTTCCAGAAGTCATGTGGGTGGGGGGCGGGGGGGGGGCATAACCATAATAGGTGGAGGAAGGAAGGGTTATTAGTATTACATTTTGGGCATAGGTTTGGAGTTGATGGGGAATATTTGATTATACGAGCAGGAGTGAGATGTTATTGATGAATAACACTGGCGTACCAATAGGGGATGCGACTCCTGTCGTCGCGGCCCGCTCGGGGACTTTTTGGGGGCAGGAGAGGTCGCAGCATAAGAGGAGAGCTGTGGCCGCAGATCGGTGGGGAAGGGGGAAATCCCCCCCCCCTCCCTCACCTCGGGCTCTCCTCTTAGCACTCCCCTCCTGAAAGCAATCATTGGTGGTGCTTGTGGCAGCCGCGGCGGCGGCAGGCAAGCTGAGCACATACCTCCTTCTGGCCGGAGGTCTCCGATCACTAAGTGCTTCATAGAACTTCCTGTTAACACAGGAAGTTCCATAAAGCACTTAGTGATTGGAGACTGGCCAGAAGGAGGTACGTGCTTCTGGCCGGAGGTCTCCGATCACTAAGTGCTTCATAGAACTTCCTGTTTACACAGGAAGTTCCATAAAGCACTTAGTGATTGGAGACCGGCCAGAAGGAGGTACGTGCTGCTCAGCTTGCCTGCCGCCGCCGCGGCTGCCACGAGCACCACCAATGATTGCTTGCAGGAGGGTAGCGCTAAGAGGAGAGCCTGAGGTGAGGGGGGGGGGGAATTTCCCCCTTCCCCACCGATCTGCGGTCACAGCTTTCCTCTTATGCTGCGACCCCTCCTGCCCCCAAAAAGTCCCCGAGCGGGCCCTAGGGGGGGGGGGGGGGGGCCGGAATTTTTTTTTGCAAGGGGGCCCAGGGCTTTCTAGGTACGCCCCTGATGAATAATGTAGAGTTCGGTCAGGCGCTCCCTAATACAGGGAGAAACCTGATGAGTTGATGCCAGACAGTCCCACTCCTCCTCATCAATCGGAATATCAAGCATTGTCCACTTAGATAGGGCAGCAGAGCTAATCGGTTCAGATGTATACTTAATAAAGGTAGAGTACAAGGTTCCAATTTGCTGCTTTACTGGGCCGTCTTTCAATCGTTTCATGACTCGGTAGGTGCCACTGTGTGGGACTTCATGGGAGAACTGGGCATATAGAGTATGAGATAATTGTAAATACAAATGGCTGTATGAGTTTGGAATGGAAAATTGGCTTTGAATGGTGCCAAATGGGATTATTTGTTTTTTATTATTATTATTATTATTGATTTATAAAGCGCCAACATATTCCGTGGCGCTGTACAAAGTAAGAAACAAACATGGGGTACGTAATACAGACAATGGTGTACACTAATATACAAGATACAGAATTAGTGACAAAATACAAAAAATGATACAGCATACAGAGTACAAAATACAGAAGTGGTAATGACATTTATAAAAGTAACATGATGAATAAAATGTATAATGATTTCCAAGACACAAAAGGGGGAGAGAGCCCTGCCCTTGCGAGCTTACAATCTAAAGGGAATGGGGGGGAAACAAGAGGAGGGGTAGTATACGATAAAATATATAAAGGCAGTGTGTTTTAGGATACCTAGTAGGAGTGCAATTTGGTCTTAGGACAAAGGAAAGTGGCCTAGGGTAGCGCATATGCTTGTCGGAACAAATGAGTTTTTAGAGAGTGTTTAAAAGTAACAAAGGTTGGCGAGTGACGGATGTGTTGTGGGAGGGGATTCCAGAGAAGGGGTGAAGCGCATGCAAAATCTTGTAAGCGGGAATGTGAGGAGGTGATTCTAGAGGAGGACAACAGAAGATCGTGTGCAGATCTGAGATTGCGATTGGGTTTGTATCTGGAAATGAGTGATGATATGTACCGGGGAGAGAGATTGTGGAGAGCTTTGTAGATTAGGGTTAGGAGTTTGAACTGGATCCTCTGGTTAATTGGCAGCCAGTGAAGAGCTTGACAGAGAGGGTCAGCTGAGGAAGATCGAGAAGAAAGATGAATGAGATGAGCAGCTGAGTTCAGTACCGACTGGAGCGGGGCCAGTTTGTTAGAAGGTAGTCCACAAAGTAGTACATTGCAGTAGTCCAGACGAGAAATTATAAGAGCATGTATTAACATTTTGGTTGTGTCTTGAGTGAGAAAGGGACAGATGCGAGATATATTTTTGAGTTGGAGATGGCAGGAGCTGGTTATGGAGTTAAGATGAGGAATAAAAGAGAGAGAAGAGTCGAATATTACCCCCAAGCACCGTGCTTTGGGAACTGAAGTTATGGGAGTGTTATTAACATTTATAATTACTTCAGGCAGAGAGGTGGCCAGAGACGGTGGAAAAATTATTAGTTCCGTTTTACTCATATTAAGTTTTAGGAAGCGAGAGGACATGGAGGATATAGCAGACAAGCAGTCAGGAACACGTTTGAGGAGGGAGTTAAGGTCTGGGTCCGAGAGGTACAGTTGCGTATCGTCTGCATACAGGTGGTATTGAAAACTGAATGAGTTGATTAAGTCACCAAGACCGTGCATGTAGATGGAAAAGAGGAGAGGGACCAAGGACAGAGCCTTGAGGAACCCCAACAGACAAAGCATGAGGAGAAGAGATCTGATCTGAGTAGGAGACTGTAAAGGACCTTCCAGAGAGGTAGGAAGATAACCATGTGAGAGCAAGGCCCTTTATTCCTACATTTGAAAGTATTCGTAAGAGTAAGGTGTGGTCAACCGTATCAAATGCTGATGACAGGTCAAGAAGGATGAGTATGGAGAATTGACCTTTGGATTTGGCTGTAAGGAGGTCATTGGCCACTTTGGTAAGGGCCGTTTCCGTGGAGTGGTTGGTGCGAAAGCCAGACTGGAACTGATCAAGTAGGGAGTTAGCTGATAAATAATGGCTTAATTCTGCATGTATGTGGCGTTCAGTTAGTTTGGATGCGAATGGGAGAAGTGAGACTGGGCGGTAGTTGGCGAGTGTGGTAGGATCTAGAGATGGTTTTTTAAGTAGTGGTGTCACACCAGCCTTTTTAAATGGCGACGGAAAGATGCCAGTGGTGAGGGACAGGTTAAATAGTGATGTTAGTGCAGGCATGAGAGATGAGGATAGCTGCGGAATGAAATGGGAGGGAATAGGATCCAAAGAACAAGTGGTTAGATTAGCTTTGGATATTATAGAGGAGAGAGAATGTTCAGAGAGTGTAGAGAAGGCAGTTAGAGAGCAGTCAATGAGAGATGTGGAGGTGGGATTTGAGGGTTGCGTGGAGAATTCACTTCTGATTTTGTCAATTTTATCAGTGAAGTATGTTGCAAATTCTTCAGCTGATAAGCAAGATGGAGGAGGAGGAGGGGGATGGAGAACGGAGTTGAAGGTGCTAAACAAGCTTTTTGGATTGTGTACTTGGGCGGATATTAGGGAGGAAAAATAGGCCTGTTTTGCCACAGAGAGTGCGTTTCTGAAGTTGTTCAAGGCTATTTTATATGGGATGAAGTCCTCATTGGTGTTACTTTTCCTCCAACGCCTTTCCGCTGCTCTAGAGCATCTTTTTAACTGTTTAGTGTCTTTGGTCATCCAGGGTTGGCGACTGACACGGTGAGGGCGGACATTGACGAGGGGGGCGAAGTCATCCATGACTTTTGTAATGGAGCTGTTGTAGTGTATAGCAGCTGAGTCTGGGTCAGTGAAGGATTGTGTGAGGAGAGGTGCCAGGGCATCAGAGACGGATTGCATGTCTAGATTGCGATAGTTTCTGCGAATATGTGAGCGTGCTTGTGACAGAGAGTCTAGAATTTTCTTTATTTGCCCAAAAGGAAGTATTTTTTTTCCAATGTATTAAGTTCAGGTAGTTGTGGATTTTGCAACAGAGGAGTGTAGTGCTCTCAAAAGGAGTGGGGAGAATTTTTTGGGTTAATTGACAGATTTTTTTTCGCTTGACATACAATCGAGTTGGAGGGGTTAAGCTGTGTAAGAGTATCTTTAAGAAGAGCGAAAGGAAGGATTAGATTTTTATCAGTGGAAGAGTATCCTAGAAGTTCAGGGGACACGGGCTGGAGTTTGACATTATTTAATGGACAATTTGTTGGAACACTCTAACAATAGGGTGCATCTGTGTTTTTTTTATGTACATCAGAGATGCATTTTAACTAAACTTAGGATATAGCTGTAGAGTAGCTGTTAAAGGGACTCCGAGCAGTGCAGAAACTATGGAAAGATGCACATCATTTTAAAGCTCTCTTTCTCCTCTTTCCAATGATATATAAACCGCCACCCTACGCCTTTTAGTTTTCGGTATTTTAGCGATTGAAATTGCCGCGGCCTCGATTTCGATCGCGAAAATAGAGAAAACTAAAAGGCGTAGGGAAACGATTTAGGTATCGTCAGAAAGAGGAGAAAGAGAGCTTTAAAATGATATCCATCTTTCCATAGTTATATTGTATTACACAGGGCGACTTTTTGTCAAAGTCAGCAGCTGCATTCAGCAGAATGGAGCTGCTGACACTGGGGAAAGTGTCGTCCTGTGTAATACAATATAACTATGGCTTGATGGATATCATTTTAAAGCTCTCTTTCTCCTCTTTCTGATGACACCTAAATCATTGCCCTACACCTTTTAGTTTTCTCTATTTTCGCGATCAAAATCGCGGCCGCGGCAATTTCAATCACGAAAATAGCGAAAACTAAAAGACGTAGGGTGGTGGTTTATATATTATTGGAAAGAGGAGAAAGAGAGCTTTAAAATGATATGCATCTTTCCATAGTTTCTGCACTGCTCGGAGTCCCTTTAAATAGAAATCAAAAACTAGTTCTTGGTATGAGAACTTGTAGAGGGTGCAGACAATAACAAAGAACATCCATCAGGCCCTCGAATCTACTGTAACCGTGGGTAGATTTAAAGAGACTCAGAGACTACATACACTACAGCTCTGATACTTACCCACGGCTTCCTCCCGCCCCATAAACACGGAGCGGGAGTGTTTATGGGGGCCAAATCAATGTGATTTCCCATCAATTTTCTGTTCACTTTTATGAAAAATCGATCGGAAAACAGATCAGACATGTTGGAAATAATTGATCCGACCAGTAAATCTGTCAGAAAGTTGCATCGTGTGTACCTAGCACAGTGTTCTCCCCAGAACTTTTTTCCAGCCGGTTGGCATGAAAAAATAGCCGGGTGGGGCGAGATGAGAATGCAGGGCTGGCGCTTGTCTGCTTACAGCAGAGGAGGAGGTGAGCAGATAACAGCCGGGTGGTCACCAAAAATAGCCGGGTGGAGCACCCGGCTAAAAGAGCCTGGGGAGAACACTGTAGCATTGAAATACAGTGACTGCTTTATTGCAGCTGCACAAGTGACTATTTTTTTATTGGTTTATGTGGGGATTTGTGGGGACTAAGCACTGCTATTACTGTGTAGGTTATTTATGGTAACTATTATCTGAGAAATAGAATATTTTATCAAATTTTCTCTTTTAATTACAATGTAAAATTATTAGGTACAGGAGTCGGTACATTTTTTTTTCCCCCCGACTCTGACTCCAGGTACCCAAAAATTGTTTCTCTGACTCAACCGCGCTGTTTTATAAATTGCAGTAACCAGAATTAAATGAGATAATCCAGGAATAAATACATATTGATGCATTATTGTGTTTTGTTTTTTTTTAGATTGATATTACAAAGGCAGGCCGCTGAAAAATTAATACATTTGATTTGTTTAACCACTTAAAGACCCACAGGCTTTACCCCCAGTGACCAGCCTATTTTTTACAAATTAGCCCACTGCAGCTTTAAGGGCTCGCTGCAGGGCCATACAACTAAGCACACAAGCGATGCCCCTTACTTAGTATATAGGGCAATCCTCAAGCCAAATACTTTTTTTTTTGTTTGTTTTAATACCCGAATTGCCTATAAACTAAACAAGCCTCGCCCACAGCTCCTCCAGGGCCTAGGCATTCCTATGTAGCTAGTGCTCATGGGAGCTCGGTCTGGGGAGGAGGAGGATTTTCCCGAAGGAAGGTGGAGGAAGTGTTACCAGCCAGAGATTTCAGAGGGGAGGAGAGTGGAATGGAGTTTTCACAGGCTGAGGGGTGGAGATGCAGAGCAGCTTGCCTGTGTGTGATGACAAGCAGAATCTATATAGATGGAACCAAAGTCGTAAGGGTACCAAATGACCGCCTCCTGGGCACAACCATCTCTGAGGACCTGACCTGGAGGGCTAACACCATCTCAACTCAGAAGAAGGCGCAGCAAAGACTCTTCTTACTTGGCCTACTAAAGAGGTTTGGTATGGAACTTCTGAAGTCCTTCTACTCTGCCACCATTGAGTCGGTCCTCTGCTTATCCATCCTGGTCTGGTATGCCAGCTCCACCACCAGTGACAGATAAAAAATCCAGAGGGTCATCAGCTCAGTGGAGAGAATCATTAGGAAACCTCTACCCTCTTTAGATCTAGTCTACAACACCAGACTGCGCTAGAGCAATGAAAATTGCTGGCGACCACTCTCACCCAGGTCACAACTTTTTCAGTCACTTTAAATCGGGCCGGAGGTTCCAGTCTGTCCTTGCCAAGACCACACGGCGCATGAACACTTTTTTTTTTTTCCCCCCTCGGCCATTAGACTTTTGAAACTTGCCCCCTCCGTAGCTGACTGCCAGGGCACAGACGTTAGACGTTTCGAACTCTGTCCTTTCCATAAACGCCCCCTCCGTAGCAGTTGGCTGACTGCCATCTCATCACGGCTGCTGCTGCCCTGTTTACTGTTTACTGTCCTGTGAGAGGTACTTGTTTTTACTGTCCTTATTTTCTGTAACTCGTGGCTGTCTCTGTAAACCTATGCTGTCTTATCTCCATTGTTGTTACTTTCAATTGTTGTATATTGTTTTCACTGTGCCAAATCCAATTCCAGGCCTGGCCCTGTCGTTCTTGGTGGAAATAAACAGATTCTGATTCTGAGAATTATGGCTGCTCTCGTATCACAGGAAGAAATAATCATATACCATTGAAACTGTTTGCAGCTAAACAATCTAAATTTTAGATAAACTGTATAGACAAGTTAAATGTTATAGTTAGTTTTTCATCTCTGATCCGCTTTAAGTATTTTTTATGCCTTTTGCAGCACAAGTACACAGCAGAGGAGTACCAAGCTATCCAGAATGCTCTGCGGCAGAAGCTGGGACCAGAGTACATCAGCAGTAGGCAAGCTGGAGGAGGACAGAAGGTACACAAGTCCTGTCACTGATAGCTGCTATCACACTGGTCCCTAACATAAACCACAGTGTCAGTTCCAGTGTATGTGGTGATCTTATTGCCATCCTGACAGATAAGTCTTATGGCAGTGAGGGTGCATGCCATCTCCTTGATCAGAAAATGCATTCATCTAAAGATACATAAAAATGCAACCTCCTTGACTGAAAAGTTCATCTAAAGAGAGATATCTATCTATCTATAGATGCCTGGACATGTGACTGCAGAGTAATAGGGGTGGCTGCAAAATATGTTTCTGGCAAATTCAAATGCTGTACCATACAGATAATACACCTCTGTTGTCATATTCATTGTTTGTATTGATAACAAATATTTTTCCCACAATCCTTCAGGGCAAGGTGAGACGCAGCTCCACCCAACGCAGGAACAAGCAGCACTTCCCCTATAAAACAATCACATGGTTAGTCCACCCTCAGTGCTGTTTGTTCCTGCGTCCAGGCAGGTCAGCATCTCCCCTGGGAGTTGGATCTGTGTGCTGGGCTGCAGGTTAAATTCCTTTAGGGTGGCTGAGACTGTGGAACCGAGGCAGTCTGGCCGTTTACCCCATGCTGGAATCTATGCGGGTAACCTACCTTTCTTTCCCAGATGGTTGGGAGGCAAGTGTGGAAGGCGCGAGGTCTCCTGGTCTGTCGTTTGGCGGGGATAAAAAGGTGAGCGGCAAGCTGAGAGCGGTACTGTGGCGGTGTTCATGCGACCTCGAGGTCGCATCCCTCTTCCGCTTTGCGTAACTTCCGGCGGGTATGCTGGAGTACGCTCTTTATGCCGATCGTCTCCATGATCCTTGCTCCCCGCCCACCGTAGACGTCATAGGCGGGTTGTATAAGGGAGAAGCGCGGGCTGTAATGGCGGCTGCAGAGGAGACGGCGTTTTGTGTTGCACATAAACATGTCAACAACAGACAAGACGGACAGCGCCTCAGCCGCCCAGAAGGTGAGATAGCTGGGTTAATCTTTTTCTGTGGCACCTTATGCTTTTTACTGTATGCAAGATACGAGGTTTGGATAAAAGCAGATGTTATAATGTTACTTTTTAAACAGCATGTTCTTTCTGTGCATAGAATATGTTTGTGTTTATATTGCAGGCAAAAACAGGAGAGTCTTCAGACAGACCTAAGCCTCCTACATACAAAAGATGCCCTGTTTGTAACATTAAGATCCCTTTGCCATATGCAAAAACTTTATGTCAATTATGTATGGAAAAGGTGTTAGGCGAACAGCCTAGTTCCTCTATTCAGGACACTTTGCAGGCTTTCAGAGAAGAAATCAATGCATCTCTGGCCTCATTTAAATCCTCCCTGACAGAGGCTGGTACATCTACTGCAAAAGAGGTTTCTATACCTACTTTGCCAGAGAAAGACGGGCAGGATCAGATAGAGGGTCAGAATAGTTCAGAGGAATCTGATTCCAGGGAACTAGAGTCTGACATATCTTCAAGGTTTAAGTTCCGCATTGAAGATACTGAGACACTAATTGCAGCAATTAATGATACTTTAGAGTTAAATAAAGAGGTAGCTTCCACATTGTCACTACATGATCAATTGTACAAGGGTATGGAACAGAAGGAAGGCCTAGTGTTTCCGGTGCACAAATCGATTACTCAATCAATTGTGAAAGAATAGAATGAACCCGAGAAAAGATTATTAGTGTCAAAAGCTGTTAAAAGGAGGTTTCCGTTTGCAGCTAATGATACGATTCTTTGGGATAAATGCCCAAAACTAGATACTCCCTTTTCTCAAGTAACTAAACAAGGGGATTTAGCGTTTGAGGATTTAAGGGATTTAAAGGATCCAATCGATAAAAAAATCGATGCTTATTTAAAAAGATCTTGGGAAGCCAGTTCGGCTACATTTAGACCAGCGGTCGCATCCACGTGTGTGTCCAGGACACTTGAACTGTGGATAAACCAGTTGAAAGCCAGTATCTTGGCGGGAGCTCCTATGGAACAGCTGTTGAATTCCATTACTATATTGACAAAGGCTGCTGCTTATTTGGCAGATGCCTCGGCGGAGATTGTTAGGTTCACGGCAAGGACAACAGCCTTGGTGAATGTAGGCCGCAGGGCTTTATGGTTAAAGACCTGGGACGGGAATCTAACATCAAAGAATAGGCTTTGTGGGGTTCCGTTTTCAGGTGATCTTTTGTTTGGACCAGAGCTGGATTCAGCGCTGGAAAGAACGGCTAACAAAAAGGTTTTTCCGAAAAAACAGAAGACAACTCCTAAAAAGAGGTTTTTTCGTAAACCAGGCAATGATCACAAAGAATCCTTTAAGGATCAGAGAAGGGGCAGGAAATGGACGTTTGATAAATCAGGGAAAGGGGGTTTTCAGTCTAAAATACCTGAGACACAGTCCAAGCCACAATGACTCAGTCTTGGCGGTAGGAGCAAGATTAAAGTTCTTTGCTCAAAAATGGTCTCTGATGTCAGAGAGTCCATTTATCAGACAACTGATAAGATTCGGTTATCGGATAGAATTTGCGACTCCTCCTCCGTCAAGATTTGTTATAACAAAAAATCCAAGAGACCCAGGTCTACTTCCAGAGATTCTAAAAATCCTAGAAAACATGTTAAGTCAGAAAGTGATTCAAAAGGTTCCAAAAGCGGAACAAAAAGAGGGGTTTTACTCAACAGTGTTTGTTGTAAAGAAACCATCGGGCAATTACAGACTGATTTTAAATTTGAAAAGTCTAAACCGGTTTATGAAAAAGAAAAAATTCAGAATGGAGTCAATTTTTTCAATAAGGGATCTTTTGTTCCCAGGAGCCTTTATGGCGTCTCTAGATCTCAGAGACGCATATTGGCATGTTCCAATTCACTCGCAATCTCAGAGGTTTCTAAGGTTTGCGGTAAAGGTAAACGGAGTTGTAACACATTACCAATTCGTTTGCCTCCCGTTTGGGATCACATCTGCCCCAAGAATCTTTACAAAGGTTCTGGAAGAGGCATTAATCCCGTTGAGACAAAGAGCAGTGCAAATCATCCCTTATCTGGACGACTTATTGATCTTGGGAAGTTCAGTTCAACAACTGAGGGATCATTTAGAAATCGTCTCAGATCATCTAAAATCTCTTGGATGGATTATAAATTCGGAAAAATCCATGTTGGTACCAAACCAGGAGACTTTGTTTTTAGGAATGATGGTAAATTCAATAAAACAAATGATTTTTCTGCCTCCAGAAAAAGTAATGAATCTAGGATTGGCGGTCCAGTCCTTAATAAAGAATCCAGAAGTATCTCTACGAGAGATTTCTCGAGTATTGGGTATGATGTCATCAACAATTGTGGCAGTACCTTGGGCTCTGACACATATCAGACCTCTGCAGAAGTGTCTGTTGGAAAATTGGGACGGTCGTCCTCAAACATTAGATTTCAGGATTACAATTCCACAAATGGTTGTGTCATCTCTTCCTTGGTGGTTGGAGGAATCCAATCTGAGGAAGGGAAGGCTTTGGAAGGAACCTGTAGAGAAAGTCCTAACCACGGATGCAAGTGCGTGGGGATGGGGAGCTCATATGGGTCACAGAGCATTACAGGGAAGGTGGACCAAGTGGGAATCCCAAAAATCATCAAATTTGAGAGAATTAAGAGCAGTGAAACTAGCTCTAATTCAGATACAGGACGAGATTGCACAGAGTCATGTATTGGTCCAATCGGACAACGTGACAGCTGTGGCGTTTATAAACAAGCAGGGAGGTACAAGATCCCAGTTATTACAGGAAGAGGCAGAACAGATTTTTTCATGGGCAGAAAAGAACATATTGTCATTGAAAGCAGTACACCTCAAGGGTACTTTGAATGTGGAAGCAGACAAGCTGAGTCGGAACCAAGTGTTATCCTCAGAGTGGGCTCTCAACAAGGAGATCTTTGCTCAAATAATAGGGAAGTGGGGGCTTCCGGATGTGGACCTGCTAGCCACAGAAGAAAATACTCAGGTTCAGAAGTTATTTTCTCTGAATCCAATGGATCACTGTCTAGCAGTAAATGCCTTCAATCAGAGCTGGGATTTCCCGCTTCTATACGCATTTCCTCCACTGAAGCTGATACCAGCGGTACTCAGCAAATGGAGATCTTGTCGAAACCGGCTACTAGTGATTGCTCCCTTTTGGCCAAGGAGGAGTTGGTTCGCAACATTGAAATCCTTGGCAGTGGAAGATCCGTGGATACTTCCGAGCAGACCGGATTTATTGTGTCAGGGCCAGCTTTGGCATCCGAATCCGGATCATTTGAAACTAGCAGTATGGATCCTGAATTGAAGTTGCTGAGAGGTTTGGGAGTATCAGACAAGGTAGCGTCTACTTTGATCAGTAGTCGCAAGGAGGTGACCAGAAAGATATATCTTAAGTATTGGAGAATATTCCATTCTTGGCTGAAAGGTTCAAGATTTAAAAGTTTGTCGGTCCCTGCTGTCTTGGAGTTCCTTCAAGACGGATGGGATAAGAGTATTTCTCTCAGTACATTGAAAGTACAGATTGCAGCGCTATCTGCTTTTTCAGGTTGGCCGTTATCTTCGTCTCCATTGATTATAAGATTTTTCAAGGCCTTGTCTAGGAAGTCTCCAATTTTTAAACCTTATGTATCCCCATGGGATTTATCTACAGTACTTAAGGGGTTATGTAAGGAACCCTTTGAACACTTAGGGGATTGTTCTCTTAAATTGCTCACATTGAAAACAGTGTTTTTAGTGGCAATTACGTCGGCTAGAAGAATTTAGTGAAATTCAAGCTTTGTCGGTGAAAAGTCCATGTTTTCAGGATTTTCAAGATAGAATAGTATTACAAACAGATCCTAAGTTCTGTCCAAAGGTTATGACGAAATTTCATAGATCTCAAGAAATTGTGCTTCCTACGTTCTGTGTTAATCCGGGTTGTGAAAAAGAAAAGATTTTTCACACCTTGGATGTTAGGAGGTGTGTTTTGGAGTATTTAAAAAAGACGTCAGAGATTAGGAAGTCTGATTCCTTATTTATTTTATTTTCTGGTAAGACAGCAGGTCAGAGAGCTTCAAAGTCTTCTATTGCTAATTGGATAAAGTTAGCTGTTAGCGAAGCATATAAGGCAATGCAGTTAGATGCGCCAGCCTCATTTAAGGCCCATTCAACCAGAGCAGTGGCATCATCATGGGCAAATAATGCAGGGGCCTCGCCAGAGCAAATCTGCAAAGCGGCAACGTGGTCAAGTTTCTCAACTTTTATTCGCCATTACCGAATTGATGCAATGTCGGCTCATGACCAAGCGTTTGGAAGAAAGATTCTCCAAGCGGTGGTCCCACCCTAAGGTTGTATTACTTGTTAATCGTCTCACCTTGCCCTGAAGGATTGTGGGAAAAAATCAGAGTTAGTACCTGCTAACGCTGTTTTGAACAATCCTTCAGGGCAACGATCCCACCCGGGTGTTATTGTCTATGTCAGATAGTGGCACGTATGTGGGTTAGTGGAGGTTCACCTGTCGGGTACTTGGTATAAAAAGCACTGAGGGTGGACTAACCATGTGATTGTTTTATAGGGGAAGTGCTGCTTGTTCCTGCGTTGGGTGGAGCTGCGTCTCACCTTTCCCTGAAGGATTGTTCAAAACAGCGTTAGCAGGTACTAACTCTGATTTTCTTTCAAAGTTACCCATTTTAGTGGCAGTCTTATCTGTTTCACTAATAGTGATGGCTAAGTATTTGCTCAGTATGGCTGACATGAGATACAGTGGTTTGCAAAAGTATTCAGCCCCCTTGAAGTTTTCCACATTTTGTCATATTACTGCCACAAACATGAATCAATTTTATTGGAATTCCACGTGAAAGACCAAAACAAAGTGGTGTACACGTGAGAAGTGGAACGAAAATCATACATGATTCCAAACGGTTTTTACAAATAACTGCAAAGTAGGTTGTGCGTAATTATTCAGCCCCTTTGGTCTGAGTGCAGACATTGCCTGATGAGTGCTAATGACTAAACAGAGTGCACCTGTGTGTAATCTAATGTCAGTACAAATACAGCTGCTCTGTGACGGCCTCAGAGGTTGTCTAAGAGAATATTGGGAGCAACAACACCATGAAGTCCAAAGAACACACCAGACAGGTCAGGGATAAAGTTATTGAGAAATTTAAAGCAGGCTTAGGCTACAAAAAGATTCATAAAGCCTTGAACATCCCACAGAGCACTGTTCAAACGATCATTCAGAAATGGAAGGAGTATGGCACAACTGTAAACCTACCAAGACAAGGCCGTCCACCTAAACTCACAGGCCGAACAAGGAGAGCGCTGATCAGAAATGCAGTCAAGAGGCCCATGGTGACTCTGGATGAGCTGCAGAGATCTACTTCTCAGGTGGGGGAATCTGTCCATAGGACAACTATTAGTCGTGCACTGCACAAAATTGGCCTTTATGGAAGAATAGCAAGAAGAAAGCCATTGTTAACAGAAAAGCATAAGAAGTCCTGTTTGCAGTTTGACACAAGCCATGTGGGGGACACAGCAAACATGTGGAAGAAGGTGCTCTGGTCAGATGAGACCAAAATGGAACTTTTTGGCCAAAATGCAAAACGCTATGTGTGGAAGGAGAACTAACACTGCACATCACTCTGAACACACCATCCCCACTGTCAAATATGGTGGTGGCAGCATCATGCTCTGGGAGTGCTTCTCTTCAGCAGGAACAGGGAAGCTGGTCAGAGTTGATGGGAAGATGGATGGAGCCAAATACAGGGCAATCTTGGAAGAAAACCTCTTGGAGTCTGCAAAAGACTTGAGACTGGGGCAGAGGTTCACCTTCCAACAGGACAACGACCCTAAACATAAAGCCAGCTCAACAATGGAATGGTTTAAAACAAAACATATCCATGTGTTAGAATGGCCCAGTCAAATTCCAGATCTAAATCCAATCGAGAATCTGTGGCAAGATCTGAAAACTGCTGTTCACAAACGCTGTCCATCTAATCTGACTGAGCTGGAGCTGTTTTGCAAAGAAGAATGGGCAAGGATTTCAGTCTCTAGATGTGCAAAGCTGGTAGAGACATACCTTAAAAGACTGGCAGCTGTAATTGCAGCAAAAGGTGGTTCTACAAAGTATTGACTCAGGGGGCTGAATAATTACGCACACCCCACTTTGCAGCTATATATTTTTTTTAAATGTTTGGAATCATGTATAATTTTCGTTCCACTTCTCACGTGTACACCACTTTGTATTGGTCTTTCACGTGGTATTCCAATAAAATTGATTCATGTTTGTGGCAGTAATATGACAAAATGTAGAAAACTTCAAGGGGGCCGAATACTTTTGCCACCCACTGTACTATTAGCTGAATCTCCATCACAAACCACACAAGCAGCCAGCCACACCTTCTGTGCGAGACAGCGCAGGAAATTTGGGTGCACCATGCGCAGCCAAAGGCTGTAATGTGAATTACAGCTATAGTGGTGCAGACAGTAATTTTGGAGCCCAAATTAATATAAAAATGGCATAATTCGACCCCCAGAAATAGCTGGCAGCCAATTTACATCTTTCCCCTGAGTCTACAGTGCCCTGGTGGGGGGAATAGTATTTATTGCCGCTGGGACTTTTGCAGGACCAGGGTGAGCCATTTTTCAGCTTTACCTTGCACCTCAAATTTCCTGGCGTTTTAACTACATGTATGCCCTTCAGTGGCTGCCCTGTGCAGTAACGGCAAACCTCCTCTCCACGCCTTAAGGTGGCCATACACACGTTAGATTAGCAGCAGATAGATCTCTGATCTATCTGATGTGTTTAGGAACATTTTTTACTAGGAACAGATTTCCAATAGATTTCAGTATAAAATCGATCTGATGGCATTTTTTTGCCATCAGATTTCCATTAGGTCCAATGGAAAATGTTAAGCCACATCAACAGATCGACCTAGATTTTCCAGCATGTCAGATCAATTGAAATCGGCCGCAAATCAATCGATTGGTTAATCGATTTGCGATCGAGATCGATCGGCCGCTAATCGGCTCAGTGTATGGGCCCCTTTACTTGTATCTGATGGGGGCCCCAATGGATTTGTGCAGGTGTTGAAAATGGGCGACTCTCTGTGCAACTAATGGCTTATGCAGCAAGGTGTGAGCTTGTTCATACCAGAGCACTGTTCTCATGATTGCAAAGAAGTACACTTTATTTTAGTAAGTTTCAGACATTGGCTACAAACTGCAGTTGAAAATTATTTTTATTAACATTTGAAGTAATAAAAGATTTTAGCAAGTTTATAACAAAACTATTTTTACTTTAATTTACTTGTGGGGATTATGGTTTTCTAGTACTCAGTATTAGGTTCTTGAGTTGACTCTCATGAGATGAAATTGTAGCCAGAAAAGTCCTAGAGGTGTCTGCCATACTGAACCACCACATAATGGCCGGCTGATGGCTATGACCAGTAAATATTATCAGAGTACACTTCAGGCTTTACTTGCACAGAAATCTATCTTAAATGGTTTATGGAATTTTGTGATGGAAGCTTTTGTTAAACCTATAAGGGTGTTTTATCGGTTTGCCCTCCTGTTTAGGTGTGTTACATCGAGGGACACAGAGTGATCAGCTTGGCAAATGAGATGTTTGGATACAATGGCTGGTCCCACTCCATCACTCAGCAGAATGTTGGTGAGTAAAAATGGATAGGATAAGGCTGCCCTGCAGTACAGGACTTACCTAGCAAGAAGTTATACACAGGGCGGAGCGATTTTTGGGTACCTGGAGTCAGTGATTATATAAACAGCAGTTTCTGAGTTTGAGCCTGATGATTTCTGTTCCAACGCCACAACCCTGATGATACAGAAGTGAAGCAAGGGGTAACCATGGCCATTAAGTATAAAACAGGAGCACGCTATTGCTATGAAAGTCCACACTGTAGATCCAGTGCTAATGGATGTGAAACAGCAGCTCGTCTGTGAACGCAGTTCAGTTTCATCATCAGTCTTACTTGGTATGATCATGGCTCTTTCGCAGGGCTGTGGAGTTGGTCCAAAAATCCACCGACTCCGACTCCTCAGTTTAGGATTCCACCGACTCTGACTCCACGACTCCGACTCCTCTAATTTGCATATTACAATTTTGTTGATTAAAAGTATGTAACATGAAATTCGTCTTAACTGCCAACGCTTAGGAATTTCACAAGACAACTGAAGTGAGAAGGATATGTAGACTACTATATTTATTCCCTTTAGACTAAAACTAGTCCTTGGTAAGAGTACTTGTAAAAGGTACAAACCGGAGCAAAGAACATCTATCAGGCCCTAGGCAATGTAAGTGTGGGTGCATGTAAGAATGATGTGCAGGTACTCTGCAGGGGAATGAGGAGATTGTAAACAGACAACACCTATGTGTTCAATGTGCACAGCATTCTCAGTAGATTCCCTGCAGCTCTGTGGGGAGTGCATATGTAGAGTATAGTACTACTGTGTAACAAAGTAAACCTGAGACAGATGAAATTAAAGTTTTATACATACCTGGGGCTTCCTCCAGCCGACTTCAGGATAATCAGTCCCTCGTTGTCCTCCTCCACCACCTGGATCTTCTGCTATGAGTCCAGGTACTTGAGCCAGTCAGGCATCGTGCGCATGCCCACACTCCGCCGCCAGGAGCATACTACACCTGTGCAGCACTATTGCGCAGGTGCAGAATGTTCCTGGCTGTGGGAGCGGCATGCGGCCGGACAGCACTGACTGGCTGAATTACCAGGACTCATAGCAGAAGATCCGGGTGGTGGAGGACAGTGAGGGACTGATTAGCCTGAAGGGGGCTGGAGGAAGCCCCAGGTATGTATAAAACTTTACTTTTAATCCGTCTAAGTTACCCTTTAATTTGTAGTCACCAAACCAAATTTTAATAACATATCAAATTATTTGATTTCATCAGCAAAGGGAGTGCATACATTTGCATAAATCAGCATCAATGCAGAATTATTTCCATCTCGTTGACCATCTCTATTAGTGACATAGCTACACATCAGGCTTTATTCTTACAGCATAGATGTTATTTAGTATATATAAGAGATTCCTGTGTACACATCATATATACAGTCACAATCAGATATGTATATCTGACCTTAAAAATACGGGGACTGCTTTATTGAAGCAGCACAAGTAACTAATTTTGATTGGTTTATTTCATTTTTGTGGACTAAGCACAGCTATTACTGTATATATACTGTATATATACATTATTTTTAATGACTATTATCTGAGAAATAGAACATTTTATCGTATTTTCTATTTTAATTACAGTTACAAATTCATTAGGAGTCGGAGTCGGTGCATTTTTTCCCGACTCCGACTCCAGGCACCCAAAATTCTCCGACTCCACAGCCCTGGTTTTAGTGATAGGAGTTGGGGGGGGGGGGTGGGATCCTTAGAGGTGAAAGTGAACCTGAACTCTTGCATAGGACAGTTGGAAAACATAGAAAAATGCACCCTGTATGTATTTAGAGAGTTTTGCATGTTTAATGCCTCCTCTTTTGTGTCTAATCACAAGTTGTAATTTGATCTCTCCCCTGTGTCACCTGACTTCCATGGCAGAGATGGCAGATAAGCTCATTTGAACGCACAGGCTGTTAATATGTCTGCTTACGTGAATCAGTTAGTAGAAAAAGTGCAGATTTATTTTAGGATTTGTATCAGCTGTAACAAAGGTTTTTTTTTAAAGGTTATTATGCTGTTGCTTATTTTTTTAGAGTAGAGCGGCGTCCAGAGTTCAGGTTCGCTTTAAGGTTGGGCACCGCTGGGAGGTTAAGGTTAGGTACCATCAGGAGGGTCTTGGGGCTCGGCATCAGTAAAGGTAGGGTTCTGTGTGAGAGTAGCACTAGGTTAGGTCATAGTAAAATATCAGTGACGATTACCAATATTTTACTATTGAAATTAAGAAGTAGAATATCTGTGATTTTACCGATATACTACTAGTGGCAGTATCCCGCACCATTTCTTCCAGACGCCATTTTACATGTACGCTTTGCAGAGTTTTATTAGTATTGATTTAAAGAGACACTGAAGCGAAAAAAAAATGATGATATTATGATTTGCATGTGTAGTACAGCTAAGAAATAAAACATTAAGATCAGATACATCAGTCTAATTGTTTCCAGTACAGGAAGAGTTGAGAAACTCCAGTTGTTATCTCTATGCAAACAAACCATTAAGCTCTCCGACTAAGTTAGTCATGGAGAGGGCTGTTATCTGACTTTTATTATCTCAACTGTTCCTGGACTATTTACTTTTCCTCTGCCAGAGGAGATGTCATTACTTCACAGACTGCTCTGAAAGAATCATTTTGAATGCTGAGTGTTGTGTAATCTGCACATATTAGAGAATAATGCAATGTTAGAAAAAACACTATATACCTGAAAATAAAAGTATGAGAATATTTTCTTTGCTGTTAATCTTCTAGTAATTATTCATAGTACACAACCAATTCATTATGCCTTCTTTCTTAAACAGATTTTGTGGACCTGAGTAATGGAAAGTTTTATGTTGGAGTGTGCGCTTTTGTCAAAATCCAGCTGAAGGTAAAGATCATTGTATTTCATGTTCACTCTTAATTTATCTTAATATATCTACTTTGAAAAGCAAACTTGTCTGTTTGAAATTAGTTACTAAACCTCAAATGAGGTTATTTTAGGAAGTCTAAATATGATAGCTTTTCACCTTTATAGAACTTACTTAAAGACTTGATCCTACCTCCATTGCATGCCTATGTTTTTATCCATGTCCATGACCAGAATATTTTCACCCTCTAGCAACGGAATGACTTCTTTAATTTTTCTATTTTCTCAGCTTTTTATCTCGCTAACCTGCAAGAGTTTTTCCGCCTAAACTATGATTTACACACTGCTTGAGAAACATACAATTGAATTTCACAGGGCTAAACATCTACGATGAACCCCATTTATATAAATTGGTTATATTGTACTGTATGTTGTCTTAAAGAGAACCTGAGCGGAAGCTTGGGTTAAAAAAGGCGATTTCCTTAAAGAGAGGGAAGCCTCAGGATTCTATTGAGGCTTCCCTCCGAGCTCCAATGTCCCAACTTAAAGAGAAACTCCGACCAAGAATTGAACTTTATCCCAATCAGTAGCTGTTACCCCCTTTTAGAAATCTATTCCTATTCACAAACAGACTATCAGGAGGCGCTGTATGGCTGATATTGTGGTGAAACCCCTCCCACAAAGAAATTCTGAGTACGTACTCTTGGCAGTTTCCTGTCTGTGAACCTTGCTGCATTCTGGGAAATAACTGTTTACAGCTGTTTCCAACTGCCAAAAAAGCATGCAGCAGCTGCATCACCTGCCAACAGTAAAAACGGCACCATGTAATAAATGTCAGAATGTAAATCACTGTTAAATCGTGGAGAAAAAAGCAGAGTGAGAGCCGGGAGCCCAATCTAGCGTAATATAGTTAGGTCACCAGGACAGTACAGTATATAAAAGGCAAGAAGTATACTCACAAACAAGGGTTGCTTGGTGAGGCAACTACTCATCAGCGCTTGTGGGGAAGTACCGTCCCCACTCGGCCTTGTATGGTATGATGCTGGTCGCTGCTCCAAAAAAAGGATTCTGTGGTTCTCCCCTAAAACTAAGGGGTAAACGCTAAGCACTGTAAGAACTGGAGGCGCTCGTTTCTAATGTTAAGTGTACAGAGATCTCCAAAAGGCCGTATCCAACAATAACTTATGTGGTGTCATACCTTTTAGGGTTCCTGTTATAGATATATAAATCAGGATTCAGATAAAAAGTTCAAAAATATTTATTTGTGCACTCGACGACGCGTTTCACAGTAAAAACTGCTTCCTCAGGTCAGCAACGTGCCTTTAAAAAACAAACAGCAGCACTCAGAAATGATACAGATATTGTGTTAAAACAAAACGATAATAAATCTATATATGAGAATCATCAAAAGTTAAAAACAAATATGTAAAAGGTAGGACACCACATAAGTTATTGTTGGATACGGCCTTTTGGAGATCTCTGTACACTTAACATTAGAAACTAGCGCCTCCAGTACTTACAGTACTTAGCGTTTACCCCTTAGTTTTAGGGGAGACCCACAGAATCCTTTTCTTGGAGCAGCGACTAGCATCATACCATACAAGGCCGTATGGTGCCTCCAGTTCTTACAGTACTTAGAATGTAAATCAGGGATTCAAAAAAATTTACAATGGGTAAACACTAACTAAATCATTTATACATAATTATTGTAAAAATGAAGCACTTTTTTATTACATTATTTTCACTGGAGTTCCTCTTTAAAACAGTTTTGGCTCAGGTACACTTTAATAATTTACCACACCTTGACCTACAAAGAAAATCCCATAAAATAAAAATCATGAAAATGTAAAGATAATGCCATTTTTCTGACAGGAAGTGCAGATTATCTCAAGGTGCTTTAAGTGCATCTTATTTCGAACATTGTTTAAATGTATAACAGAGGCGCCAGCAGGATAAAAGTCAATAAAATCTTTAAAAGTGATTGGAGGAAATGGTGGACTTGCCTCCCAAAAGCAGACAAGAGATCCTGTCTTCATATAAATCAATACATTTATTATACGGTACCCCAAATAACAGTGCAACGCGTTTCGCAGGTCAAGCCCGCTTCATCAAGCAAACAGAATGGGGACAACAGGATTTCTGTAGTATTGAGTTTAGCGCCTCAATACTACAGAGATCCTGTTGTCCCCATTCTTGCCTGATGAAGCTGGCTTGACCTGCAAAACGCGTTGCACTGTTATTTGGGGTACCGTATAATGTATTGATTTATATGAAGACAGGATCTCTTGTCTGCTTTTGGGAGGCAAGTCCACCACTTCCTCCAAGCACTTTTAAAGATTTTATCGACTTTTATCCTGCTGGCGCCTCTGTTCTACATTTAAACATATTGTGTCCACTCCTGGTGGAGGGGAGTGCTACCCCCTTTCTTGTTTCTTTACTACAGAGAGCGACTTCTTATTCCTGAGTGAGGACAGGTCTAATCTCCTCACCTGCCTATACAGTGGTTGCCTGAATGGTAACCCATGTTAGTGAGTATAATTTTTCTTACTAAACCACTTACCAATTGTCTATAACATACTACACCATATTGGGCTCGCGGTTTTCCTATTTTATTTCGAACATTATTAAGCAAAATAAATCGCCACTGGAATATGTAAAATTGTAGTGGTGAAGAGATACATTTTAGAATACATTTCAATTAAAATGCTCAATTTCACCCCCTTTTTGCTCCAACCAGGATGGTTCTTACCATGAAGATGTTGGCTATGGTGTCAGTGAGGGGCTGAAGTCTAAAGCTTTATCTTTGGAGAAGGCACGGAAGGAAGCTGTCACAGATGGATTAAAGAGAGCGCTTAAGTACGTGAGAGAGAGTCCCAGTTTCTGTACATGAGACATCTTACCCTTTTCTGACTCTGTGCCAAATCTGAACTGCGCAAACATTTCAGATGCTGACTGGAATTAGTACCTGGAGTTTAACTCCTCTGCAGCCACCTAACGCTGATGGGCAGTTGCAGAGTGGCTCCCCCAGGACTGCCTAACGCCGATTGGTGTCATGGCGGTCTTGCGAGATTTGGCAGGGAACGAGCGCTCGTTAACTGCACGGGGACACAGGAGGCGGCCGCAAACAGCCTGCCAGCCGCGATCGGAGCGGGCAGGCTGTAAAAGGTATAAAAAAGTAAAATAACCATGTGTACAGAGCTGCTGTCTATCACAGTGCTGTACAGAATAACGGCCAGTCACTTAATTGTCCCTCTGATGGGCTCACAATCTAATGCCTATCATAGGCATATCTGTCGTAATGTAGGGCCAATTAACCTTCCTGGCGGTAAGCCCGAGCTGAGCTCGTGCTATGCCACGCAGGAGGATTTCTCAGGCCCTGCTGGACCGATTCGCATAATTTCTTTTTTGGTACACGCAGCTAGCACTTTGCAAGCTGCGTGTACTGCCCGATCGCTGCGCCCCACCACCCCCCCCAGACCCCGTGCGCTGCCTGGCCAATTAGTGCCAGACAGCGCTGAGGGGTGGATCGGGACTCCCTTAGACGTCATGACGTCCATGGCCACGCCATGGCGACAGGGGAAGCCCTTCAGGAAATCCCGTTCTTTGAGGCGGGCGGGGGGATGTCGCTGTACAGCAGCTATCATGTAGCGAGCCCTAGGCTCGCTACATGATTTAAAAAAAGAATTTAAAAACCAGTGCTGCGCTGCGCCCTGGCGGTTTCTAATAGACCGCCAGGAGGGGGAGGGGGGTAGTAAAATTGAAAAGAAAAACACAGCAGCGATCAGAGACCACCAAAAGAAAGCTCTGTTGGTGGCAAGAAAAGGGGGTCGAATTGTAAGCTGTATGGCAGCACAATAAACTGTTAAAGCTGTGCAGTGCTGAATTGTAAAAAATCGCCTGGTCACTAGGTGGGTGTAAGCCTGTGGTCCTCAAATGGTTAAACTCAGTAAAAATTATTCATTATTTAATTTTTCAGTGTCCATTTTCTAGAAATTCTGCTAAAACAAACCTTCAGAATTTAGATTTCCATTTATTGTAATTGTTTTGGTTCACTTTGAAGATCTTTTCCCCAGATCTTTCTATCATCTTTGTTAGTACATAATCTGTCTGATCATGGGTGGCCAAAGATTTATAGATTTGATCGGTCTATGGCTTGATAAACAAAAGGAGTCTAGTGGCCATAGTTACGGTGCATCCGGTACTTTGGGCAGTTCTTCAAAAGGTCAGAATAGGCCATGGTCTTAGGCAGTTGGGTTTTAAAGAGGAGGTTACTGCATATGGAAGAGGAAGCTGCAAATGCAATAGGAAGGCAGCAAATTAGGAGCAATACATAGAAGAACAGAGCTGCTGTTTAACCTTCCTGGCAGTAGCCCCGTAGTTCGTGGTAAGCCGCGCAGGAGGTTTTCTCAGACCCTGCTGGGCCGATTTGCATAATTTTTTTTTGCTGCACGCAGCTAGCACTTTGCTAGCTGCGTGAGCACACCAATCGCCGCCGCTCCGCGCTCGATCGCCCCTATGCACCCCCCCTAAGACCCCATGCGCTGCCTGGCCAATCAGTGGCAGGCAGCGCTGAGGGGTGGATTGGGACTCCCAATGATGTCACGACATCGATGACGTCATCCCGCCCGTCGCCATAGCGACGGGGGAAGCCCTCCAGGAAATCCCGTTCATTGAACGGGATTTCCTGATCAGAGATCGCCGGAGGCGATCGAAGCGGGGGATGCCGCTGCAGGGTTCTCCCCAGAAATTTTTTTCAGCCGGGTGGCATGAAAAAGTAGCCGGGTGGGGAAGTAAGGGCCCTTTTTCACTAGGTAGTGCGATCGCAAATGCGCTGCGATCACGCAACCTACAATTTACACTACCCGTGATTGCTCCATATAGATGCTGGGAACGGATCACGATCGCCCGACAATTGTGATTCCGAAAAATACGACGCATGCTAGTGGGAAATGAGCACCGCGATTTACATGTTATCACGGTGCTCATCAAAACGGCTGCGATCCGCTTTCTGAAGCGGATCGCAGGTAGTGGAAAAGGGCCCTAAGGTCATGCTGGGTGGAAAAGAAGGGTAACACCAAAGTGGTGTGGGTGGGTAAGTCAGGCTGGTGGGTTGAGTAAGTGGGTAGGTAGGTCTAGGGTAGGCTTGTGGTCAGGCTAGTGGGGAGGTGGTCAGGCTGGTGGGGTGGGTGGTCAGGTTGGTGGGCTATTGGGGAGGTGGTCAGGCTTGTGGGCTAGTGGGGTGGGTGGTCAGGTTGGTGGGCTATTGGGGAGGTGGTCAGGCTGGTGAGCTAGTGGGGTGGTGATTGGGCTGGTGGGCTAGTGGTCAGGTTGGTGAGCTAGTGGGGAGGTGATTGGGCTGGTGGGGTGGGTTGTCAGGCTGGTGGGCTAGTGGTCAGGCTAGTGAGCTAGTGGGGTGGTGATTAGGCTGGTGGGCTAGTGGGGAGGTGGTCAGGCTAGTGGGGTGGTGATTGGGCTGGTGGGCTAGTGGGGAGGTGGTCAGGCTGGTGGGCTAGTGGGGAGGTGGTCAGGCTGGTGGGCTAGTGGGGAGGTGGTCAGGCTGGTGGGCTAGTGGGGAGGTGGTCAGGCTGGTGGGCTAGTGGGGAGGTGGTCAGGCTGGTGAGCTAGTGGGGAGGTGGTCAGGCTGGTGGGCTAGTGGGGAGGTGGTCAGGCTGGTGGGCTAGTGGGGAGGTGGTCAGGCTGGTGGGCTAGTGGGGAGGTGGTCAGGCTGGTGGGCTAGTGGTCAGGCTAGTGGGTTAGTGGGGTGGGTTGTCAGGCTGGTGGGCTAGTGGGGTGGTGATTAGGCTGGTGGGCTAGTGGGGTGGTGATTAGGCTGGTGGACCAGTGGGGAGGTGGTCAGGCTGGTGGGGAGGGTGTGCAACTCACCTCGCCCCCCACAGATACAGCTGGCTCCCCGGGCTCTCGCAAACCTTAAGTGGGGGCGGCAGCGTGCTTTGCTCAACCAGCTCCTCAGGTTTAGTAAAAACACAGAACGATTTAAAAAAAACACCTCAGTGTTCTCCCCAGGCTGCGAGCAGTGTGGAGTAGGGGAATGCCCACAAGTGCAGTAGCTGGGGTCCAGCCTCAATCCCCCCTCCCTCTCCCCCCGCTCAACCAGCTCCTCAGGCGGTGGCAAATCCAGCGTCACTGTGGCTCTCGGCTGTCTCAAACGCTAGAGCACAAGCCTGCCGCCTGATTCACGTTGTCTCCTGTCCTCTCCCCGATGCTGCACATACTTTTTAGTGTGCACAGCATCGGAGAGAGGACATCCGAGACAATGTGAATCCGGCGGCAGGCTTGTGCTCTAGCGTTTGAGACAGCCGAGAGCCAGTGACGCTGGATTTGCCACCGCCTGAGGAGCTGGTTGAGCGGGGGGTGAGGGAGGGGGGATTGAGGCTGGACCCCAGCTACTGCACTTGTGGGCATTCCCCTACTCCACACTGCTCGCAGCCTAGGGAGAACACCGAGGTGTTTTTTTAAATCGTTCTGTTTTTTTTTTTTTTTTTAATTCCCTGCAATAGCTAGCTCCCAAATAGCCCCCGACAACCCGTCCGCAACTTCATTCATATGGCTTTAGATTGCACGGCCTGTCAGCCTGTTACATACGCATACTTATAGGCTTGACAGTGTCCGTGCACGCAGCCTCAATGCGCGCCTCTGAACTGTGTCGGCTGCCTCGCTGGCGCGCCGCCTCCTCTGTCGTTCTGCATGGAGGTCTCTGAAGAGACAGTCTTCAGCCCCTGCGCTGGTCCCGCCTCTACTGCTCGGCCAATTAATGCACAAGCTCGCCGGGAAGCGCGAGATCTCGTGCACGGAACTGTGTAGCTTCAGGAGCAGCGAGAGTGCCCAGCGCCGGTGATGACAACTGGAACGCAGCCAGCCGGGCGGTAATTGAATTTACCCAGGTGGCCCGCCCACTTGTTTGATCCTGGGGAGAACACTGCCGCTGCACAGCGGCTATCATGTAGTGAGCCCTGGGCTCGCTACATGATTTAAAAAATTTTTTTTTTTAAAGAGAACCTGAGGTGTGTTTAAAGAATGTTATCTGCATACAGAGGCTGAATCTGCCTATACAGCCCAGCCTCTGTTGCTATCCCAAACCCCACTAAGGTCCCCCTGCACTCTGCAATCCCTCATAAATCACAGCCGTGCTGTGAGGCTGTGTTTACATCTGTAGTGTCAGTCTCAGCTGCTCCCCCGCCTCCTGCATAGCTCCGGTCCCTGCCCTCGTCCCTTCCCTCCAATCAGCAGGGAGGAAAGGGATGCAGGCGGGGACTGGAGTTCTGCAGGAGGCGGGGAGAACAGCAGACTGACACTATAGAGATAAACACAGCCAGCTCTGACAAGCTGTTTGTCAGCAACGTGGCTGTGATTTGCAGAGTGCAGGGGGACCTTAGGGGGGTTTGGGATAGCAACAGAGGCGGGGCTGTATAGGCAGATCCAGCCTCTGTATGCAGATAATTTTCTTCAAACCCACCTCGGGTTCTCTTTAAGAAGACTGCTGCGCTGCCCCCTGGCGGATTTTAATAGACCGCCTGGAGGGTTAAGGGAGCTGTGCATACCATAAAATAGATGTTACACATGGGACAATCGGGCTGCATATAGAATGGGGGGAGGATCTGCTTTGTATACAAGGGATAGCTAGAATATATTGATGGGGCCAAAAGATATTTTGCCTAGGGGTCGAAACTGCATATAGTCAGCCTTCCTTGTCCATGCACAGGCTTTATTGTGATCAGACAGGGACTCTTATGCTGGGAACGTTTTAAAGTTCTTGCCGAGTCCTAAAGGATTGTGTTCTTTTCAATGTTTGTTTCGTGTCTGGTTGCTTTTTAAAACCATTTTCCTTTTATAAAGCAGTAATGATACACTTTTACCATAGGTGCTTTGGAAATGCTCTTGGGAACTGTATCATGGATAAAGATTATCTCCGGGCTGTCAACAAGTTGCCTAAGCTGGTATCAGTATGAGTTCTATGTTTTGTGGCCACAGTGGTCCCTGTTTAATATTGTTTTTTTTATTTAGTTATTTCCTTATTTAAAGTTTTAATAAGTAAGTACCGTATTTTTCGGACTATAAGACGCACTTTTTCTCCTCAAAAAGTGTGTGGGGGGGGGGGGGGGGAGTCAGTGCGTCTTATAGTCCGAAGGTTCCCCCCACCACTTTCCTACTTTGCCGTCATGTGTTAACTGAGCCCCCCCCCTTGGTGTCCCCGTGTGCCATCTGCCCTCCTGTTCCTCCTTAGTCTCCTCCTTTTTTCATTTCCTGGCCCCCCAGTCCCCTTCTGGTATGGTATATACCGGTACTTGGCACGATCAGTGATGTCTCCCGGACCTCCTTGCAGCCATCCCATCCAGTCCCCCTCTCGCAGCTCCAGCTGATTCTGCCCTGTGCGCTGCCTCCAGGCTCCATGTGGCCAATCGGGGAGCACTGCAAGCCAGTTTACGATGTCTCCGGGACCTCCATGCAGCCATCCAGTCCCCCTCATCGTGGCTTCAGCTGATCCTGCCCTGCTACCAATCAGGAGGGAGCGCTGCAAGCCAATCACGGGGGAGCCGATGGTCTTGGAGGCGGGACCATGGCTCCATCATTGGGCCAATCACTGCACTTGCTCAGTAGCAGCGAGTGCAGTGATTGGCCCACTGGAGGAGCCATGGTCCCGCCTCCGAGACCATCGGCTCCCCCGTGATTGGCCCGCGTGGCGCCTGAAAGCTCGTTAGTAACCGGTATCCTGCGGTTTGCTCGTCCTAAGCCTGGCCGTGCTCATGGTGTGCTGGAGTGACCTGGACGCTACTTGGTGCACATGGAGCTAGGAGAGGACGAGCCAGGGCCTCATCAGCACATCAACAACGGCAAGTCCCTGGTTGTCGTATTTAGTGAGCAGCAGTCTTCTGGTGCTGCATGGCTGCGGTCATGAGGACGTCTAATTGGTACTGTACTGTCCTTTCAGTTCCAGCATGTCTGGCATGACAAGACTCAGCTGGAGCGGCGGTGAGGAGGGATGGGATGGCTGCATGGAGGTCCCGGGTGTCTGGATCTAGGACATCCTTTATCGTGCCAAGTACTGTATATAATACTTGCCAGAAGGGTACAGGGCCAGGTGGTGAGTCAAGGTAGGACACTGGGGACACAGGAGGAGAGGGGGGGGGGAAGATGGCACATGGGATACCAGACAGAGGTGGCACAGGGGATTGAGGACACACACACACACACACACACGGCACATAGAGGTCCAAGGAGGACACAGGCAGCAGATGACACACTTGGGACACCAGACATAGGGCGCAAGAAGGCAGATGAGACACAGGAGGACACCAGAGACACAGGGGGACAGCATCAAAGAAGGACAGAGGGGACACAGGATACCGAGAAGAACATGGTGACATAGTAGGACAAGAAGCAAAGGAGGACACGCGGACTGAAGCAGTCATCAGGGAGACACGGAGATACAGGGGGAAGAGGAGGTCATATGGGGGGCAAAGGAGGACCCAGGAGGAACAGAGAATGACACAGGAAGTTGAAGAAAGGCACAGGGTGGATAAAAGGGGGTGGGATAATAACTAGGGGGATGGAGGGGAGATGTTCCAGAAGTTGCCCCTTCACCATGGATGCACCAGGTTTAGTATATTTTTTTCCCCCCCTGGTTTTTGCCCTCTAAACCTAGGTGCGTCTTATGGTCAGGAGCGTCTTATAGTCCGAAAAATACGGTAATATAAAATTCACGTCCACATATGAGCTTAAAGTGAACCTAAAGCCACACAAAAAAAAAAACGAGATGAACTCACCTGGGGCTTCCCTCAGCCCCCTGCAGCCGATCGGTGCCCTCGCAGCTCCGCTCCGATGCCTCTGCACCCGCCGGCGAACACTTCCGGTTTGGCCGTCACCGGCCGACAGGCATGGGAACGCGAGTGATTGTTCGCGTTCCCAGCCTGTATATCGCCCCCTATGCTGCTTTTGCTGCATGCAGTACTGACACTGTGCAAAGAGCTGTTGGCCATACCAATGAATCAAATTACTGTTCAGTAAAAGTCAGACTATCTGCAAAACAGTATTCCAGTCTGAATGCATTTCGTAAACAGTACAGGTTATCTATACATGGAGAGACAAAAACTCTTATGTAGTCGATCTAAATGAACCTTTAAAAGCCCTAAATGGGGAAAAAAGCATTTCAACTTACAGTATTGCTTAAACTACAAAATATTTTTTTATATTTTATCACCTCCATGTTTCTAAGAAAAATCCATAATGCATCACTGCAGGACAGCGGTCAGAGCCATGTAGGTTTTTTTTTTTTTTTTTTTCCCCCCTTTCATGGCATGAGTAAATCTAGAACTGCTGGTTTATAGAACAACTATATATTTTAGTTGTATGGACTACTTTTAAAAAAGAAGAAAGGGGACAGGGCAATTGTGAGGGATGTGAGGAGAGAGGGAGAACAGGGAGGGGTAATAGGGGGAAGGGAGGTTCCTAATAATGTTGTCCATTGCTTGACCTTGATCATAAAGATCAAGTTGGCTTTGTACCTGGTAGACCGGCCCCTAACACAATTTTTAGGGCTATTTAAGTGATTAAAACTGTACACCACAAGGTTTGTCTGGCCTTAGACATTTAAAGTTTCCTGGGATTACCTGCTGCAGGTGCTAGGCAAATGGCGTTTTGAGCACTCTTTTATCACGTGGAGTAAAGTACTTCGCTCCTTCAGCCCAGGTTCTTTTGTGCTGGATTTACCTCGGCTCCCTTCTGTATATCAAGGGGCACTCGCCAAGGCTGCCCCTTTTCTCCTATTGTATTTGTATTAGCATCGGAGCACTTAGCAATTGCAATCACTAAAGGCTCAGTTATAATTCAGGCAGATTTCTAAGAGTGCAGGTGTCAAGATTGCCAACATCCAACTACATTTAAAACTATTAGCAGATGACTTGTTGCTGTTTTTTACCATTACCATCATCTTGACAGCTATTCCTGCACAATTGAGTGTTCTTTCTAAGTTTTCCTCCGTTTCAGGTCTACACATAAGTGTGAGTCAGGGTATGTTCCACTGTAACATTGCATGTTCACCTCAGGTAATCACATGCAATTTTTCTGAAAATAGAAAAAAGGCATGGTATTTTATATGGGTTTTTTTTAGGCAATTTACATGTTATGCCAAGTGACAACATAAGTTTCTTTTTCCGGTAAGAAAACACACATAGAAATTTGCGTTATATGCGAAAAATCATATACAGAACGTGAAAAAAAAATTCAGCAGGTTTTGTTATTTGTTTTTTGCATACAACGAATGTAAACAAAAATCATTGGTTTTCATGTAATGTGAATTTTCATTGTGAAAATTTGCAGTAAAATTGCACATATGGAAACATAGCCTAAATCTGAGGTTATAACTGTTACCCTGGATGAATTTACATTGGCATAATTTAAATCAAACACCCTTTTGTACGGTCTCTCACTTAATTAGTATACTTAGGAATCAAGCTAACATCTAAATATCAAACACTATTTCAATATAACTACTGTCCCCTGGCTAAAATAATCTCTAGGTGTTTAGCCAATTGGGGAGTCCAGGGCTGAGGATTCGGAGTCGAGGATTCGGAGCAATTTTTGGGTACCTGGAGTCGGAGACAAATTGCACAGACCCCAACTCCTAATGAATTTAAACTGTAATTAAAATAGAAAATATGATAAAATGTTCTATTTCTCAGATAATAGTCATCATAAATTATATATACAGTAATAGCTGTGCGTAGCCCACAAAAATGAAATAAACCAATCAAAAATAGTTACTTGTGCTGCTTCAATAAAGCAGTCCCTGTATTTTTTAAGTCAGATATACACATCTGATTGTGACTGTACAGTATATATGATGTGTACACAGGAATCTCTAAGGGCCCTTTTCCACCAGCGCGTTTGCGCTGGCTGAATCGCAAAAACGCAAACCGCTAGCGATTTTACAATCGCTACGGTTTGCTTTTTAACATAGGAATCGCGGTAGGTCATTTCCACTACCGCGATTCGTTTTTGTCGGGAACGCGAACGCGCGGCGGAGCGATAATTGCCGCGATTTTGCTATGCAGTGCATAGCATAGCAAAATCGCGGCCGCGAACGTCGGGGAATCGCCGCTAATTGCGATTCAGCAATCGCTAGCGTTCAGCGTGAACGCTAGCGATTGCTAGTGGAAAAGGGCCCTTATATATGTTACGGCCAGAACCCGAAGTTTGGCCACTTCTAGTTCTGGCCGGCCACTTCGGGTTCTGGCCGGCCAATGCGCGAAGTGGCCGCTGCGCTGCAGCCAATGTTAGAAATGGAATGATTCCTCTGACATTAATGTATCTTCTGGCCGCAGCGCAGCGGCCAAACGTATAACAACTTAGTTCATTTAATGCAATTCAGCCGGCGGCAATGTAACAATTCAAGCCGCCGGCTTTTTCTCTGCCTCTCTCTCCTCCTCTGCCTCTCTCTCTCCTTCTCCCCCCCCCCCCCCCCCCCCCGCCTCTCTCGCTCTCTCCTATGGACAGCCGGGCGGGGACACGAGTGTCCCCCCCGGAGTCGTTCGTCGCGGCAGGGGAATCCTGCCGTTCTTGCAGAGCGGGTGCTGGCAGAAGCGATGTCTGCAGCCTCCCCGCTCTGCTTTCCTGGTGCGACGAACGACTCCCGGGGAGACGCGTGTCCCCGC